>NC_092384.1:61636977-61945727 GCF_030028105.1 Mobula birostris
ACACTATCATCACCTCCTGCAAAGAAACAATTGGGTTCAAGACAAGAAAACATCAGGATTGGTTCGATGATAATGACAAACTACTCCAACAACTCATCGACGAAAAGAGAAAAGCTTTCATCACCTTTCAAAATGACCAACAATCGGTTATCAAAAGGAAACGCTATCAAGAATGCAAGGCTGCAGTCCAGAACAGCACCTGAAACCTGAGTCTGTCTTCTATTCTTTGACCTGTTTGGCATGGGTGACCCTACCAAAGCATAAAGCTTTTTGATGATTGAGGCACGCAAGCCTTCAAACCGCAACAAAGTTGTGGTCCTCAAGGAGGTTTGGGATATACAGTCAAGTATATTTTCTTTCCAATATTTGTGTTAGTTTCTACATAGAAGAATACAGAGTACAAGAAAGTATATATAAAAGGTCAAAAATATTTTTAAAAAACTACCAATTACATTATATCTATTCATAATAACAATCTCATTACCCCATATTCATGTAAGTTCATCAAAATTTATATTGAAATATACTAATTTACTACAAAAAAGAGTCTAACCCCTACCAAGACCGAAACTGTTTATTAAGGAGAAAAAAAGGTAAAATACCTTCTCATATAATAAAAATTAATAATAGCCAACATCTGAATTTAAACAGCGAATTGAAGGTTTTGAAAGTTTTGAAAGTAATTCAGAAAAGGTCCCCACAATGTTTGAAATTGAACAACAAATCTTCTCTACATCTAAGCATGATATAATGTCGCATAACCATTGAGCATAAGTAGGAGGAAAAACATCTTTCCATTTAAACAAAAGTGCCCTCCTAGCTATAAGAGAGCTAAAGGCCAAAATATGTAAATCAGTTGTCTTCAACTTGATACCTTGTCCTGCAACAATACCAAATAGGGCCGTCAGAGGATTAGGCTTAAAATTGACTTTGAAAAGTAAAGAGAAAGTTTGAAAAACTTACTTCCAATATTTTTCAAGACTTGGACAAGTCCAAAACATATGAATTAATAAAGCTTCTCCATTATTACATCTGTCATAGTAGGGAGATATATCCGAATAAAAATGAGAAAGCTCATCTTTAGTCATATGGACTCTATGTACCACCTTAAATTGTATGAGGGAATGGCGAGCACATTGCAATGAAGTATTAACCAGTTTAAAAATTTCATTCCAAGTTTCCTCAGACATTGATGTCTGTAAATCTTGTTCCCAGAGATTCTTAATTTTGTCTAAAGGAACATTCCTTGTCTCCAGTAACATACCATAAATATTAGATATTGAACCATTATGAAAAGGTGTCAAATTAAAAATTACATCTAGTATGTTCTTATCTGAGCTTATAGGAAATGTGCACAATTGAGATCTTAGAAAGTCTCTGATTTGTAGATATCTAAAAAAGTGAGTTTTGGTTAAGCTATATTTAGCTGACAATTGCTCAAATGAAAAAAGATTTCCTCCACAAACAGGTCCCAAAAACAGTTAATACCCAACCTGTCCCATTCTTTAAAAACTACATCAGTCATGGAGAGTTTAAAAAGAATTAGAATAAGTGGGACTTGAAAGGGGAAATCTCAGTAAACCTAAATGTTTTCTAAATTGTATCCAGATCCTCAGAGTATGTTTAACTATTAAATTATGTTAGTTTAACTACAAATAAAGGAAGTGAGGATCCAAGAAGGGAAATAATAGAAAATTTATTAACAGAGTTAGCTTCTAAAGAAACCCGTACCGGACAGTCTCCACAATTAATATAATATAGCCGAAACGTAAGTTATCGTATATTAACTGCCCAGTGATAAAACCTAAAATTAGGTAAAGCTAGCTATACCTCCAGACTTTTTAGATTTTTGAAGATGAACTTTATTTAAAAGAGGACATTTATTTTTCCATATATAGGAGGATAAAATAGGTTCAAGAGAGGCAAAAAAGGATTTAGGAATAAAAACGGGTAAAGCCTGAAAAAGATTTATAAATTTAGGTAGAATATTTATTTTTATAGAATTAATTCGTCCAATCAATAATATTGAAAGAGGTGACTAATTTAATAATATCCTTTTTACGTGCTTCAACAAAGTAAGAAAGTTTTCTTTAAACAGGTGTTTGTAATTCTTCGTGACTGTTATACCCAAATAAGTAAATTGATTCCTTACAATTTTAAAAGGGAGATTAGTATTACAGGTAATTGATACCAAATTATTCAAAGGAAATAATTCACTCTTACATAGGTTCAATTTATATCCTGAAAACTGGCTAAAACAGGAGAGTAAAGAAAGTACGCAAGGTAACGAGGTCTCAACATTAGGGATAAAAAGCAATATATTATAAGTGTTAAGCGAGATTTTGTGGGTGATGCCTGTCCTTAAAATAGCACATATATCATTAGATTCTCAAAAAGCAAAGGCAAGGGTTCTAAAGCTAGAGCAAAAAGCAAAGGACTCAACAGACAGCCTTGTCTAGTTCTGCGGTGAAGTTTAAATGGTTTGGAATTTTGAAATTATTAAGAACCCAAGCAGAAGGAGATAGATAAAGTAATTTAATCCATTGAATAAAATCTGGTCCAAAATTAGATTTTTCTAAGGTTTTAAATAAGTAATTCAATTCAACCTGGTCGAAGGCCTTCTCACCATCTAAGGATATCACACATTTCGATATCTCCTGAGAAGGAAAGTAAATAACATCTAATACATGGCATATATTAAAATGTGAATGTTGGTTTTTAATAAATCCAGTCTGATTGTCGGAAATAATAGAAGGTAAAATATTTTCAATCCCACGAGCCAGAACTTCAGAGAAAATTGAATTAGCCAATCAATTGAAACAATTAGATCAAAAATATGCTGTAGCTCCGGATCCTGTTTTATATAAAAGATGTGTTGAAGTTAAAACTAAATATGATCTTCTGTTAACATATCTAATTGAAACTCAGCTTCTTAAAGATAAAACTCAATTTTACATTCACAGAGATAAATCAGGCAAAGTATTGGCCAACCAATTAAAAACTTCTGTAGTTAAACGACAAGTTAAAGAAATTTGCAAAACTAATGGTGACAGGACAACTGATCACTCTGAAATAAATTATACCTTTAGAGAATTCTATCCTAAGCTTTATAGTTCTGATTCCCCTAAAGATAATACTGTAATGAATAATTTTCTAGATCAATTAAATATTCCTGCACTTTCTGCAGATAATTACAAACAGATAGATCAACCCATTTCTCATGCGGAATTTGCGGAGGCTATACGTTCATTACACTCGGGGAAGGCTCCGGGTCCAGATGGATTTTCTGGAGAATTTTATAAGACTTTTTTCCTCATTAATTATACCGCAGTTACACTTAGTCTTTTTGGATTCTTTCAAATTGGGTAGTTTGCCTCAATCTTTTTATGAAGCTTCTATTTTGCTTATCCTAAAAAAGAACAAGGACCCAACTGAATGCTCTTCATATAGGCCAATTTCATTGCTCAATGTTGATAGTAAAATTCTTTCTAAAGTATATAGAAACATAGAAAATAGTGCAAGAGTAGGCCATTCGGCCCTCCGAGCCTGCGCTGTCATTCAGTATGATCATGGCTGATCATCTAACTCAGAACCCTGTACCAGCCTTCCCTCCATACCCCCTGATCCCTTTAGCCACAAGGGCCATATCTAACTCCCTCTTAAATATAGCCAATGAACTGGCCTCAACTGTTTCCTGTGGCAGAGAATTGCACAGATTCACCACTCCCTGTGTGAAGAAGTTTTTCCTAATCTTGGTCCTAAAAGACTTCCCCTTTATCCTCAAACTGTGACCCCTCGTTCTGGACTTACCCAACATCGGGAACAATCTTCCTGCATCTAGCCTGTCCAATCCCTTTAGGATTATACATTTTAAACATGACAAGACTTTCTGCTTCCATTGTGTTTCAGGCAGAGTTTCAAACCCTTGCTGCTCAGTGGGTGAAAAAAAAATGTCCTTATATCTCCCCTCTAATGCTTCTGGCAATTACTTTAAAATATCAAAGAAAAAGAAAGACAATAAATCTGAATGATAGAAATGTGAGCAACAATATTGGAATGCCTGTTTATCTGAAGTTTTTGAATTTGATGTTGAGTGCTAATATATTGAGCTAAAAGATTACATGCTGTTTCTGGAGCTTAGGCTGAACTTTGTTGAAATGTAGTAGGCCAAAGGCAATAACGTCCAAATGGGAGTAGGATGGAGAATTAAATTGACAAAGAGCTAGAAGTTCAGGATTATTGTATCCAAAAGTAGTCATCCAAAGTAGAGGAGATGTTGTGAGCACCAGGTAATTAATTTGGATTACTAATTTAAAATCTCGGTACCCTTTTATAGGTATCTAGAAATAATAAATTGATTCAATATAAATCTATCAACAGCATCATCATGTGCCGTGTTGCATGATGTTTTTTGACCATGATTGCTCTTAGCAAATTTTTCTACAGAAGTGGTTTGCCATTGCCTTCTCCTGCACAGTGTCTTTACAAGACCGGTGACCCCAGCCATTGTCAATATTCTTAAGTGACTGCCTGGTGTAAGTGGTCGCATGACCAGGAGTTGTGATATGCACCAGCTGCTCATACGACCATCTACCACCTTCTCCCATAGCTTCACGTGACCCTGATCAGGGAGGGCTAAGCAGGTGTTACACCTTGCTGAAGGATGACCTGCAGGCTAGTGGAGGGAAGGAGCGTCTTTCAACTCCTTTGGTAGAAAGATATCTCCACCCCGTCACCCTATAAATCTATGCTTCTTGAAATTCATATTTTGTTGCTCAGTCTAAATGTTTTTATGTTGTTGTACTCAACTTCTGAAATTTGGCTTCAACTATGTCAATGGTAATGAACTTCAAAAGTAGAGTTACAGCTCTTCCTAAATTACATGTTTAGCGTAAATCCCCGTGATCCCTAACAGATTCTAATATAGGCAATGTCCATATCAATATTGTTTAGTGCTTTTGCGCTTGGTAGAGGCAAATTTTCTCCTTTAATCCATGAGCAATAAATTGACAGAGTTTGCTGATATTCATCAGCTGCAAGTGAGAAGTCTAGACTGGTTGGCTGTGATCCATTGTTGAGTGAATCTCTGAATAGCAAGGACAAGTTTTACCCACTGTCTGGGCTGCTGCTATCTATTGGATGACCTCACCAATGTTTGATGGCTTTGGTTTTCCATTATATTGCACAGCTTGGAAAGAGCAGAGGAAGGTCAAGCTTATTTGAACAACATCACCCCCTTGAGCAAAAAAAATCTGTGTAAAATTACCCTAATGTTTTGATTGCATCATTAAATGTTGTTTTGCATTGTTGCACAAAAGAAAACAAAATAACATGAATTTTACAGAGTAACTAAAAGAGCAATTTGCATCTTTCAGTCTAAACATTTGTGGTTGGTGTTCTTTGAATAAGCTTTCCTGTATAAGATGTGTGAGTAATTACTGAAAGCACCAAATAGTGTCAGCTGCAGAAAGGAGCTGAACTAAAAGATGATTTCATTGAAGTGGAAAAGAACAAGCATTTTAAACTAAATCTTCATACAAAATGAGTTTTGTGAGGGATGAACCAAATTTCAGAAACAATTTGTAAGCATCACGTAAAGCTTCGAGTTGAATAAAAGGACTGACATGTAGAAGTTAGTGCCTCAACAAATGCAATCAGATGCTTGCATTGAAAGTTTAACAATGGCACACCAGGTTAATTTTGATTCCCATTTGTCATTTGCATGGCTGCATGAGGTGATCTGGCCTTGTTAATGACTCACTGCACAAAAGCCAGCAAAAGCTGAGACTAAACTGCACTAATTTACTTCACTAATCAGTGCTGTCTTTTGTGATCTATCATGTTCTTTCATGTTATCATCAACTCTTTAAATAGTGTCTGTTCTGCTTCCACGTTATGGTATTAAGGTGAAAGAACAGTGTCGGGGGAGTTTGAAGGCTTTCTGTACTTACGTGCAATCCATTCACCTAGAAAAGTGAAAGTTAATTGGGTAAAATTTATAGCTGTCCACTTGGCATGCCTCTTAGTTAGATGTCAATTAGAGAATTAATTAAGGCAACCATGTATGGCTGGACAGCTTAGCATTTAACACAAGCGTAAGGGGGTTTCATCTTTTATGTTACTGTGTAGGTTAAGTAAAATGGCTTCTTTGTTATGTTATACTTGGGAATGCTTCTTTGTTATGTTAAACGCTGAGAAAGTTCTTGCACTGGCAGTTTGTTTTGGATTATCTACTGATAAGAAGATGTGACGAACCAATTGAGATAGTTGTTATGTTTTTGGTGTATCTGGAAGATTTGTATGCGGGGGGTTTTGGAGGCAGAAGGCGGGAGAGAGAGACAGAGGACGGACCAGGTGCTGTGATGTCCGCTAACGGAGTCGGACCCCGAGTGGGACGTTCAGCGAGGAGAGGAGAAGGAGATGGACTCGTGTGGAGCGTCTGGTCGACCACTGTTGTTGGTCCCAGGCGGCCGGTCGAGGTGGTCCGAGGGGTCGCAGGGTGAAGAGGAAGGGTCCTGAGCTCCAACTGTTTGTGCACGAAGAGATTGAACTTTGATAAGTGTGGCGCCTTTTATTTTCCTTTTATATTTTATTCTCTATTAATTATATAGTTCCAGTAATGTCTATAAACTGTAAATCATTTAATCGCATCTGGTGTATTGTCTGTTATTTGGGTGGGGTGGGGTACATCACACAGCATCCACACAAACTAATTACCCAGTTTGGCGGGGCCGAGGGCTATTTCCCTAGATGACAGTGAGCTGAGCGACCCTGAGGGTGGCCGGGGGGGCTACACAAGCATCCTTACAGTTCTTACTGAAAAGCTCCAGAACCTGGGCTTCTGTACCTCCCACCGCAACTTGATCCTTGACTTGCTAATCAGAAGACCACAATCTATGCAGATGGAAGATAACATATCCAACTTGCTGACAACCAGCACTGGTGCACCTCAGGGATATGTGCTCAACCCACTGCTCTCCTCTTTCTACACCCATGACTATGTGGCTCGGCACAGCTCAAACACCATCTGTAAATTTGCTGACAGTACAACCATTGTTGGCTGAAGTTCAGGTGGTGATGAGAGAGCGTACAGGAGTGAGATATATCAGCTCGTTGAGTGATGCTGCAGCAACAACTTTGCACTCAATGACAATAAGAGCAAAGAACTGATTGTGGACTTCAGGAAGAGTAAGATGAGAGAAAACACTGCAGTCCTCTTAGAAGGATCAGCTGTGGAGAGTGAGAAACTTCAAGTTCATGGGTGTCAATATCTCTGAGGATCTAAACTAGACCCAGCATATTGATGCAGCTGCAAATAAGGTACGGCAACAGCTACATTTCATCAGGAGTTTGAGGAAATTTGGTATATTTTCATCAAAGACACTTGGAAATTTCTACAACTGGCTGCATCACTGTCTGGTATTGGGGGGGGGGTGGAATTGCTACTCCACAGAATGGAAATAAGCTACATAGAAATATAGAAATCTACAGCACATTACAGGCCCTTTGGCCCACAATGTTGTGCCGACCATATAACCTACTCTAGAAACTGCCTAGAATTTCCCTACTGCCTAGCCCCTATTTTTCTAAGCTCTATGTACCTATCTAAGACTCGCTTAAAAGATCCTACTGTATGTGCCTCTACCACCTTCACCGGCAGTGCATTCCACACATCCACCACTCTCTGAAAAACTTACCTCTGACATCCCCCTTTTACGTACTTCCATCATCTTAAAACTATGCACCCTCATGTTAGCCATTTCAAACCTGGGAAAAGCCTCTGGCTATCCACATGATCAATGCCTCTCATAATTTTATACACCTCTATCAGTTCATCTCTCATCCTCTGTCGCTCCAAGGAGAAAAGGCCAAGTTCCCTCAACCTATTCTCATGAGACGTGCTCTTCAATCCAGGCAACATCCTTATACATCTCCTCTGCACTCTCTCTATAGTATCCATATCCTTCCTGTAATGAGGTGACCAGAACTAACACAATACTCCAAGTGGAGTCTAACTAAGGTCTTATATAGCTGTGATATTACCTCATGGCTCTTGAACTCAATCCCATAGCTGATGAAGGCCAATACACCATATGCCTTCTTAACAACACTGCTCACCTACACAGCAGCTTTAACTGTCCTGTAGACCCATCCCCAAGATCTCACCGATCTTAACATTAATATTGTATTCTGTCTTCAAATTTGACCTACCGAAATGAACCACTTCTCACTTATCCGGGTTGAACTCCAAGTGCCACTTCTCAGCTCAGTTCTGCATCACATGGATATCCCTCTGTAACCTCTAACAACCCTCCAGACTATCCACAACACCCCCAACTTTTGTGTCATCAGCAGATTTACTAACTCACCCTTTTACTTCCACATCCAGGTCATTTATAAAAATCACAAAGAAGACGGGTCCCGGAACAGATCCCTGCAGAATACCACTGGTCACTGTCCTCCATGCAGAATATGAACCATCTACAACCACCCTTTGCCTTCTGTGGGCAAGCCAATTCTGGATCCACAAAGCAAACAGTCTGCAGAAAGTTGTAAACTTGGCTCCATCATGGGCGCTAGTCTGCATAGTATCTCCATCTTCAAGGAACGATGTCTCAAAAAGGTGGCATCCATCATTTAGGACCTCCATCTCCCAGTTCTTGTCTTGTTTTCATTCCTACTAACAGGAAGGAAATACAGAAGCCTGAAGACACACATTTAACGACTCAGGAACAGTTTCTTTCCCTCTGCCATCCGATTTCTAAATGTACATTGAACCCATGAACACTACCTCACTACTATTTTAAGTTTTGTTTTTGCACTACTTATTTAATTTAAGTATTATATGTATGTGTGTGTGTGTGTGTATATATGTATATATATAATGTATATACTGTGAGCTACAGTTTTTTTCTATTATCAGGCATTGCATTGTACTGTTGCCACAAAGGCAACAAATTTCATAGCATATGCCAGTGATATTAAACCTGATTCTGATTCTCCTAATTATTGATAATGCGATCGTTCTTTATCTGTGAGAATTCTTTCCTATGAACATTAATCAGTGCAGGAATTACACACTGAAGCTTTCTTGATGGCAACTTTCTAGTAATGCTGCTCTTCCATCTATTGATCCAATAAGAAATAATTTCATCACTCATTAATGTCATCATGTTTACTCATAACGTGTTACAGGATGTAGAACAATACTGCATGGGAAGAGGACCTTTGGCCCACCATGTGTGCCGACATGATACCAGTTTGAAGTAATTCTAACTGCCAGCATGTGATCCACATCTCTCCATCTCCATCCTGTTCATGTGTCTATCAAAATGCTTTTTAACTGTTGGTATCATTTCTGTTTCCACCACCTCCCCTGGTACCATGTTCAGCGGATCTAAAACTCACTATGTCTCACAACATGTCTCACAAATTCCCTTTCCATATTTTGTGTAGAAGCTACAGTATACCCTCTAGTATTTGACATTTCCTTCCGGGGGGGGGGGGCGGGTGGCAGGAATGTATCTGACTATTCACCCTATCCAGTACCCATCCAAATTTTATATGCTTGCAGGTCACCACTCAGTCACTGATGCTTTGGAGGAAACATTATATTCTCACCTATTCAAAGCCTTTCAATCCCAGTTCGGTGCTGAGCTGCCTGGCAGCAGATGAATCTTTTGTGCCCTGCTCAGCTACACTGGACCTGACAGCCAGTTGCTCCTCTGTTCCTGGCAGCCTCAGCTCAGCAGCAGATCATGAACGTCACTTGCTATCACTGGAACCAGTTTGCTTCCTCTTGACAACCCAAAATACTTAGAAAACATTGAAAGACTGTGTGCTAAACCTTGCAACAGTGAACACTTCATGGGTAAAACAAACAGTGTTTTCAGGCACAATTTAAATGCAAGATATTGCATTTCCCAGAAATACTTGACACTATATCCATGGCGCGTAATCGAGCAGGTGATTAAAAATTGTGCAAGGCTGGTCAGAGGGGTAGGTCTTAAGGACCATCCTATTGGATGGAGGAAGGTAAGGTCTGCAGTTTGGGTATTGGAAAGGTATAGTGAATCAATTCTAAAGGATAGAGGTCGGAGTCCAATTCCATTCCAGTCTGTCAGGAGTTTGTATGTCCCTCCCCGTGAATGTGTCGGTTTCCTTCGGGAGCTCTGGTTTCTTCCCACATTCCAAAAACATGCTGGTTAGTAGGTTAATTGGTCAGTGTAAATTGTCCTGTGATTAGGCAAGAGTTAAGTAGGTGGTTGCTGGGCTGTGCAGCTCATTGGACTTAACAGGCCTATTCCATGTTGTATTTCTAAATGAAAATAAGAAAACAATAGACATCTCCAAGCCTTTTTAAAATGAAGAGCAGGTGGCCAGTTTTTGGTGACATGTATATTCAATGCCTTATTTGTGAGGCTTTCAAATGGAGATGTAGTTTTATTCAGCAGCCTAATAAGCATTTTTGATGGCAATCTTTTCTTCCACTCTACTGCATCCTAAAATTTCCAGTTAATGGTCTTCATAATTCACCATGACAGGTTCCCACAAAACTGTTCTTTTTATGACATCATTGTGGGATTTTTCAAGCTGTTTGGATAAAACTGTCACCTTTATTATAAAGATGTTCTTGAAAAACATTCTTCATATTTTCAGAAAGAAATTGCACAGTAATCTGGCTATATAACTAAAACTGATATCCTTTGGAGTCTTTCCGACATGGAGGAGATCCAAACCTGAAAGAATGCAGAGAAAATTTACAAAGATGTTCCCAGGTATTTTTTTTCCCGGGAACATCCTCATAAATTTTCTTTGCGTTCTTTCCAGTTTAACAATAATTTTTCTATAATAGGGTAACCAAAACTGTACACAGTTAAAGATGATTTCATGATGTCCTGTGACTAGTGTTTCTGCAGAAACATATGTATAAATGCTTCACAAGCACGAGGAATTCTGCAGATGCTGGAAATTCAAGCAACACACATCAAAGTTGCTGGTGAATGCAGCAGGCCAGGCAGCATCTCTAGGTCGACGTTTCAGGCTGAAACCCTTCGTCAGGACTAACTGAAGGAAGAGCTAGTAAGAGATTTGAAAGTGGGAGGGGGAGATCCAAAATGATGGGAGAAGACAGGAGGGGGAGGGATGAAGCCAAGAGCTGGACAGGTGTCTGGCAAAAGGGACAGGAGGCCCAGGGAGAAGGACGGGGGTGGGGGGGAACCCAGAGGATGGGCAAGGGCTATAGTCAGAGGGACAGAGGGAGAAAAAGGAGAGTGAGAGAAAGAATTTGTGTATATAAATAAATAATGGATGGGGTATGAGGGGGAGGTGGGGCATTAGTGGAAATTAGAGAAGTCAATGTTCATGCCATCAGGTTGGAGGCTACCCAGACGGAATATAAGGTGTTGTTCCTCCAACCTTAGTGTGGCTTCATCTTTACAGTAGAGGAGGCCGTGGATAGACATGTCAGAATGGGAATGGGATGTGGAATTAAAATGTGTGGCCACTGGGAGATCCTGCTTTCTCTAGCGGACAGAGCATAGGTGTTCAGCAAAACGATCTCCCAGTCTGCGTCGGGTCTCGCCAATATATAGAAGGCCACATTGGGAGCACCCGATGCAGTATATCACCCCAGCCGACTCACAGGTGAAGTGTCGCCTCACCTGGAAGGTCTGTCTGGGGCCCTGAATGGTGGTAAGGGAGGAAGTGTAAGGGCATGTATAGCACTTGTTCCGCTTACACGGATAAGTGCCAGGAGGGAGATCAGTGGGAAGGGATGGGGGGGACAAATGGTCAAGGGAGTCGCGTAGGGAGCGATCCCTGTGGAAAGCGGGGGGGGGGGGGGAGGGAAAGATGTGTTTAGTGGTGGGATCCCGTTGGAGGTGGTGGAAGTTATGGAGAATAATATGTTGGACCCGGAGGCTGGTGGGGTGGTAGGTGAGGACCAGGGGAACCCTATTCCTAGTGGGGTGGCGGGAGGATGGAGTGAGAGCAGATGTGCGTGAAATGGAGCGTATAAATGCTTCGTCTTTAAAATAAGGCACTCAGCTTGGACAATGTGTTAAAAATCTTATCTGACTTCTAACTAGAAAATAGCCGAAATATTTGTATTTTAGACAATAGAGATTTTAACAAGCACAAGAAAATCTGCAGATGCTGGAAGTCCAAAGCAATAGAGATTTTAAGTTTCATTGGTTTAACTCCTGAAAAGAGGTTGTGGATATTCCCTCTTCTCCACTCTCAAATTCAAATAGAATTATAGGGGAAACTGTCTGGAATATTACAGAAAGTGGGAGGGATAGGAATATCTTTTTGATTGTAAGAACAAAAGAAAGTCCTCAATTTGGAAGGGGTTATTTGCCCTATGAAAATCTGAATAATGTGTTGAAATTTACGGCAAAAAGCAGAGCAGACTAAAGTTGATGGCTAATGATAAGGAACCTAAAATAGGTCTGAGTGAAGCATAATCATTTTTATCAATACATTCTGACTTCTTGGGAACGCTCTCCTCCTACCTAAGAGTAAAAGTAAATTCACAGCTAACATGCTCTTTTTCTTATCTGATAATATTTGGTATATGTCTGCAGTGATGCTCTCATCAGCAGCATCAGCCAAAGAAACATCTGATCAGCCAACCTAGACTTTTTCTCTTTTGAAATGTAATAGAGATGTAAATATATTCATATTGCAAAAATATCATTGAGTCATTGGTAGTTTGAATATGAAGTCTCTAGATTTTGATCAATGTTTAAGCTCCCACATACATTGTTTAAAGTGTTTCCACGTTCAATAAAATAAAATGCTGACTATATTAAGATGTTCATCATGTGAAATAAGTGTGGAGAAAGGAACATTAAAAGAGATTAAAGCACAGATTCCCAGCCTTTATCATGCCATTGACTAATACCTTTAAACAAGATGTCCATGAACCCCAGGTTGGGATCTCCTGGATTAAAGTCGAGTGCTGTGTGCCAGCAGGTTGGAGGTTACCCAGATGGAATATAAGGTGTGGCTCCTCCACCCTGCGGGGAGCCTCATGTTGTAGAGGTACTTTGGTATACTGTAATTTGAGGTCAACAGACTTTAAACATACATACCCCCATGGCACACATGGAGCAACACACACACAGGTTGCTATAGAAAAGAAGCAAATGGTAGTGCAGAGGGAGAGAGCCCCAAGATTTACTGAAAAAAGACTTGCACATTCTCTTCTGTAAAATAAATGTTAGGGGAGAAAATCAGATTTGTTGGGGGCCTTGGATAAAAACTATGATTGACACCAGAAGAGCCTGGCAATATATGACTACTTGTTTGAGAAACCCAACTCATTGAAGCAATGCCAAACAGATGTCCTCCCCAAAAAAAATCCCAGCCAGCCACTTCAGCAATTAGATTAGTGAGTATTTATTGATGACTTCTAATCTTTGCAGGTGGTGCACCAGAGCCGGATTGTTAGGCCTGTCAAGGGCTCACTTGGACTGTTTTGTGGCATGCATCTCGTGAGAATCATCTTCCCATCAACGAGTTACTGCATACAGTGCTCCTTGAGCTCTGAGTCTCTATGCAGCTTTTCTTCCAACATCAGCTGCTGTCTTTGATTTCCTAGCATGTAACAGACCAGGGTGACATCTCTTCATCTAGCTGGTGTATCCCCCACAGATACAGGAAACAGAAACTAACATTTTGAAGTCCAATTTTGTTCCCTAACTCTGATACTGGCATAACTCTTGTTCTATCAACACTCAGCTATTGTACTCTGATACTGGCATAACTCTTGTTCTATCAACACTCAGCTATTGTAGTAGGTATGAATTAGTTTGAAAAGACAGGTGAGTATCGACTGGCGCTTGTCTCCAGGATGCATGTGTTCAATAGTGATCCCTGCTGAAAATGTCCATCTGTGATGTTTCCCTAAAGATAATGCAAATGCATCCTGTGCTTCCTATAAATCAGAACTGGCCGAGCAATAAGCAGATAGAAACCTTTCTCCTTCCAGAGGGAAAGCAGCAGTGTTGGGATAACCCAGACTGGAGCTATTATCTGTTACTCAACCAACCCACTGGACCGAAATACTTTCTTCAAGAATGAGAATTTAATGCAAATCAGCAGAATGTAAACAGTGTTAAGCATAAGCCTAAATTCAGATAGGTTAACATTGTACTTTGCTACCTGATAAATGCCTCTTTGGTTCTCTCAGGAGAAACTCTTCTCATGTCCCCCAGTTTCTAGATCTACCACAAAATGACCCCATATTTGAATTGACTTTATTCCTTACATCCTTTACATACTAAAAATCTTTATGTTATTTCTCTGTCTCAATGTGCAATATGCAAATTATAGTAATTTGTAATAAATAGTATGTACGGTAAGATATACAACAGAACAGTCAATATAGCTTAGAAATACAATTGTATCAGTATTAATTAATCAGTCTGATGGCCTGGTGGAAGAAGCTGTCCCGGAACCTATTGGTCCTGGCTTTAATGCTGCGGTACTGTTTCCTGGATGGTAGCAGCTGGAACAGTTTGTGGCTGGGGAGACTTGGGTGCCCAATGATCCTTCAGGCCCTTTTTATGTACCTATTGCTATAAATGTTCTGAATAGTGGGAAGTTCACATCCACAGATGCACTGGGCTGTCCATGCCACTCTGCAGAGTTCTGAAACTGAGGGAAGTACAGTTCCCATACCAGATAGTGATACAGCCAGTCAGAATGCTCTCAATTGTGCCCCTGTAGATACTCCTTTGGATTTGGGGACACATGCTAAACTTCTTCAACAGGCTGAGGTGAAAGAGGCACCGTTGTGCTTTTTCCACCACACAGCCGGTATGTACAGACCAAGTGATGTGTATACCATGGAACTTGAAGCTGTTCACCTTCTCAACCCCAGATCCATTGATGTCAATAAGGATGAGTCTGTCTCCATTCCCACTATAGTCCACAACCATCTCCTTCGTTTTTGCGATATTGAGGGAGAAGTTGTTTTCTTGACACCTCTGTGTCAGGGTGATGATTTCTTCTCTGTCGGCTGCCTTGTTATTATCTGAGGTCAAGCCAATCAATGTAGTATCATCTGCAAATTTAATTAGCAGATTGGAGCTGTGGAGATTTCACAGCAAAATCATTGCAGATGGAACCTAAATGCATTGTGTCATTGAAAGTACCTGGTAACCATTTAGCCTAACCCAGGTGTGTCTGTTCTTATACTGTTTCCTGGTTTCTGTCTCAAAGTTGCTATATGAATGAAACTTCTTGAGATTCTTATGACCTATATGTGGAATCCAGTTTTGAAATGGGTGGGTGACTTCAGAAGTCAGAGTGGAAAGGAAAGAAGTAATAGGAAATAGTAAATCTTCCCCCTCTGGACAGTAGCAAAAACAAAACACCACTACCGAATCAGAATCAAGTTTAATATCACCGGCATATGTCGTGAAATTTGTTAACTTTATGGCAGCAGTACAATGAAATATATGATAAATAAATATAGAGGGAAAAACTGAGTTACATTAGGGATATATATGTCTATTAAATAGTTAAATTAAAATAATTAGTGCAAGAAAAACTAAAACTAAAAAAGTGAGGTAATATCCATGGGTTCAATGTCCATTTAGAAATCGGATGGCAGATGGAAAGAAGTTGTTCTTGAATCGCTGAGTGTGTGCCTTCAGGCTTCTGTACCTTCTTCCTGATGATAACAATGTGAAGAGGACATGTTCTAGGTGGTGTGGATCCTTAATGATGGATCCATTTTCCTAAGGCACCACTCTTTGAAGATGTCTTGGATACTACGGAGATTAGTACCCATGATGGAGCTGACTAACTTTACAAGTTTCTGCAACTTACTTCGAACTTGTGCAGTAGCGCCCCCATGCCAGACTGTGATGCAGCCTGTCAGAAAGCTCTCCGCTGTGTATTTGTGGAAGTTTTAGAGTGTTTTAGCTGACAAATCAAATCTCCTCAAACTACCTGACTGGCAGGCCACAGTTTGTGTGTCTTCAGAGCTGTGTGTCAGACATGGCTATAAGCACCACAGGCTCCCTTCCTGTTTACCCTGTTTAACACAGACTTTAGATATAACATTGAGTCATGTCATCTGCAAAAGTTCAATGATGACTCAGAGTTTGGTGTATAAAAGGAGGACAGGAGGATGAATATAGGATCCTGGTGGAGGACTTTGTCAAATGGTGCAAGCTGAATCATCTGCAGCTCAACATTAGTAAGACAAAGGAAATGGTGATGGACTTTAGGAACAAGCCTGCATTGCTCCCTGTTACTATTGATTGTGAGGATGTGGATATGGTGAGGACCTACAAGGACCTGGGGTTGCACATAGATGACAGACTTGAGTGGAGCACCAACCCAGAGGCTGTGTACAAGAAGGGCTAGAGTTGCCTCTACTTCCTGAGGAGACTAAGGTCCTTTGGAGTATTCAGACCTCTCCTTCACATATTCTACCAGTCTGTTGCATCTTCTATGCAGTGATATGCTGGGGCAGTGGCACCAACATGGGTGATTAGAAGGGCTGACTCTGTTGTAGAAGTCAAACTGGACACACTGGAGGCTGTGGTAGAACAAAGGACCCTACAGAAAGTCCTGGAAATTCTGGACAATGTTTCTCACCTTCTGCATGACAGCTTGGCTGAACAGAGGAGCACTTTTAGTAATAGACTAAGCAAGTATGCTGCTCCAAAGAACACTATATGAGGTCATTCTTACCCTCGGCCATTAGGTTCTATAATAAGTCAACCTATAGCCGGGGAATTGATAACCCCATCTTTTAGGCTATATGAGGTAACTTATGTTTTATTCTTTCTTACTTCTAATATTTATATCTGTGCACTTGTAATGCTACTGTGACACTGCAATTTCCTTTGGGATCAATAAAGTATCTTTCTATCTAATGAAATATAGTTGCAGTCTTGCCTTCTTTATAGCTACATCAATATGCTACATGCAGGTGAGGTCTTTAGAGATATTGACACCCAGGAAGATGAAATTGCTCACTCTCTACACTTCTGATCTGTCTCTGAGCATTGGTTTGTGTTCCCTCATCTTACCCTTTCTGAAGTCCAGAATCAGCTCTTTGGTCTTGTTGACATTGAGTGCAAGGTTGTTGCTGTGACAGCACTCAACTGGTATATCTCGCTAAAGGCTCCACTGAGGCAAGAGGAAAAGTAGATCTCCAAGGCAAACCGTGATAGCTCTTTGGCCATAGAGTTAGATATGAAGGGGGAGAATGAAGTGAAGTGAGTGGAGTAAAGGGATCTTAAAGACTAAAATTCATTTATGTAGCAAATTGTGACAACAGTGCACAAAAACAACATAATGCTGGAGGAACACAACAGGTCAGGCAGCATGTATGGAGGAGAATAAACAGTTGATGTTTTCGGTTGAGATTCTTCATTAGGACTGGGAAGGAAGAGGGCAGAAGCCAAAATAAGATTTATTTATTTACTTAATGATACAGTATGGAGTAGGCCCTCTTCAAGCCACAACCCCGATTAACCCTAACCTAATCATGGGACAATTTACAATGACCGGTTAACCTACCCAGTATGTCGGTAGTGCACAAGGACAAGTTGGCAGAGCAGATTATTTTTAGCAATACAGAGATTTGTTGCTGTATGCTTCTGAAACATGGACTATAACACCAGAACTCCAAAGAAACTTAGAAGCAACAGAAATGTGGTTTCTTAGAAGAATGCTGAAAATATCATATAGAGATAGGGTAACTAATAAGACAGTACTCCAATGTGCCCATACAAAAAGATCTTTAATGAGTACATTAAATGAGAGGAAACTTAAATTCCTGGGCCATGTCATCAGAAAGGGAGAAATAGAATGCCTTACATTACAAGGCAGTATGCCTGGGAAACGCGGAAGAGGAAGGCAAAGAAGAAAATATATGGGCACTGTGAAAGAACTAACAGATCTAAGTGTGCAAGATATCATTGGCGCTGCGTGGGATTGTTCGATGTGGAAAGCCATGATCGCCCAAGCGTGTATCACACAAGGCACATGAAGAAGATTCTGCAGAACTGCTGAAGAGAAAAAAAAAAGGAGACGTGCTGACACAGGGATAATTTATCTCAAAGTCAGCTTAAGTCTCTAAAGGCCATTGCGATGTGTGAGTATGACTGAAAGCAGCAGCATTCTGGGAGAGTTGAAGTGTATGGAGGTTAATGGATTGGAAAGCTCCAAGAGAGCATTATATTGGTCAAGTGGTGTATAACGGTTATACTACTGGATCATATATCAAGCAGTCTTGACTGTGATCCAGAAGGGAATTTTAATTTAACTATTTAATGATGCAGTGTTGTCTCTTCCAGCCCTTTGAGCCATACTGCTCCAGCAACCCCCGGCAAACCCGATTACCCTAACCAAATCACAGGACAATTTTCAATGACCAGTGAACCTACCCAGTATGTCTTTGGACCGTGGGAGGAAACTGGAGCGTCTGGGGAAAACCCATGCATTCTATGGGGAGACTCCTTACGGATGGTGCCTGAATTGAACTCCAAACACTGGAAAGCCCTGAGCTGTATTAGTGTCACACTAATGGCTATGCTACCATGGTACATTTTCTTTTGATGACAAACTAGCACAAAAGCAAATATTTTTACACAGTTAAAGAGTCTATGAGAGGCAAATGTGCCAGAGATATCATTAAGCATTTGAAGTTTGATCCCGTGTTTACCTGTATCCAGTTCCAGTACCAATATGAAGCCATAGTTTCCATTTTTACGGTTTGCCCTTGCATCTAAATAATAACTAATATCTCATCTTAATAAGCAATCAAACTATAAATAATAAGATTCTTCAACAGACAAGGCTCATCATTAAAAATTTCCACCTGTAGCAGGAAAATAAACTGCAGATTTAACATATTAATTCTATGATCTAAAATTTGCAGTACACCAGCATCATTACTTCTGTTTATGCTAGTTCGTCATCAAAAGAAAACATATCCCTGAGCAGGAAGGTTTGAGGAAATCTTCGGCCATTTTTATGAAATGTCTACACATATAGCAACAGCCATTGGACTTTGATGAACATAATGGATTAATGGATGTAACACAAATAAAAAGTATTTCAACTGTAGGAAATGTAAAATTTAAAAAGAAATTGCTGTTAGACTTAAATGTTAAAATTTCCTCGCTAAAAACTTATTGTACTGGTCAGTTCCTGTTTTCAATGCTCATGTTGTTCCAGTCATTCATCCTCGCGAGGTTCTGTTTCCGCACTGTCAGGGGGAGATTGACTGATTAAAGCTGTGTACATACATCTATTTAGTTACCTCTAGCAAACTTGACCCACGATTCCTTTTGAGGACCTATGAATGGGAATTGGACTATCCTTTCACAAATCGCTGACTGAACTTGTGACTCCACAGAACATATAAGAAGCGAGTATTTATTTGGGCCTTGTGCGCACATTCTTACAGCAAAGGTAAAGAAGTGATCTGAAACAGAAAGTGCTAGAAATTCTTAGCATGTTATGCAGCATTTATGGATAAAGAAATAGGGATAACATTTCTGGTCAATGATTCTCATCAGAGGGGACATTGCAGGATCTAACTTAAATATTTGACACAATCTACAGGGAGATGCATCTATTTCTAATGATTTATTTTATTGTATTTCCACATAAAAACATGAAATGTCATCCTCAATGATACCATTGTGCAAAAGTAATGGCCAAACTGCTTTTTGAGATGTGTTCATGTTTATTTCTTATCCGTCACATAGAAAGCAAGCAAGCTTTTTAAGATGAGTTTTCATAGGTGACTTAGTGTACATACAGTAAACCCAAGCTTGACATGGAGAAGCTCACCTCCATTCTTCTCATTTCTCTTTCTGCAAAAAAAAGTTCTGTAAACTTAAAACTTGCCAAAATTAGCACAATGAACATTATATGGCCATTTCTGCCTATTGCTAAGAATAGGAAAGTCTTGATATTTATAATACACACATAGTTCTTTTCATGATTACAGCCTGTTCTATCGACCTATTGAGATGAATCCAAAAAATTCTTACCACTGAGAGTTTTACCAATGTCCCTCAGCTAAGATTACTTAAAAGTTAAAAGTCATATTGCTTTCTGGGTTACGATTTCTGTTCTTGCTTATGCATTGTATGATTTAAAGTCATGCATAATTCATTGGCTGTGAACAATATTCAGACATCCTGAAATATGAAAGAATCTGCATGAATATTCTCTTTGCTTAATTTTTTCAACAGTATTGTACAACTATTTTCAGGTCCTAAAATTTTGATTAACCTCAATATATTATTTATAAACATGAGAAAGTCTGCAGATGTGAGAAATTCAAAACATCAGGCACAAAATGCTGGAGAAACTTCTGTACCTCACATATAAAAAATAATTTTATATGATAGCAATCTGTTGAAACATCGGCTGGATTCCAATGTTGACAGTCAATAAACTGTGCTCACTGCTGATTTGCAGTGAATGTCCAGAGTTACCATTTCCTTGAGATCAGCCAATTAGTGAGTCACTTCAGAAGGAGGTGTCAGAATGCCCTGGTCAAATAGAGCTGAAAAGCTTTGTCATTCAGCCAGCCAACATTACTGGCTTAATTGACTGGAAAGATATTAAGACATTTGATGATATTTAATCTAAAACATAGAAAAGTACAGCACATTACAGGCCCTTCAGACCACAATGTATTGGCAACCTGTATAAAAACACTCCATGATCAATCTCTCCCACACAACCCATATCCATCATATTTCTTGCATGTATGTGCCTAATATCTTAAATGTCCCTATTATCAGCCTCAATCACCATCCCTGGCAGTGTGTTCTAGAGATGTCCTCCTTCTTCAAAGAAAGCTTTTCTTCCTCCACCATCAATGGTGTCCTCACCCGCATCTCTTCCTTTTCGCGCATGTCTGCCCTCACCCTATCCTCCCGTTGCCACACCAGGGATAGGGTGTCCTCTCCTACCATCCCAGTAGCCTCCATGTCCAGCACACAATTCTCCATAACTTCTGCCATCTCCAACAGGATCCCATCACCAGCACATCTTTCACTCTCCCCATTTTCTGCTTTCTACAGGGATTGCACCTTATGTAACTCCCTTTCCTATTTGTCCCTCCCCACTCATCTCCCTCCTGGCACTTATCCTTGCAAGCGGAACAAGTGTCAAACCTGACCCTACACCTCCTCCCTCACTACCACTCAGGGTCCAAAACAGTCCTTTCAGCTGAGGTAACACCTCACCTGTGAGTCTTTTGGGGTCATCTACTGATCCGGTGCACCCTGTGCGGCCTCCTGTATATCAGTGAGACCTGACATACATTGGGAGACTGCTTTGCTGAACACCTGTGGTCCATCCACCACAAAAAGCGGCATATCCTGGTGGCCACATTTTTCAATTCCACTTCCCATTCCCATTCCAACATATCAGTCCATGGCCTCCTCTACTACTGTGATGAGGCCACACTCAGGTTGGAGGAGCAACACCTTATATTCTCTTATATTATATCACCTTATATTATATGTAGTCTCCGGCCTGATGGTATGAACATCGATTTCTCAAACTTCTGGTAATTGCTCCCCCCCTTTTCCATTCCCATTCCCGTTTCTCTATCTCTCATCTCATCTCATCTCCTTACCTGCCCATCACCTCATTCTGGTGCTCCTCCCCCTTCCCTTTCTTCCATGTTCTTCTGCCCTATCCTATCAGATTCCCCCTTCTCCAGCCCTGTATCTCTTTCACCAATCATCTTCTCAGCTCTTCACTTCACCTCTGTCCCTCTCCTGGTTTCTTCTATCACCTACCACCTTGTACTACTTCTTCCCCTCCCCCCACCTTCTTGCTCTAACTTGTTATCTTTTTTTCCAGTCCTGATGAAGGATCTCCGCCCAAAAAATCAACTGTTTGCTCTTTTCCATAGATGCTGCTTGACCTTCTGAGTTCATCCAGCATTATGTGTGTGTGTTGCTTAGACTTCCAGTATCTGCAGATTTTCTCATCTTTGTTCTTGGCACTAATTCATCTCTGTGTTAAAATAAAACTGCCTCTGACATTTCCCCTAAACTTTCCTCCATTCACATTAAATGGATGTCCTCTTGTATTGACAATTCTCTCCCCAGGAAATAAGTTCCTGGTGTCCACTCTGTCTATGTCTCTCATAATCTTATACAGTACACCTCTATCAACTCTCCTCTCATCTGCCTGCATTCCAAAGAGAAAAACAGCAGCATCCTGGTTCCTCTGCATCCCCTCTAAATCTTCCATAACCTTCCTTTAATGAAGTGACCACAATGGAACTCAATACTCCAAATGTGGTCTAACCAAAGTTTTATAGACATGCAATATTACCTCATGGCTCTTGAACTTCATAGGAAGTCATAGGAAGTCATTCCTTCCTTCCTTGGAGGGTCAGACACCCTGAGCCAATAGGCTGGTCCTGGACTTATTTCCTGGCATAATTTACATATTACTATTTAACTATTTATGGTTTTATTACTATTTAATTATTTATGGTGCAACTATGACAAAAACCAATTTCCCCTGGGATCAATAAAGTATGATTATGACTATGACTATGAACTTAATCCCCAAGCTAATGAAGGTTACTGCTCTTTATGCCTTCTCAACCACTCTATCAACTTGCATGCAACTTTGAGGGTCTATGGACATGGACCCCAAGATCCCCCTGTTCCTCTACACTGCCAGAATCCTGTCATTAACCTTGTACTCTGCCTTCAAGATCAAATTTGATCATCCATAGTGCATCACTTTACATTTTGGTTCATCTGCCACTTCTCTGGCCAGCTCTACTTTCTGTCTATAACCTGTTGTAACCTGCAGCAATTTTCTAAATTGCCAACCTTTATGTGATCTGCAAACTTATTAACCCACACTTCCACTTCCTCATCCAAGCCATTTATAAAAATCATGAAGAGTAGGAGTCGCAGCCAGATCCCTGCAGATCACCATGAATCACCAATTTCGCAGCAGAATACGTTCCATCTGCTACCACATTCTGCCTTCAGTGAACAGGCCAATTCTGAATCCACGTAGCCAAGTTTCTTTGGATTCGACTATTAGGCCTCTCAAAATCATTATGCCATTAAAGATCTAAGGCATCACTTCAATGAAAAAGTTGATTAGCAATATTCTGTGAGAGGAGATAGATCAAACCAATGTTCATTATTGTATTCCAAAGTTCAAAGTACATTTATTGTCCAAGTATGTATGTATGCATTGTACAATCTTGAGAGTCATCCCTTAACAGGCAGCATGGATCAAAGAAACGCCATATAAAAAAGACCCAATGTGCAGGGAGAAATAAAATATAGCATGCCCATAAAAAAGAACCCATAAAAAAAACCTCTTAAAAATAAAGAAGACCACCAAACATCAAATGTGCTGAGAAATACTATAAATATAATGCAAACAAATACTATTCTGAACTGAAGACAACAGTGAGTCCCATAGTTCAGCGCTGAGCCAAGTTGTGGGGCTGAATCGGCCTGTCCCTCACCTTGGGTCCCGACACTCTGATTTTTTCAATCGAGCCCGGTGCCTAAATTGACGGCCAAACATTGGGTACAATCGCCTCACCTTGCTCTGGGGCCAAGACCCCACGGCCTCAATTTAGTCTGAAGCAACCTTTCCGATTCAGCATGGCACTTAACCCTCCGTCCAGACATCGATTTTGGTCATCCCAATACATTGCATCAGTTTCTTTTTGCACAAACTTTACATATTAACTCTCCTTCACAAAAACTGTTAAGCAGATTATACAGTATTATTGAAAGTCTGCTCACACAAGTCAGCCCTGGCAGCCTCATTTTGTTACTGATGCTCCTGTTACTTCTGAAATTTAGTTTTAGTTGAAGCCCCTGCTTAAGATTCATTACGTGCTGTGTCATATGATGTGGACGAACATGGTCTTCCATTTGTCTTTACGACCATCTTCACCCCGTCGTTCTTATTCTTTTCTCGATCCAAGACCATTTTTCTATAGAAATATTTTGCCATTACTTTCCTCTGGGCAGTGTCTTTACAAGACAGGTGACTCCAACCATTATCAATACTTTTCAGAGATTGTCGTGATGTCAATGTCACATAACTGGACTTGTGATATGCACCAGCTGCTCATATGACCATCCACAACCTGCTCCCATGGCTTTACATGACCCTGACTGGGGTGGTTAAATAGATGCTATACGTTGCCCAAGGGTGACCTGCAGGCTAGCGGAGGGAAGGAGTGCCTTACACCTATGTAGAGGTGTAATTCCACCTCACTACTCAAGATTGAAACTGCATTTAGTACTTGTATGTTTATTCCATCTTGGAGTGATCTATTTAGTTAAAATGCTACTTGCCTAATAGGACAAAAGTAAATGACTGATATGGAAAGAAAAAATAGGAAATTTCTGGTGTCCTGTCCAACTTCACCACTAAATGATGAGCTAGCAATTAATATCAGTTGCTGGTTGTGGAGGACAGTGGTGGTTGCACTTGTAACAAAAGTATTTTGTTTTTCAGAAGTATTTTCCAACATATAGCTACAGTATAAGACATGAAGGAAAAGTAAACTTCTCCAGTGAATGTACAAGCAATACACATTAGTTGCTGCATCAATTTCTTTTTGTGCTGCTCTTTTCTCCAAGGTAGAATGAGAATACAGATCTGTAATGCTGTAGTTTGAGATGAAATGATGTCAAAGATAGGAATGAGAAATAAATATGTTCACTGATATCACTAACATTACTAAAGGATAATATAGATTTAACATTCTATAATTACAAGTGGTGGTTTCTAAAATAGCATTGTTTAATAAATGTGGTAAAACTTATTTATGTTATCTTTTTCTGTAATTTTGCTGAAAGTGGCAATATAGGTAGACAGGACAGTGAAGTAATTATTCAACACACTTGTTTTTAATTTGTCACATCATTGAGTACAGTCGTTTTGCAACTACACAAGACGTTGGTGAGACCACAATTGGTGTACTGCATGCATTTCAAGTCATCCAGCTATTGGAAGGATGTTATTAATGTGCGAAGGGTGCAGAAAAGATTCACAAAGACATTACCAGGACTGACTGGATAGGCTGAGTCATTTTCCCCTGAAGCAGGGATTCCCAATCTCTTTTATGCCATGGAGCCTTACCATTAACCAAGGGGTTATTGGACACTAGGTTGGGAAACTCTGCCCTAGAGTTTTTTTTAATAATGTGTCACACCAGACAGTCAGCCATTCATGTCTGGCGCGTGGTGTCAAGATTGGTCTCCTTTCGGATTAACCGGGCCATGATATGAACGTTCCTGACGAGGCCGAGTGGCTAGCTCGACGCTCAACCTGGCACGGATGGAAAGCGTGCTCGGGGGGTGGCCCGACTTGGATTTGAACTTGGGAGCCTTCGCTCCGGAGTCCGGCACTGATGCCTGAAAGTGCAAGAGACTTAGAAGTGAACTTATTAAGGTATGTAAAATCCAGAGGGCTATTGATAAGTCTGATGATCTTAGTTTTTCTTTCCATGGAAGTCTAAAACTCGAGGACAAATAATAGATTTAAGGTGAGGGGAGCAAGATTTAAAAGAGACCTGAGGAGAAACCCTTTCACAGAGACAGTGGTGGATGTATAGAATGAGCCTCCAGTGGAAGCAGTACAAGCAAGTACAAATGAAAAGATTAGAAACAATTTGGATGATGTATAGATAGAAAAAGATTTAGGGGGATATTGGATTAGCTTGGATTGATACCTTGGTCAGCAGTGACAAGTTTGGACAGCATAACTCTGTGACGCTATGACTAGAATTATTGCTCTATACGTCAAAGTTTCCAATCTCATCAACTGTAAGGAACAGCCAGATTTTACACAGTCTTTGGTCACTACTTAGCACCAATAAGGTCTTAACTGTTTCTATTGACCCCATAAAATGTACTGTTTCCATAGCCTGAAAAATAGAAGAACTGCTAATTCATCAGTGTACATAAAAGTAACGATATAAATGGTGGTAAGGTAAGTATATGAGGGAGGAAGAAAAGGATGCATAATCAGGTCTCGATGAGGTAGAGTGAGAGGAGAACATAAACACGGGCACAGAATCCAATCCATATTTTTAACAAGGTAATTACTTTTATGGTTCACATTTTATACCCTAACCAAACTGTGCTGGGTTTTATGCTATGCATTATGTAAATTAGCCAGCATCATGTGGCAGAGTAGACTTGAGAGGCTGAATGGCCTAATTCTTTGTCTTACAGTCTTATGCTCGGACTTCACTGTCCCTCATCCTGTCATATCAATACTTCTTTTTTTTCTCTCCTTCATTTCTTCCTCTAGATTTGCCTTTTCACCATTCATCTTATTACTCTGGGTACTCCTAGTTATGTAAGGAAGGACCAAATGTGTTTTCTTTTAAATAAGTGTCCATTACAACATTCCTGGTTACAAATTAATTCTTCGCCTTGATTAAATCTGAACTTATTTAAATATTATAGATATAAATTGAAAAATTATTAAGTTTGAGCATGCGATTTCCAAATTTAAGGAAACTAACCTTGGTTCGTGTCATTCTGGTGTAATTAGGTAACAAATCCCGACCAAAGATCAACCTTAGGCTCTAACTTAAACAAATTAATTGTTCCTATTCTTTTTAATCTATCCTTGAAGTAAATTCTTCCTGGTTCATAGGACATTATCATTGGCATTCTAGACTCTCCTCTGCAACCAGCTCTTACTGGTCATCCAAATGTCTGCTCTGAAGACTCTCAATTTTAATTGGACAGTCTCTCTTTAATACAATAGAACTAATGTGTGAAGAGTTGGTGATTTACATTTGTGTTCTGTTCATTTGTATTGAAGGTACAAGGTCATTCAGTCCATTACGCCTATGTAGGGTTTTGGAGAATTCCCTTCAGATTGTTCCACCACTTCTTTCCCTGTAATCGTGTGCCAAACTATTACCTGCCTAGTTCCATCAACCTGCATCTGGACCATAGCTTCCATACCCTCCCATCCATATACCTATCCAAATTTCTCTTAAATGTTGAATTCAAACCTGCATGCACCACTTCCTCTGGCAGCTCATACCACACTATCTCCATCCTCTGAGTGAAAAAGTTCCCCCTCGTGTTCACCTTAAACTTTTCACCTTTCACTCTTAACCCATCATATCTAGTTGTCGTCTCAACCAACCTCAGTCAGTATGTGGAAAGGTAAAATCATCTACTATCTTAACCCTATATTTCCTGCAACGGTCTGCGATCGGTCTACAAATTTACTCCTCTAAATCCCGTGGACTGTTGGGTGGTCTATAATATAATCCTGTATGACATGGTCATACCTTTCTTATTCCTCAGTTCTACCCATATAGCCTCACTAGACAAGCTCCCTGGTCTGACATGACTGAGCACTGCCATGATATTTTTCCTTTAATCCCTCCCACTCTATCACGAATAAAACAACAGAACCCCAGAACACTGAGCTGCTAGCCCTGGCCCTCCTGCAGCCAGACTCACTAATGGCTACATTGTCATAATTCATGCCCTAATTTCATCCTCCCTTCCTACAATACGCCTTGCATTGAAATATGCACAGCTCAGAACATTAGTTCCACCATCTTTTGACCCTGAACTTTGTATGTAGGCTTAATAACATCTTTCTTCACAAGCACTCCATGATCTATTCCAGTGCTCTAGTTCCCATCCCCCTATAACAGTAGTTTAACCCATCTCCCCTTCTGTGCAGCATTAGCAAGTTTCCTGCAGGATATTAGTCCCTCCGCCCCAGTTCCCAGGTGTAAACCATCCTTTCTGCACAAGTTCCACTTTCCTCAGAAGAGAGCCCAATGATCCAAAAATCTGAAACCCTCCTTCCTACTCTAATTCCTTAGCTACTTCCTGGATGATCTTCCTACATCTGTCCTCACTAGCATGTGGCACAGGTAGAAATCCTCAGATCACAACCCTGGTGGTCCCTGAGCTCACCTTGCAGGACCTCACCATCCATCCTACCCATGTCATTGGTACCGACGTGGACCACGACCTCTGGCTGCTCACCCTCCTACTTAAGAGTGCTGTGGACTGGATCCAAGATGTCACTGACCTTGGCTCCCAGTAGGCAAGAAACCATCCAGGAATCTCATTCTCATCCACAAAACCTTCTTTCTATTCCCCTAACCAACAAATTCCCCTATCTTTACAGCTCGCCTGTATCCCCGCTTCCCTTCTGAGCCACAGAGCCAAACTATGTGTCAGAGACCTGACCACTGTGGCATTCCTCTGCCAGATCATCCCCCATCAATAGTATTCAAAAAAGGGTATGCCCCATGTTGAGAGAAATGGCAACAGGTGCACTCTGCACTGGCATCCCTTTCCCTCTCCTGATGGTCACCCACTTATCTGTGTCCTGCACCTTGGGTGTTCCTACCTTCCTGTATGTCCCATCATCCTCCCGAATAATCCAGATTTCATCCAGTTCCAGCTGCAACTCCTTACGTGGTCTGTTATAAGATGCAGCTGGATGCATTTCTTGCAAGTGCAGTCATCAGAGACCCTGGAGATCTCCTCACCTTTCCACATCCCGCAAGAGGAGCATTCCAGTATTTCATCTGGCATCCTCACTACTCTAAATGTGCAGTAAGAAAGAATAAGTAACCAAAAAAAAAATCTATGCAGGGCCTACATCTCCCCTCGCTCCTTTTAAACTCTCTTTCCCTCTATGCAATCCCCACTGTTTCCTTGCAACTGTGGCCCCCAAAATGTCTGGAGTGTTTTGTAATATCAACTATATCAGCAACAGCTTCATTATATTTAAGCTAATCAACACCAGATATGTAGAATTGTGTAAAACCATTAGAACGAATCAATTGTAAAACTGAAAACTCTAGAAAAGTCATAGTTTTTTTAAAAATATAATGTCATTTTGTAAATGTGTTATACAGGGACAATTCTGATACACTGAAGCATCAACTCATGATTAAAAAAGCTTTGTGTTTACCTTTGGTAGTTGAGCAAATTTGGACAATATTACATTTGTTCAAAGTTAGAAACCAGCAACATTTGGAGCTCTCTGCTTTATTGTCCACCATTACCAACACAGCATCTCTTCTTGTCCTCTACAACACATTCCCATGTTCTTTCTCAAGGCAACTACATGGCTGTCCTTCCAATTTGTCCTCCTGAAAATGTGGTATTCTGGAGCATAATACCTGTCATTTAAAGGCTCTGATTTTTTTTCCCGCACCAGATTGCTATATAGAAGAGATGCAAAGAATAAGAAAGATGATTGACAAAAGACTAATAATTTTTGTCAGAGTCCCTCCCCACTGATCTCCCTTCAGGCACTTATCCCTGCAAGTGGTCTAAGTGCTACACCTGTCCATCTGCCTCCTGGCTCACTTCCATTCAGGGACCCAAACAGTCCTTCCAGATGAGGCAACACTTCACCTGCAAAACCACTGGGGTCTTCTATTGTGTTTGGTGCTCTACACTTTATGAGTACCCCCCCCCCCCACCACCACCATTAACTGGAGGACCACTCTGTCAAGCACCTCCATGGCTTCCTCTTGTGCTCACATGAGGCTATCCTCAGGGTGGAGGAGCAACTCCTTATATCCTAGAATTAAGATCAGAGTGCAGAGACAGAGGGTGAAAGGTCTCATGCTATCCATTCGAAGTAGGCTGCCGTAGGTTTATTGCGTTCACTTTCCAGAAGTGGCTGCGTGACCTTGGCTTCACTAGAAGAGAGATCAAGTCAACCAGCAGGGCTGTAGCTGAGGCAACAGAGAAAGGATCAGCATGGGTGTGGACCAAGTATGTCCAGAGGGGCAGATAGTCAGACAGTGTATACATCTTTTGCAAACCCTTCAGTAGTTGCATAGACACCTGAAGAGCAGACTATCTGTTGGATGGAAGTGACCAACAACTCTGATAGAGGCAGATGCCAAGTTTTTAAGCTCACCAGTGGGAGGTGGTGCTTTAGCACTGCTGGCCCACCACCTCGAGGGAGTCTTGATCATAAGTGGGCCGAAACTCCTGAAGGCAGGTGGCAGATCAACTGATGATCCCACTGGAGATAGCACAGGACAGTTAACATCTTAGTCCACATGTATTTTCAATTCTGTTTGCGTATCCTCTGACCTGATGGCATGAACATTGGCTTCTCCCTGCAGTAAGCAAGTTCCACTACCTCCCTCATCTATTCCCGACTCTGACCTTTTACTTCTACTCACCTGCCTATTTCTTCCCCCTAGGTCCCCTCCTCCTTCTCTTTCTCCTCTGGTCCACTCTCCTCTCCTATCACATCCTTTCTTCTCCAGCCCTTGACCTTTCCCACCTACCTGGCTTCAGTTATCACCTTCCAGTTAGCCTCTTTCCCCTCCTCGCCGACCTTTTTATTCTAGAATCTCTCCCCTGCTTTCTTACTCCTGAAGGAGAGACTCGGACGGAAATGTCAACTGTTTATTCAATTCTGTCGATGCTCTCTGACCCGCTAAGTTCCTCCAGCATTTTGTGTGTGTTGCCCTTTACAGACTTGACACAACTGACAATTCTTCTGCTGACTTTTAATCTTTAGCTGGCCAATAACAAGTCTTAACATTAAAAAAAAATAACATTTCTTTTGCTGTTTCTTTACTTTTATAGTTCTTGTTCTAATAAGATATTCACCTTAGATGTTGGGAATCATGCACACAAAGATATTTGCCTTAACAAATTCATACTAGAAGCCGAAGCCTAATCCTAACCAAACCCTAACATAAAACCTGGGATATTATGCCAATGTACATAATGACTTCTGGCTGCTCACCTTCCCTCTTAAGAATGTTTTGCAACCACCCACTGAGGAAATTTAACAGAACTACATACTGGGTTTCCTTAAATTGGCATCCTAGGTAGACAGGGTGGTAAGAAGGCTTTCTGGCATGACGACAGTCATCAGCTATGGGTCTAAGTGTAGAAGTTCGAATATTAGCTTGTCGTTATGCAAGGCATTGTGAGGATGGCTTGGAATATTATATTTAGTTTTCGTCACCCTACTATAGGGAAGATGGCATTAAAATGGAAAGAGTTCAACAATAGTTTTAGGAGGATTTGCTGGGATTCAGTTGTGGAGGGAGGTTCAGCAGAATGGGACTTTATTCATTGGAACATAAGGGATGAAGAAGTTAAGAGAGCATAGTTTAACATGAGAGAGAAAAAAAATTAGTTGGAGCCTGGGAATTGATAGGTGGAAATGGTAAAAGGCTGAATCTGATATGACAGGACAATGGGGCATGAATAAAGGGAAGGTGGTGAGTGGAACAGGAAGAAGGAATGTGTGAGTGATAGGCAGAACAAGAGGGCAGCAGAGGGGGAACAGAAGGGGTGATGGGGCCAGTAGGCAAGACGTAAAATAAGGGAGACCCAAGGGGACTGGTTACAAGAGGTTTAGGGAAATGGAAGTTGATGTGGTTAGGTTGAAGACTACAAACTTGGGATTTGAGGTGCTGTTTCTTTAACCTGCATCTAGCCTCAACCTGGGCGTAGAGGAGGCTGTGGACAGAAATGTCGGTGTGGGAATATGAAGTGAAATTAATCTAGAAAATGCAAAAATATTCATTAGGTCAGGCAGCATCTGTGAGGGGAGGCACAGAGTTAACATTTTAGTGAATGACCTTTCATCAGGACTTCTCATCAAGTCATCAACATGAAACATTTACATGGTTTCCATGCATATTTCCAGCTGTATTTATGGAGTGTAGAAAATACAACATAGGACAGCACAGCACAGGGACAGGCAAGTTTTTCATATGCATAGGTACAGTGAGGTACAACACAAATGTGAGTGTGGCATCATTATAAATTATGCGCAAGTTATATTCCATGTGTCCAAAACCATTTTTAAGTTGAAGTGGAAAGGAACTATGCAAACAAAACAATAATATAAAAAACACAATTAGAAACAAGTCATTGGTAATGCAAGAGGTAGTCTGTGGTGTTCCATTGTTGAGATAGATTTGGGGTTGTGCGGGTAGATACAAGAACTTGATGGTTGTAGTAAAGTCACTGTTCCTGAACCTGTTAGTGTGGGACTTCAGGCTTCTGCATTCCTGCTTGATGGTAGCAGCAAGAAGAGGACATTTTCCAGATGCTGGAGATCCTTGATGATAGATGCTCTCTTCTTTAGGCAGTGCATAATGTAGATCCTTCTGATGGTGGGAAGGTATATGCAGGTGATGGAGCCTCGATGTGTTCTGTGCCTGGACCCCGCTGCCACATTTCGGCTCGAACCCAACCTTACCAAATTGGCCTGGCACTTAAATCAATCAAACCTTGCTCTTGTTTTAGGTGGATAGGCCTCAAATCTGCTCTGACTTTGCTCTGTTCCGCTCACCCTGAGTTTTCCTTGAACATGCCTTGACCTTGACCAGCTACACGTTTCGACCCTCAACTCAGCCTCACTTTCACTGGCCTCTCCATTGTCTTTGGTGATCATTTACCATCAATTTTACAAGTAGAAGTGTTATTAATAAAATACGTAGTTGTATTCTTTGTTTTCCTTGCCTTCAGAAAGTAGTTACTGGGCTTTACCAGCCCAATCTTAAGACCAAAGCAAGCTCTTCAGTCAAAGGTGCAGTTTACTGTTTGATAGGTTTTCAATGATTTTTAATATTGAGACCAACTGATGGTTTTAAATAGTTTCTTTTTCTCATCACGATAGTTGATTGGGTGCCAAAGCTTTACTAGATATGGGTATTGCATAATTGTGTACAGAGGGGCCACAGGACAGGATCGGAAAAAAACTGCAGAAAGTTGCAGTAAGCTCAGCCGGCTCCTTCATGGGCACTAGCCTTCCCGGCAACAAGGATATCTTCAAAAGGCGATGCCTCAAAAGATAGTATCCGTCATGAAGCATCCCTATCACCCAGGACATGCCCTCTTCTCATTGCTACCATCAAGTAGGAGATCCTGGAGGTACATAGTTAGTGGTGGTGGTATGTTTACTCAGTCACTAAAGGTAATTGGACAAGGTAAGACAGCTGTTTAAATAAAATCTAATGACATGTTTAGTTTTATTAATAGATACATAAACTACAGCAGTAAAGCTGAAGTATGTTAAAGGGTCAGCACAGCATCCTGTACTGTGTTCTACAGTTCTATGTTCTGTTATGTTACAACTTGATAAGTTATGGTGACATTGTTTTTTGATGGACTCGAAATCATGGTCTCTTTGGGTGCTTCGCTGTTGCTTGCATGGTTGGGGAGGGGGTCAGTGCTTTTGCTGGAGTAAGTGGGAGAGGAGGAGAGGAGGTATTGGGGTTCTGATGTTTCTGTCATTCATTCTTCGTTTTTTTTCTGTTTTTGTGGATGTCTCTGAAGTGTAAGAATTTCAGATTGTATACCGTAAACATTGTCTGATAATAAATTGAACTATTGAACCATTGAATACTGGTGCTAAATTGATGGATGGGCTGTTAGTTTTCTGGCACATTGATCCAAGTTCAAGAGATCAGGGGAAATCATGGGAACTGGGAAATTCAATTTTAAGTAAATAAATAAACTGGGAATATGAGAGAAAAGCTAGTGTCAGTGACAGTTGCATAGAAAAGACTAGATCATCATGAAAAATGCAATTTGGCTGTTATTTTCCTGCAGTCTGGAAGATGCAAATGTAATTCACTATTTATAAAAGGAGAGAAGAGAGAAAGCAGGAAACTTCACATATTTCAAACTATGATCAGCTGTGGGGGAAAGATGCCAGAGGGTGACATAAAAGGACAGTGCCACAACTAGTAGAGCCCCACAACTCCAGTAATCTGAGCTCGTTCTGTTTTTGGTGCTGTCTATGAGGCGTTTGCATGTACTTCCTGTGAGCACATGGACTTCATCCTGCATCCCACAAAGATGTGCATTACCAGATTAATTAGCCACTAGCCTTGGAGGGTGGTAGAACCTGAGGGAAATTCAAAGTTCAAAGTAAATTTTATTACCAAAGTACATGTATGCAGCTTGGAGATTCATGTTCCTGTGGGCATACTCAGCAAATCTGTAGAAATGTACCTCTAACAGCATCAATGAAAGATCAACCAGAGTGCAAAAGACAACAAACTGTGCAAATGCAAATATAAATATAAACAAATAGCAATAAAATTAATGGAAACATGAGTGGGTCTGAAGGTGTTCAGTTGGGGGAAGAAAATGAGATCAGTGTAGGATTTGTGTAAATCAGTGCTTGATAGCCAGCAACTCAATGGGCTTCAGAGCCTATTTACATGGTATAAGCCTCTTTGACTTAGAAACTATCAACAATATTAGACAAAGTCAAATTGATTTTTATGTTTGATAAACTGACTGAAGTTTTTTTAAAAAAATATATCATTGGTAGAATGGATAAGAAAGGTCTAGTGGTGTATGTGGGTGTTCAGAAAACCTGAACTAAAGCCCCTAGGGGTGGCATGGTAACACAGAGGTTAGCATTACACTATTACAGCCCAGTGACCCAGGTTCAATTCCCTTGCTGTCTGTAAGGAGTTTGTATGTTCCCCCATGCCCATGTGGGTTTCCTCCCTTATTCCAAAGATGTATGGGACAGTAGTTTAGTTGGTCACATTGGTGTAACTGAGCAGCATGGACTTACTGGGCCAGGAGAGCCTGTTAGGTGTGCTGTATCTCTAAATAAAACTATAATGTCACTGTGTAAAATTAAAGCCTTCTAAAGAGGTCAAACATTGATATGATTTGAAAATTGTTTGATGGACAGAAAACAAAAATAGGACTTTTCCAGGTGGCAGGCAGTAATTGGCCAAATACCGTTGCCCCTTAGCTATTTGCAACACCCATATGTTAAGCACCCAAATGAGGGAAATGATATGAAATGTTTTGAAATTTGCTAACAACATAAGCCTGAGTGGTATTATGATTTGTGAGGAGGCAGCTAAGAGACTTCAAGGTGAATTAGATTTAGCTTAGCAAGTGGGCAAAAACATTTGTAGTGCATTACACTGCAGATAAACATGGTATTCTGTGCTTCAGCGAGAAAACCAGAAAGGTGACTTGTTATTTAGGTATTAAGTGGAGAAGTATTGATGTGCAAAGGAAGTTGGGTATTGTTTTGCATGAGTCACCAAAAACAAATATGCAATTGGTATTGTGGCCTTAGTTGCAAGAGTATCAAGAGGTCATGAGAAATGAGAAAAAAATGTCACTGATGGGGAGCAGGCTTTCATGTATACTGCTCTCTATCTTTTTTTCTCTGTCTGCTCATGATCTACCCTCCCGATCTGCCCAGTTCCCCCTACATCCGGCCCACCACCACTTTTCCCTATCAGCAGTTTCTTTACACTTCTGGACCACTCCATTTGCCCATCACCTGTACATTCCTGCCAATGGAACCACCCCCCCTTATCAGATTCCATGCTGCATATTTCTCTCCTATCAGATTCTATTATCTGCAGCCCTTTGCTGCCTCTATTCACATATATACCCTCCCAGCCTTTGTCACTTTCTCCACTCTTACTTCCACAGTTTAGCTTTCAGTCCTCATCTGGATCCACCAGCTCTTGCCCTACCCTTTCCCCTCGTCTCTTTACACTAGCTACCTCCCTTCTATATTTAAGTCCAGGTAAAGGGTCTTGACGTGACATGTCAATTTTATCAGTCAGATAACTCTCAGCAGAAGCTGCCTGACCAGCTGCTTCTCCAGCAAATTTTTTTCCCCCTTGCCCCTTGCTGCTGGCTTTTCCCCTTTCCCACTTACTTCTCTTACTTACTTACTGCCAGTTATGCCTTTGTTGACGTAAGGCAGCAATGAAGGTCCTCCATCTCTGGTGGTGTTTTGGGTTTCCTTCATCCCATGAGTAGCTTCCTCTCAGGTTTTCACTGCTGTCAGTCATTCAAGTCCTGGGTGGAGACTCAGGAATACATACCATCTAATCACCGTCTTTCCTCTCCCTCATTACCCTGCACCCAATCCACGGAGTGCCTGTCTCAGGAAGAATGAGAGTGCCCCTGGCAAACAGGTTCCTGCCTCTGTTGTGGAGATCCAGGACATTTCCAGGCGGCATATTCCAAGTGTTCAGTAAAAGCCGATACCTGTCAACAGGGAGGAGAGTCCTGACGGGTCGGTTATTTTCTGTAGCCAGCTTCCCCTAATCGTGTTATGCTTGCAGTTTCCCCATCATGGTCTCAAACCTATGAATTTAAAGTATTTATTGACTCTGATGCAGCCGGGAATCCCATAGACATCTTGCTAGCTCAAAGATGGGGAGTTCTGACTTAGAAATTGAGAGGAAGAATCAACATTGAGAGAAATTGAGAGAAAGAGGACTGTGTGTCCTCATAATCTAATCTAACATCAAGGCCTTGGACGGACGACTTCTGGGAACCGGCCAGATCCACCTTTCCACCGACCCCCTCAAACCAGTGCTCGTAGGCTCTACTTCTAACTGGCTGATGCACCTGAACTGCCACTGTGCTTGGTCTCCCCTGGTTATCCCGACATAACCCATAGATTCATTGGTAAATAAAGGGCAGGCGGTGAGTGGAACAGGAAGAAGGAACGTGTTTGTGGTAGGCAAATCAAGAGGGAAGCAGAGGGGGAAGAGAAGGGATGATGGGGCCTGTAGGCAAGGCATAAAATAAGGGAGACCCGAGGGGACTGGTTACAAGAGGTCAGGGAAATCGAAGTTGATGTGGTTAGGTTGGAGACTACAAACTTGGAATTTGAGGTGCTGTTTCTCTAACCTGCATCTAGCCTTAACCTGGGCGTAGAGGAGGCTGTGAACAGAAATGTCGGTGTGGGAATGCGAAGTAAAATTAATCTAGAAAATGCAAAAATATTCAGTAGGTCAGGCAGCATCTGTGAGGGGAGGCACAGAGTTAACATTTTATTGAATGACCTTTCATCAGGACTTCTCATCAAGTCATCAACATGAAACATTTACATGTTTCCATGCATATTTCCAGCTGTATTTATGGAGTGTAGAAAATACAACATAGGACAGCACAGCACAGGGACAGGCAAGTTTTTCATATGCACAGGTACAGTGAGGTACAACACAAACGTGAGTGTGGCATCATTATAAATTATGCGCAAGTTATATTCTATGTGTCCGCAACCATTTTTAAGTTGAAGTGAAAAAAAAACTTTGCAAACAAAACAATAATATACAAAACACAATTAGAAACAAGTTATCGGTAATGCAAGAGGTAGTCTGTGGTGTTCCATTGTTGAGATAGATTTGGGATTGTGCGGGTAGATACAAGAACTTGATGGTTGTAGTAAAGTCACTGTTCCTGAACCTGTTAGTGTGGGACTTCAGGCTTCTGCATTCCTGCTTGATGGTAGCAGCAAGAAGAGGACATTTCCCAGATGCTGGAGATCCTTGATGATAGATGCTCTCTTCTTTAGGCAGTGCATAATGTAGATCCTTCTGATGGTGGGAAGGTATATGCAGGTGCTGGAGCCTCGATGTGTTCTGTGCCTGGACCCCGCTGCCACGTTTCAGCTCGAACCCGACCTTACCAAATTGGCCTGGCACTTAAATCAATCAAACCTTGCTCTTGTTTTAGGTGGATAGGCCTCAAATCTGCTCTGACTTTGCTCCGTTCTGCTCACCCCGGCTTTTCCTTGAACATGCCTTGATCTTGACCATCTACATGTTTTGACCCTCAACTCAGCCTCACTTTCACTGGCCTCTCCATTGTTTTTGGTGATCGTTTACCATAAATTTTACAAGTAGAAGTGTTATTAATAAAATACGTAGTTGTATTCTTTGTTTTCCTTGCCATCAGTAAGTAGTTACTGGCCTTTACCAGCCCAACCTTAAGACTAAAGCAAGCTCTTCAGTCAAAGGTGCAGGTTACTGTTTGATAGGTTTTCAATGATTTTTAATATTGAGACCAACTGATGGTTTTAAATAGTTTATTTTTCTCATCAAGATAGTTGATTGGGTGCCAAAGCTTTACTAGATATGGGTATTGCATAATTGTGTACAGAGGGGCCACAGTACAGGATCGGAAAAAAACTGCAGAAAGTTGCAGTAAGCTCAGCCGGCTCTTTCATGGGCACTAGCCTTCCCGGCAACAAGGATATCTTCAAAAGGCGATGCCTCAAAAGATAGTATCCGTCATGAAGCATCCCTATCACCCAGGACATGCCCTCTTCTCATTGCTACCATCAAGTAGGAGATCCTGGAGGTACATAGTCAGTGGTGGTGGTATGTTTACTCAGTCACTAAAGGTAATTGGACAAGGTAAGACAGTTGTTTAAATAAAATATAATGACATGTTTAGTTTTATTAATAGATACATAAACTACAGCAGTAAAGCTGAAGTATGTTAAAGGGTCAGCACAGCATCCTGTACTGTGTTCTACAGTTCTATATTCTGTTATGTAACAACTTGATAAGTTATGGTGACATTGTTTTTTGATGGACTCGAAATCATGGTCTCTTTGGGTGCTTCGCTGTTGCTTGCATGGTTGGGGAGGGGGTCAGTGCTTTTGCTGGAGTAAGTAGGAGAGGAGTAGAGGAGGTATTGGGGTTCTGATGTTTCTGTCATTCATTCTTCGTTTTTTTTCTGTTTTTGTAGATGTCTCTGAAGTGTAAGAATTTCAGATTGTATACCGTAAACATTGTCTGATAATAAATTGAACTATTGAACCATTGAATACTGGTGCTAAATTGATGGATGGGCTGTTAGTTTTCTGGCACATTGATCCAAGTACAAGAGATCATGGGAAATCATGGGAACTGGGAAATTCAATTTTAAGTAAATAAATAAACTGGGAATATGAGAGAAAAGCTAGTGTCAGTGACAGTTGCATAGAAAAGACTGGATCATCATGAAAAATGCAATTTGGCTGTTATTTTCCTGCAGTCTGGAAGATGCAAATGTAATTCACTATTTATAAAAGGAGAGAAGAGAGAAAGCAGGAAACTTCACATATTTCAAACTATGATCAGCTGTGGGGGAAAGATGCCGGAGGGTGACATAAAAGGACAGTGCCACAACTAGTAGAGCCCCACAACTCCAGTAATCTGAGCTCGTTCTGTTTTTGGTGCTGTCTATGAGGCGTTTGCATATACTTCCTGTGAGCACATGGACTTCATCCTGCATCCCACAAAGATGTGCATTACCAGATTAATTAGCCACTAGCCTTGGAGGGTGGTAGAACCTGAGGGAAATTCAAAGTTCAAAGTAAATTTTATTACCAAAGTACATGTATGCAGCTTGGAGATTCATGTTCCTGTGGGCATACTCAGCAAATCTGTAGAAATGTACCTCTAACAGCATCAATGAAAGATCAACCAGAGTGCAAAAGACAACAAACTGTGCAAATGCAAATATAAATATAAACAAATAGCAATATAATTAATGGAAACATGAATGGGTCTGAAGGTGTTCAGTTGGGGGAAGAAAATGAGATTAGTATAGGATTTGTGTAAATCAGTACTTGATGGCCAGCAACTCAATGGGCTTCAGGGCCTAGTTACATGGTATAAGCCTCTTTGATTTAGAAACTATCAACAATATTAGACAAAGTCAAATTGATTTTTATGTTTGATAAGCTTACTGAAGTTTTTTTTAAAAAATATATCATTGGTAGAATGGATGAGAAAGGTCTAGTGGTGTATGTGGGTGTTCAGAAAACCTGAACTAAAGCCCCTAGGGGTGGCATGGTAACACAGAGGTTAGCATTACACTATTACAGCCCAGTGACCCAGGTTCAATTCCCTTGCTGTCTGTAAGGAGTTTGTATGTTCCCCCATGCCCATGTGGGTTTCCTCCCTTATTCCAAAGATGTATGGGTTAGTAGTTTAATTGGTCACATGGGTGTAACTGAGCAGCATGGACTTACTGGGCCAGGAGGGCCTGTTAGGTGTGCTGTATCTCTAAATAAAACTATAATGTCACTGTGTAAAATTAAAGCCTTCTAAAGAGGTCAAATACTGATATGATTTGAAAATTGTTTGATGGACAGAAAACAAAAATAGGACTTTTCCAGGTGACAGGCAGTAATTGGCCAAATACCGTTGCCCCTTAGCTATTTGCAACACCCGTATGTTAAGCACCCAGATGAGGGAAATGATATGAAATGTTTTGAAATTTGCTAACAACATAAGCCTGAGTGTTACTATGATTTGTGAGGAGGCAGCTAAGAGACTTCAAGGTGAATTAGATTTAGCTTAGCAAGTGGGCAAAAACATTTGTAGTGCATTAAACTGCAGATAAACATGGTATTCTGTGCTTCAGCGAGAAAACCAGAAAGGTGACTTGTTATTTAGGTATTAAGTGGAGAAGTATTGATGTGCAAAGGAAGTTGGGTATTGTTTTACATGAGTCACCAAAAACAAATATGCAATTGGTATTGTGGCCTTAGTTGCAAGAGTATCAGAGATCATGAGAAATGAGAAAAAAATGTTGCTGATGGGGAGCAGGCTTTCATGTATACTGCTCTCTATCTTTTTTTCTCTGTCTGCTCATGATCTACCCTCCCGATCTGCCCAGTTCCCCCTACATCCGGCCCACCACCACTTTCCCCTATCATCAGTTTCTTTACTCTTCTGGACCACTCCATTTGCCCATCACCTGTACATTCCTGCCAATGGAACCACCCCCCCTTATCAGATTCCATGCTGCATATTTCTCTCCTATCGGATTCCATTATCTGCAGCCCTTTGCTGCCTCTATTCACATATATACCCTCCCAGCCTTTGTCACTTTCTCCACTCTTACTTCCACAGTTTAGCTTTCAGTCCTCATCTGGATCCACCAGCTCTTGCCCTACCCTTTCCCCTCGTCTCTTTACACTAGCTACCTCCCTTCTATATTTAAGTCCAGGTAAAGGGTCTTGACGTGACATGTCAATTTTATCAGTCAGATAACCCTCAGCAGATGCTGCCTGACCAGCTGCTTCTCCAACAAATTTTTTCCCCCTTGCCCCTTGCTGCTGGCTTTTCCCCTTTCCCACTTACTTCTCTTACTTACTTACTGCCAGTTATGCCTTTGTTGAAGTAAGGCAGCAATGAAGGTCCTCCATCTCTGGTGGTGTTCTGGGTTTCCTTCATCCCATGAGTAGCTTCCTCTCAGGTTTTCACTGCTGTCAGTCATTCAAGTCCTGGGTGGAGACTCAAGAATACATACCATCTAATCACCGTCTTTCCTCTTTCTCATTACCCAGCACCCCATCCACGGAGTGTCTGTCTCAGGAGGAATGAGAGTGCCCCTGACGAACAGGTTCCTGCCTCTGTTGTGGAGATACAGGACATTTCCAGGTGGCATATTCCAAGTGTTCAGTAAAAGCCGATACCCGTCAACAGGGAGGAGAGTCCTGACGGGTCGGTTATTTTCTGCAGCCAGCTTCCCCCAATCCTGTTATGCTTGCAGTTTCCTCATCATGATCTCGAACCCATGAATTTAAAGTATTTATTGACTCTGATGCAGCCGGAAATCCCATAGACATCTTGCTAGCTCAAAGATGGGGGAGTTCTGACTCAGAAATTGAGAGAAAGAATCAACGTCAAGGCCCTGGACGGTCGACTTCTGGGAACCAGCCAGATCCACCTTTCCACCGACCCCCTCAAACCAGTGCTCGTAGGCTCTCCTGCTAACTGGCTGATTCACCTGAACTGCCACTGTTGCTTTGTCTCCCCGGTTCTCCCGACATAACCCATAGATTGATTGGTCTCTTAAAGCACTCCAAGAGAGGGGGCCAGCATGCATGTCTACCTGTCTGCGTCAAGCTCAATCTCCGATCTAAGAGTCCCTTCCTGTGTTAGCTAAAGATGTAGACCTGTCTAAGATTCCGGCTGAATATGCTGATCTTCTTGAGGTCTTCAGTAAAAGGAAGCCCACTTCCTTGCCCCTGCACCAGCCATACGACTGCGCCATAGACGTCCCCGGGGCCAGCTCTTCTCCCTCTCTCGTCCTGAAATGGTTGCCATGGAAGAATAGATCAAAGAGTCATTGGCCATGGGGTTTATCCATCCATCAACCTCACCAGAGGAGCAGGCTTCTTTTTTGTGAGCAAGAAATATGGCAAGCTCCATCCCTGCATTGATTATTGACCCGGAACAATATCACTGTGAAGAACCGCTACCCTCTTCCCCTGCCAGCATCTGCATTCGAACATCTGCAGAGAGCAAATTGATCTGCGCAATGCTTACAGTCTGGTTTAGATGGACGGGGTTGAGTGGATGACAGCTTTCAACACCTCTAATGGCCACAATAAGTACCTTGTGATGCCCTTTGGTCTCATCAATGCCTCCCAACCAACTGTTTGCCCCGCCACGGTGCACTCCAAAGTGCTAGGATGGGGTCATTCCTCCTATCTGGCTGGACATCTGGAAATTGAATGGACCCAGGAGCTTATTTAGAGACAATTTTGGTGGCCATCTATGTCCCAGGATGTCCACGACTTCAGATTTGCCTGTCCCACCCATGCTCAGAACCAGACATTACGTCAGTGTTTGCGGGTCTGCTATGTCTGCTGCCCATGTCCCACCACCCCTGGTCCCACTTCTCAGTGGATTACATCACTTGTCTGCCCCCATCTAATGGAAATTCTGCTCTTTGTGGATCGATTCTGCAAGGCTGCCCACTTCATTGCCCTCCCTAAGCTCCTGTTGGCTCAAGAGACTGCCACACTCATGGTTCAACCTGTTCAGTCTCCATGGCTTTCCTCAAGGCATATTGTCTGATCGTGGACCACAGTTTTCTTCCCGTTTTTGGAAGGCTTTCTGCTCTCTTGTTGAAGTCACAGCCAGCCTCTCATCTGGTTTCCACTTCCAATCCAATGGCCTGACTGAAAGAATGAACCAGGAGTTGGAGACAACTCTGTGCTGCCTTGCCTCTTCCAACCCCATGTCCTATAGTTCACAACTGGTTTGGGCAGAGATTGCCCACAATAACCTCCAGTCGTCCTCCACAGGTCTGACCCCCTTTGAATGCCAGAAAAGATTCCAGGCACCACTCTTCCCTGATCAGGAGATTGACGTAGAAGTTCCTGCTGCTGAACAGTGCTACAAGTGCACCTGGAGATGAGCCAGGGCTTCTCTGCTGCATGCCTGAAACAACATACGTGGCAGGCTGATCGGCTCTGCTGACAGGTGAGGCCTTTCAGGCCAGGAGAGGAGAAGGTCTGGTTGGCATCAAGGGATCTTCTTCTGAAAGCGAAGAGCCGCAAACTGGCTCCATGCTACATGGGACCATTTGTAGTGGAAAAGGCTGTCAACAAAGTCTCCTATTCACTGCGTCTACCAGCATCAATGAAGATCTACCCAGTATTCCATGTTTCCTAGCTTAACCGGGTTACTACCTCTCCCCTGGCCTCAATCTCCCCACGTCCCCCTCTTCTCCACTTGGTAGATGGTTCCCTGATCTATACTGTGCAGCGCCTCCTGGCATCTCGCCGAGTACATGGTAAGGTCCAGAACCTTGTGGATTGGGAACAGTATGGTCCTGAAGAGTGTCCTTGGATCCCAGCGAAGGTCATCTTGGACAAGTCACTCACCTGGGACTCCAAAGGGTACGGGTCTGTGGTATCTCAGGAGCTACATCTAGGGAAGGGGGCCCTGTCACAACCACAGACTTGGCTGCACAGCAGATTCGACAATTGTGCTAGTGAATTTGCATATGTTAGCTAATTATTATTTAATGATGACGGTATTTAACTCCCTTCTTTTGATTGTAGCACTTGTCAGGGCTTGAGCATAGCACAGCAACGTTACACTGCCTGCTTGCACTCGACCTTGCCTAGGAAAGGTCTGTGTGATAACTGGAATCTCCGGAGCAGAAGGCCCCGAAATCCTGGGCTTTGTGTGTTTCAGCGGCTGGGGCGAGGTCGAAGGCGCTCGGGAGGCTGTATCGGAGAGGCTGGTCAGAAGCTCGAAGTTTTTGGATGGATGGACTCAGTGTCGGCTGTGGTCGGCTGCTTCCAAGGCATCTGCAAGTTAATGGTGCCTGGAGGCTTATGTCAGGGAGTTTCTCCCTTTTGCCGCCGCTATCGGGGATTCGGGAGTCGATTGACTCGGGGACTTTGAGACTATTTTTACCGTGCCCATGGTTTGTTCTTCATCAAATTATGGTACTGCTTTGCACTGCTGTAACTATATGTTATAATTATGTGGTTCTATCAATGTTAATCTTTGGTTTGTCCTGTTTTCTGTGATATCATTCCAGAGAAACATTGTATCATTTCTTAATGCATGTGTGCATTTCTAAATGACAATAAAAGAGGACTGAGTGTTCTCATAATCTAAAAAAAAGTGGACTATCGAGTCGACTGATGCTCAGGACTAGCGCTATTCATTTTCTATTTAGATATTCCTTTCTGCTGCTTTTCTATTTAGATATTGCTTTCAGCTGTGGTGTTGGCATCTAGTTTTCTGTCTGAGAATTTTGGTTAACAGCCGTGTTTGGCCTAACGTTTATTGTTTTCTTTTCCTTAAAATACAGTTCGCATCAAAGTCTGTGAACTATCGACCCACTTCAGTGTCCCTCTCTGCATTTGGGCGATATCCTAACATACAACATAAACAATAGCAAACATTATTTCTCTCTCTGCAGAGTATTTCCGCCATTTCCGAAACACAAGGGATTCTGCAGCTGCTGGAAATCCAGGCTAACACACACAAGATACTGGAGGAATCATCTATGGAAAGGAATAGAGAGTTGATGCTTTGGGCCAAGACCCTTTTCTGTATTTATTATTGACTCATGTACAAAGATATTTTCTGATGAAATTATTTCCCCACTATAGAATATAAATTTTATATTCTCTTATAACATAGAAGAAGTCTGTGTGGCCCATCAGGTCTACAGCAGCACTCAGTGCAATCCCTTTACTGCCCTCCTCCCAGTTACTTTCCTGTTTAGTATTTATTATCAGAGTACATACACATCACCAAACACAATCCTGAGATTCTTTTTCTGTGGGTATAGTTAGCAAAACTATAAAACAGTAACTATAAACTGTAAACAAACTATGTAAATGCAGATATAAATAAATAGCAATAAATAAAGAGCATGAAATAATATTATAACCAAGTCCTTAAATGAGTTTAGTTATCCCCTTTTGTTCAAGAGCCTGATGGTTGAAGGGTAGTAACTGTTCTTGAACCTGGTGGTGCGAGTCCTGGGTCTCCCGTTCCTTCTACCTGAAGGCAGCGGTGAGAAAAAAGCATGGCCTGGGTGGTAAGGATCTTTGATGACGAATGTTGCATTTCATGTAGATGTGCTCAGTGGCTGGGAAGATTCTACCCGTGATGTACGGTGCTGAATACACTACCTTTTGTAGGATTTACCTCATTGACGTTCCTGTACCAGGCCGCAATGCGGCCATTCAGCACAGTTGCCACCACACATCTATAGATGTTTGTCAAGGTTTTCGATTGCATGCCAAACCTCCACAGGCACCTGAAGAAGTAGAGGTGCTGTCATGCTTTTTTCACAATAATATTTATATGATGTGTTCAGGACAGGTCATTGAGATAGCGACACCCATGAATTTAAAGTTACTGACTGTCTCCATCTCTGATCCTTGGATGATTACTGGCTCATGGACCTCTGTTTTCCCTTTCCTGAAGCCTACAGTCAGTTCCTTGCTCTTATTAACAATGAGTAACAGACTGTAGTTATTACACTACTCAGCCAAATTTTCAATCTCCCTCATGTATGCTGATTCATCACCCCCTTTCATACAGCCCACAATAATGGTGTCATCAGCAAAATTACATATGGTATTGGAGCTGTGCTTAGCCACACAGTCATAGGTGTAAAGCGAGTAGAGCAGGGGGCTAAGCACACATCCCCGCAGTGCTCCTGTGCTGATGGAGATTCTGGGGGAGATGTTTATGCCAATCCGAACTGACTGAGGTCTACAAGTGAGGAAATCCAGGATCCAATTGCACACGAGAGTATTGCGGCCCAGGTCCTGGAGTAAGTCACTGGAGAGACTGGAGGAACTAATAGATGTCAAAGCACAAGAAGCAGATATTTTCTTGGAGTAGAAACTTAACAAACTCAAATTACATTTTTTTTAAGAACAAAATTAACAGCAGGCCATTCAATGCAATTTCAATAGCTACAATGACAATGTTTACTTCAATATTTTGTGCCAGACAAATGATTCCACTGAAATATATATTTACTGTGGATACTACAGTGAGAGTGCAGAGGAGATTTACAAGGACGATGCCTAGATTGGAGAGCATGCCTTATGAGAGTAGGTTGAGTGAACTTGGCCTTTTCTTCTTGGAGTGACGGAGGATGAGAGGTGACCTGACAGAGGTGTATAAGACGATGAGAAGCACTGATTGTGTGGATAGGCAAAGGCTTTTTCCCAGGGCTGAAATGGCTAACACGAGGAGGCATAGTTTTAAAGGTGTTTTGAAGTAGGTACAAGGGGGATGACAGAGGTAAGTTTTCATTCAGAGAATGGAGGGTGCATGGAATGCACTGCTAGTGAAATTGGTGGAGGTGGATACTATAGGATTTTTTAAGAGATTCTTAGATAGGTACATGGAGCTCAGTAAAATAGAGGGCTATGTGGTATGGTGATTCTAGGCAGTTTCTGGAGTTACATGGTCGGCACAACATTGTAGGCTGAAGGGCCTGTAATGTGTTGCAGATTTCTAGGATTCTATGATTCTATTGTAGGAGGCCATTTTAACTGACAAGACACATCTGAACATTCAAAGGTATTTTTTTGAATGGCATATATGTTTCCAAAGAAAGAGAACTTAGATGTCTAAAAGCATGACGTGAGGGCTGACTTTTTATGTACACGGTATCCTAATCCTTTGATAGACCAAATATTGCATATGATGGGGCTGATGTGCAAAATGACTAAGTAACTTGACTGAATGTGTCTCATGTCTGGCTTTGTGCCGTCCAATTAACATAGTCGCATTTTCATATGTTTGACTGATGCTCAAAAGAGATCTTAAGCAACATGCACAAAATGCTGGAGGAACTCAGAAAGTCCAGCAGAGTGGTGATGGCAGGTTCCATTGTGATTTTCATAAAGTCTATTTGTTTGGTAGCTGAGAACAAAATGGCAGTAAGGGAAAGGAAGGGATGAGCTGTTTTGTTCTTCCAGAGAGCCAGCAGGGAGGCAAAAGGAAAAATGGTCTACTTCTCTGCTTTAGAAATTACGTGACTCTCTTCATGTTACCATTGCATGAATAGGAAGTTACATATTAAAAGTAATTTATGACCTCACTAGGGAAATATACTGAATTGCTCAGCAGAGATAAGGATGTCAATAAGGCACATAAGCTTATTTAATATAGAAAAGCTTTTAAGTCAGTTATTTTAGATTCAAGCAAGATAATTACATCTTCTTAATGATGAAAAAGTAAGAATTAAGACCCATTCTCCTGCCTTCCCCCTGTAACCTTAGACAGCACTACTAATCAAGAAGCTATTAATCCATTTTAAATATACCTGATTACTTGGTCTCCATGTCCTTTGTGACAATGGATAATGCATATCTAGAAACAGTATACTGTTTAGAAAGAAGTAGGACCATTTTCAAGTTGAAATGTTCTTTGTCTCAACAAGTTTTGGTCCTTGGACAGAGGAATGTTTGGGTTTTCCCCGAGCAGAATTCTGAGAAAGGGCTTCTTTGGCTAGAGGACTTCTAGCTCTCCACTCGTCAGCCTTGTCTGCAAGAGAGGTCTTATTATTTTCAGTGTGGTAGATCCCAGAGAGAATTCTTGGAAAACTTTTCTTCAAACAACTGAAGGCATTCTTATCTCAAGATTCAGAGAAGTTGCTCTAAGATTTATCCCAATTGCTATCAATCTAATAGAACTCTGTGTTCATTTTCAAATGGTTCTCTGATAAAGTAGTGATTAATTCAGGATCCTGTTGAATACAGCTAGTCCACTTAGTGCTTATTGGGGTAATTCCAGCCTGATTTCTTACATTTGGTCCAGACTGAAATTTTAATTGCAAATAGATAAATTAATTTATTACTTGAGGATTAGTGCATTCTCCCTGACAGAGTGATGATGGAAGGTTCTACTTATGATTTCAAAATGGTAATTTGATTGGTAGTTGAAAAAAATAGCTGCAGAAGTGACAAGGAGGAAATGAAGCAACACACATCAAAGTTGCTGGTGAACACAGCAGGCCAGGCAGCATCTCTAGGAAGAGGTACAGTCGACGTTTCAGGCTGAGACCCTTCGTCAGGACTAACTGAAGGAAGAGTGAGTAAGAGATTTGAAAGTGGGAGGGGGAGGGGGAGATCCAAAATGATAGGAGAAGACAGGAGGGGGAGGGATGGAGCCAAGAGCTGGACACGTGATTGGCAAAGGGGATATGAGAGGATCATGGGACAGGAGGTCTGGGGAGAAAGACGGGGGGGGGGGGTACCCCAGAGGATGGGCAAGGGGTATAGTCAAAGGGACAGAGGGAGAAAAAAGAGAGTGAGAAAAAGAATGTGTGTATAAAAATAAATAACAGATGGGGTACAAGGGGGAGGTGGGGCATTAGCGGAAATTAGAGAAGTCGATGTTCATGCCATCAGGTTGGAGGCTACCCAGACGGAATATAAGGTGTTGTTCCTCCAACCTGAGTGTGGCTTCATCTTTACAGTAGAGGAGGCCGTGGATAGACATGTCAGAATGGGAATGGGATGTGGAATTAAAATGTGTGGCCACTGGGAGATCCTGCTTTCTCTGGTGGACAGAGCGTAGGTGTTCAGCAAAGCGGTCTCCCAGTCTGCATCGGGTCTCGCCAATATATAGAAGGCCACATCGGGAGCACCGGACGCAGTATATCACCCCAGCCGACTCACAGGTGAAGTGCCGCCTCACCTGGAAGGACTGTTTGGGGCCCTGAATGGTGGTAAGGGAGGAAGTGTAAGGGCATGTGTAGCACTTGTTCCGCTTACAAGGATAAGTGCCAGGAGGGAGATCAGTGGGTAGGAATGGGGGGGGGGGGGGTGCGAATGGACAAGGGAGTCGCGTAGGGAGGAGATGAGCTTCTTTGTTCTGGAGAGTCAGCAAGGACTCAAAGGAAGATATGGCCACTTTTTCTGCTTTTGAAATTCTGTGACTCTGTTCATGTTGCCATTTCATGAATAGAAAGTTGCATGTGTTCAAAGCTGCATTAATTCCTTTCCATGTTATAATATTATGATGCAGTTTAATTATTACACATAAACTACTTGATATTTGATTCAGTTTTAATTTGCATCCTTTAAACATGGATGTTAAAATGAGATTGAAAAGTACTGCTGCCTTACCTTTCTCTTGGTAGAAATGAACATTATTGTTTTTATTTCTATTCTTACAATCGTTTGTAAATTGTTGTGATTTTCTGAGAGAATTAGAGATGTTTTTATACAAATGATCCCACAGAATGTGTCATCATAATTATGATCTGTCAGATAATATGGTGGCAATACACAAGAAAAGTACTGAATGCCAGGTCACTGTAAGTGCAAGATTTTGACCTGAAATGTTAAGATTTCCTTTCCTTCCACAGACACTACACGACCTGCTAAGTTGTCTGTTACTTGAATTGCTTTTATTCTGATCCCATTTTAGCATTTCGTTTGATGAAATATATGAGACTGGAAATGAATTTATGAGACACTAATTAACCTACATCCTGGTGCCGCTGCAAACAATAAATCTGAATATTTCAAGATTCATGCTGACATATAGCAAACTCTAAAAAAACATCCTGGGAATAAATAATCTTCGTATTTTCATGAAGTAAAAACACTCATGTGTTAGAGTATGCACCCGACCATGCCAGATTCTGGAATTTTGATGCTCTAACTCTCCAGAGTATGGATAGCTGGCATAGTCCCTTTAAGGATTCAGGGCCATCCCACTAATTGTCTGCCATGTTTTGGCATCAGGATTTCAGTATTTAAGGAGCATCTGAATGGAGATTCAGTGCTCAATTGTAAGCTCAACTTGCTCAAGCTATTGTCTAATATCTTGTTTAGTGCTCAGTTCTCATTTCTGCCTTGTACCTATGTTTCGACCTTAGCCTCAGGTTCTCCAGCACTTGGGTCCTAACCATTCTCGTCAGGGTCTCTCGTCACAACATCATCTTATGAATTACACCAGGACCTTTCAATAGGTGGGATTGTTCTCAGTAAAGAAAAAGGCAAGGTATCAGGTAGATTTGCATACAAGGTTGATAATTGTAATTTTTAAAAATGGTAATGCTACTGAACGTCATGGGAAGACAATTAGTCAATATTGCACTGGTCTTTGTATGGCACCTTTGTGGTGCATTTGTTGTTATCTGTCAACTTCTGCTCAAATACTGTATTGGTCAACAGGCATGAGCTGTTTTGTTTGTCAAGAGTTGAGAAGGAATTGGGTCATTGCTCAATCTTCTCACATAATGCAAGAAAGGCCATTGATGAAGCTGCTGAAGATGGTAGCTTCCAGAGTTCTTGGAACATCCTTCTTTATCAACTCTTTAATTATCCACCACCATTCACAATGAGATGGCAGTGGATAACTAAAAGCTGACAGAAATGGCAAAGGGAAAGCAACTGAATGTAGAGACTTGTGGGGTGGAAGTGAAGGACCAGGGAGCCTGTGTCCTTATTCTGTGCAGAAGTGGAAGGGTTGAGGGCAGGGATGGAGGAAGCGGATGAGATACAGTAAGAGGCTCTGATATTTCAGAGGCACCAATGTGGAACAAATGTGATGGAGTCAGAGGATTTGGGGGAATTGAATGGAGTGCTTTCAGCAGCGAGGTGGAAAGAAGGAAAATCAAGATGAAATTGTTGTGATTGTGATTGAAATCACTGGAGAGACATTGAAGTTGGTGCTATAGAAGTTTTTGTTCAGCACAACAGGCAGGCATCATTCTGGAGACACTCTCAATTGAGGCTCACAAACCCAAAGGTACATCACATTTTTATTCAGTTATGATCAAAGGTAACAGTAACTGATTCAATAAAATTTCAATAGTTACAATGACATTGTTTACTTCAATAATTTGAGTTGACAAATTGCTGTTTTGAAGTACGTAGTGGAAACACATTGAAATTGATAAGACACCTCTGAAGATCCAAATGTCTTTGGGAGAAACTAACATTTTAAAGTCTTTAGACTTCAGAGAGTCATACCCCAAAAATTAATGTTGGCAGGGCTGTCCCTGAGTACACAAATATGATAAGTACACAAAAACTATTGATTGCCCATACCTGTAATCATATCTGATATACTAAGTGACAACATCAGTGTGGTCTGCCAGCTTGAACTCAAGTCACAATGGTGCAAGACAAGTTAGTCATGTTGATGATTTGATGCAGGCCAGTTAACACAACCCCATTGTTTTAATGTTTGGCTCTTTCATGCATAATCTCTTAGTCTGTGGAGCAACATGTGATTTTAACTTCAATTTGCTGCTTGTAATTTACAAATAAGAACTGAAGGCTAATTGCAAGCTCCCTGACCTACTTACATTTACAATAAGAACTGAAACCTAGTTCCTGTTCAAATTAATTTCTGCTATATGCACATAACTTCAGAACGTCCATTGAATTTTCAATGGATGTTCATGACAAACCTACCCCCTGAGTTAGAGATGGAGAGATCCAAGAAGAGAAGGAAAGAGCCAGAGATGGACTATGTGAAGATGACAGCAGGTTGGAAAAATAGCAGCAAAAGTGATTACATGTTTACTTTCTGACATAGGGATTCAGCTTTAGGGATTCTGCCTCTTAGAGATTCAGCATTTTACTATTGATGTAAGAGACTAGGATGAAGGCACAGAAAATGAGGTTGCTAACTTTGCTGAGGCATGGATCTGTTGCGTGAGTGGGTAAAGATCTGGCAAATAGAATACAATGAACATGGTCAGGTAAAAAAACATGAAAATGAAGTTTTTTATTAAATGGTGAGATGAAGATTAGTGAAATGCAGAAGCATATGGATGTCTTTATATCTGGTTCACAAAGGGAATGCTAACAGAATAGTATAATTAATTTCTGGGACAACAGAATAAAACTGTAGTGAGTTTCAGTTGTATATGGTATTGGTGACATCACCTCTGAAGGACAGGATACAGTATTATATCTTTATACAAGGAAGTATGTTGTGGAATGAACAGGTTGTCTTATAAAGAAGGATTGGAAAGACTGGTTTTTATCTGCTGGAGTCTTAAAGAATGAAGAAGAATTGATTGCAGTTTATAATATCCTGAAGCTCTTGATTGGGTAGATGTGAAGAGAATATTTTCTCATGTTGGAGGATCTAGAACTCATGATCATCATCATCATCATCATACTGTGCTATATTGTATGACATAGGCCATCATGGTCTTTGACCAAAACAGAGGACAAATTGTGAGCCCCAAGTAATTAATTTGAAATACTAATTTGAGATATCTGTATTCTTTTACACATATTTAGAAATAGCAAATTATTTTCATATAAATCTCTCGTCATCATCATTATGTGCTATGTCGAAATACATGGGAGATCGTGATTTTTGAACAGAAGACAACTTTAAGAAGTAATTAAGAAGGTAAAGATGGAATACAAAAGTAAGCTAGGCAAAAATATTAAAGAGCATACCAAACATTTCTTCAGATAAAATAAGAGTACAAGAGAGGTGAGAGTGGATATCGTACAGCTAGAAAACAATGCTGGAGAGGGGGACGAGGAAATGGCAGATGAACTGAAAGAGTACTTTGCATCAGTCTTCACTGTGGAAGACACTAGCAGTATGGTGCAAGTTCCAGGTGTCAGGGGCCATGAAGTGTGTGAAGTTACCACAACTAGAGAGAAGGTTCATGGGAAACTGAAAGACCTGAAGGTAGATAAGTCACCTGGACCAGATGTTGTATACCCCAGAGTTCTGAAAGAGGTGGCTGAAGAGATTGTGGAGGCATTAGTAATGATCTTTCAAGAATTGTTAGATTCTGGAATAGTTCTGAAAGACTGGGAAATTGCAAATGTCAGTTCTCTATTCAAGAAGGTTCCAAGGTTGTCAAGCTGAGGAGTGGTAGTGGGGACAAGCTCCCACTACCTAAAGTGCCCCACATGGCATGTGTCTTAAATAGCCTCTGACAACCAATTCCAACTCTTGGCCTTCTCATTGGCTTAGCCTCTAAGCCTGGCGGAACTATTTCTACTGACAGGAGAACGGGTGAGGGTGGATCCTGGTGCCTTAAAACCAGTGCTTCTGGTAGATGGAGCTCATCAGCCTGGGAAGGCATTCCATCTAAGAGAGGGAAACTCTGTTTTCAAACCATGCTGCCTTGCGGCCATACCCACTCATGGGAAAGGCTTCAGGAGTAAACCCTGAGGACAAATCCAGAGCTGGAGTCTCTAAGGCAGTCCAACATTGCCTTCAACCTCGTTCTGGCAACTTCTGCAATGCTCGGTCCTTGCCCTTCCCTTGGACAACATCGGTGTTGTGGAGACGGGAGACTTGCTGCATGGGCAACTTGCTGGTCTTCTATACAAGCTTGCCCAGGCCTGCGCCCTGGAGAGGACACTTGCAAGACTTTCCAGGCGCAGATCCATGGTCTCGCAAGACTATCGGATGCCACCATTCAAGAAGGGAAAAAGGCATAAGAAAGGAAACCATAGACTAGTTAGTTTGACCTCTGTGGTTGGGAAGATGCAGGAGTCAGTTATTAAAGATGAGGCCTCAGGGTGCTTGAAGGCACATGGTAAAATAGGCCATAGTCATCATGGTTTCCTCAAGGAAAACCTTGCCTGACAAATCTGTTGGAATTCTTTGAAGAAACAACAACCAGGACAGACAAGGTAGAATTGGTTGATGCTGTGTACTTGGATTTTCAGAAGTCCCTTGACAAAGTGCCACACATGAGGCTACTTAACAAGCTATGAGCCCACGATATTACAGGAAAAGTTCTGGCATGGATAAAGAAGTGGCTGATTGGCAGGAAGCAAAGAGTGGGAATGAAGGGAGATTTTTCTGGTTGGCTGCCGGTGACTAGTGGTTTTCCACAGGGGTTTGTGTTGGAACTGATCCTTTTTATGTTATATGTATTGATTTGGATGATGGTATTGATGGCTTTGTTGCAAAGTTTGCATACAATATGAAAATAGGTGGAGTGGCAGGTAGTTTTGCGGAAATAGGGAAGCCACAGAAGGACTTAGACAGATTAGAAAAATGGGCAAAGAAGAAGCAGATGGAATACTTTTTGGTAGAAGAAATGAAAGTGTTGGCTATTTTCTAAATAGAGAGAAAATACAAAAAACTGAGACTCAAAGGCACCTGGGAGTTCTTGTGTAGGATTCCTGAAAGGTTAATTTGTAGGTTGAGTCTGGTGAGAAAGGCCATAGCAATGTTGGCATTCATTTCAAGAGGACTAGAATATAAAAGCAAGGATGTAATGTTAAGGCTTTGTAAAGCACTGGCAAGACCTCACTTGGACAGTTTTGGCCACTTATCTTAGAAAAGATGTGCTGAAACTAGAGAGGGTTCAAAGGAGGTTCACAAAAATGATTCCAGGATTGAATGACTTGTCTTTTGAAGAGCATCTGATGGCTCTTGGCCTGTGTTCACTAGAATTCAGAGGAATGAAAGGTGACCTCATTGAAATCTATTGAATGGTGAAAGGCCTTGATAGAGTGGATGTGAAGAGGATATTTCCTATAGTTGGAGAGTCTACGACCAGAGGACAGAGCCTCAGAATAGAGGGGCATCCTTTTAGAATGGAGATGAGGAGGAATGGTGAATCTGTGGAATTCTTTGCCACAGGCAGCTGTGTAGGCAAAGTCTTTATGTATGTTTAAGGCAGATAGGTTCTTGACTGGTCAAGTGGCTGTGGAGGTCCAGTCTTTATGTATATGTAACCAGGTTACCTTAAAAATTTACTTTAGAAGAATTTATTTAGCCAGAGGGTGGTGAATTTGTGGAATTTGTTGCCGCATGCAGCGGCGGAGGCTGAGTCATTGGGTGTATTTAAAGCAGAGATTGATAGGATCTTGATTGGACAGGACATCAAAGGTTACGGGGAGAAAGCTGGGAAATGGGCTTGAGGAGGAGAACAAAAAGAATCAGCCATGATTGAATGGCAGAGCAGACTCGATGGGCCAAAGAAACTAATTCTACTCCTATGTCTTATGGTGTTATGGTCTTAAGGTGTCAATTGAATTTTGGCTCATTGCACAATATCCAATCGAGAACAGCTGATCCTCGTGTGGACTCAACCATGAGCTGTTCTAAAAAGCCACCTCGTAGGCACTCTAGACGTTTCTCGAATCCAACACTATCCTGATTTTTCCAATTTACCTGCATATTGAAATCTTCCATGACTATGGTAATATTGTCCTCATGGCCTGCATTTTCAATCTCCCATTGTAATTTGTAGACCACGTTCTTACTACTGTTTACAACTTCCATTAGGGTCTTTTTACCTTTGCAGTTCCTTTACTCTATCCACAAAGATTCAATGCCTTCTGACCCTATCTCACCTTTTTCTAATGATTGTAACCAGGTTTGCACAATGAGGGACAGTGCAAAACAGCAGCAACATACTGTTGGTCAGAGAGGGAGAGGAGATAGTCCTCCCACATCTGTGAGAGCAAGTCATAATAAGGAAGTTGCCTGCAGTTTCAGAGTTCCCTCTCAGGTTGATGCAGATTTGTTATAGGTGGTACTTCTGACAAATGCCACTTGTGTTTGTGTACAGACATGGTGAGACAGCCAGTGGAAACAGAGAACTTGGGTAAAGCAGTACGACTCACTTTCCTGCCAGCCTCACCGTTATATTAAGTCCTCAAGTCTACTTTTTAAAAAATTTTTTATAGAATAGTATAGCACAGTACAGGCCCTTCAGCCCACATTGTTGTGCCGACCCTCAAATCCTGCCTCCCATATAACCCCCCACCTTAAATTCCTCCATATACCTGTCTAGTAGTCTCTTAATCTTCACTAGTGTATCTGCCTCTGCCAATTGCTTGTTAGACATGATCTGCCCTTCACAAAGCCATGCTGACTGTCCCTGATCAGACCATGATTCTCTAAATGCCCATAGAACTTTCCACTAATTTTTGCTCTATAGAAGTATTCCTTTAGAATATCTATTCTTTTCTGAGTTCCATAAATCCTGTGCCTTTTGAGTTGCTTTCAGAAATTCCAGCTATTGCTCTTCTGTCATCCCTGCCAGTATCCTTTTCCAATCAATTCTGGCCAAATCCTGACTCAGGCCTCTGTAATTCCCTTTGCTCCACTGTAATACTGATGCATCTGCCTTTAAATTCTCCTCCTCAAATTTTAGGGTGAATTCAATCATATTATGATCACTTGTCCCTGAGGGTTGTTTTAACTTAAATTCTCTAACAAACTCTGGTTCATTGCACAACACCCAATCCAGAATTGCTGATCCCTTTGTGGGCTCAACCATGATTTGCACTAAAAAGCGAACTTCTCGGCACTCTAGAAACTCTCCCTTCTCGAATCCAGCGCCAAACTAATCTTGCCAATGTACCTGCATGTTGAAGTTCCCCATGAGTATTATAACACTGGCCTTTTGTCAAGCAAGCATTTTCTATCTCCCATTGTAATTCATAGGCCACATCCTTACTACTTTTTTGGGGATTATTATACAACTCTTATCAGGGTCTTTTTACCCTTGCTGTTTCTTAGCTCTATTCACAATGATTCAACACTTTCTGTCACCATGTCATGTCTTCCTAATGATTTGATGTCAGTCATGGGTGTAGAGAGAGTAGAGCAGTGGGCTAAGCACACATCCCTGTGGTGCGCCGGTGCTGATTGTCAGCAAGGTGTATATGTTATTTCTAATCATCACTGATTGTGGTCTTCTGGTTCAGAAAAGAGTATCCAGTTGCAGAGATAGGTACAGAAGCCCAGGTTCGATCAGGAATATAGGAATGTTGGTGTTGAACATGGAGTTATAGTCAATAAACAGCACAAAGACATAGGTGTTTGTATTGTCCAGGTGATCCAAAGCTGCGTGGAGAGCCATTGAGATCATGTCTGCCATAGACCAATTGTGGTGACAGACAAATTGCAGAGGATTCAGGTCCTTACCGAGACAGTAGTTGATTCTGGCCATGACCGACATCTCAATGCATTTCACCACCGTTGAAGTGAGAGCTGCAGGACAAAAGTTGTTAAGGTAGCTTACACCAGGGGTCCCCAACCTTTTTTGCACCGCGGACCGGTTCAATATTGACAATATTCTTGCGGATCGGCCAACCGGGGTGGGGGGGGGTTGTTCAGGTAGGGTTAAACTCACCTCAACATGTCTTTTACAGTTAGGGTTGCCAACTTTCTCACTCCCAAATAAGGGACAAAAGTAGCAGTCAAATCCCAGGACACTTTACCCCAGGAAAGACTACCATGACCATGAAGCCTTGTGCAGGCACCTGTGTGCGCATGCGCGTACCTGCTGATTTTTTCCCCCACAAATCAGTTTTGCCTTCATCTTCTCTACTACACTGTACATACTTCATATAGGCTTCATATAGGTACTCTACTTTATATAGGCTGTGTATTTATCATATCATCCCTGCTTTCACTATACAGTATGTTAGTGTTATTTTCAGTTTTATGTGTTATTTGGTATGATTTAGTAGGTTATTTTTTGGGTCTGGGAACTCTCAAAAATTTTTCCCGTATAAATCAATGGTAATTGCTTCTTCGCTTCAGGCCATTTCAGCTTACGAATGGTTTTATAGGAATGCTCTACTTTAGCGGGGGGGAATACGGGACAAGGGCGGTGTCGTATGGGACAAACCAATTTAGCCCAATATACTGGATGTCCCGGCAAATACGGGACAGTTGGCAACCCTAAGTTCAAGTTCAACAGTGTGTGACAGGGAATGAGGAAAGGTGCAGCTGACTCATATCGTTTCCTCGCGGCCCGGTAGCACATGCTCTGTGGCCCGGTACCGGTCCGCGGCCCGGTGGTTGGGGACCGCTGACTTACAGTGCTGTTATTGGGCACTGTATAATTGTTGCCCATTTGAAGCAAGTGGGGACGTAACAATGGGAAATTGAAAATGTCCTTGAATAATCCTGCCAGTTGGTTGCACAGATTTTCAGAGCCATCAGATCCTGCTGCCTTTTTTGAGGGTTCACCCTCCTGAAAGACGGCCTGCTGACATCCTCTGAGACAGAGATTGCAGGGTCACTGGATGCTGCAGAGATCCTCATAGCTGTAGTTTTATTCTCCCTTTTCCGAGCAGGTCTGAAATCTGAACAGAATGTGGTGTAAATATCCAGCAGGTCGAGAAGAACCTAACGGAGCGAACAATTTAAAAATGCAAACATGAGAAAATCTGCAGATGATGGAAATTCAAGCAACACACACAAAATGCCGGTGAATGCGAAATGATAGGAGAAGAGAGGAGGGGGAGGGAAAGAGAGAGAAATATATATATATTATATATATATATATAATAAAATATATTATATATACATATATAATAAAAATTAGGGATGGGGTAAGAAGGGGAGGAGGGGCATTAACGGAAGTTAGAGAAATCAATGTTCATGCCATCAGGTTGGAGGCTACCCAGATGGAATGTAAGGTGTTGTTCCTCCAACCTGAGTGTGGAACACCTTATATTCCATTTGGGTAGCCTCTAACCTGATGCATGAGCACTGACTTCTCTAACTTCTGTTAATGCCCCTCCTCCCCTTCTTACTCCATCCCTAATTTTTATATATTTTTTTCTCCCTTTCCCTCTAACAATAACTCCTTGCCTGTTCTCCATGTTCCTCTGGTGCTGCCCTCCCCCTTTCTTTCTTCCAAGGCCTTCCGTCCTATGATACTCCCCCTTCTCCAGCCTTGTATCCCTTTTGCCAATCAACTTCCCAGCTTTTAGCTTCCTCCTTCCCCGTCCTCTCTTCTCCTATCATTTTGGGTCTCTCCCTCTCCTCCCACTTTCTAATCACTTACTATCTCTTTTTTCCGTTAGTCCTGACGAAGGGTCTCGACCCAAAACATCGACTGTACTTCTTCCTATAGATGCTGCCTGGCCTGCTGTGTTCTACCAGCATTTTGTGTATGTTAACAGAATAATTTTCTTGGATGGCCGTTCATTAGATCACACCTATTCAGGCTGAATGTGTTCAGCCCTGATAATGCAATCAGCCTCCCGCAGCAGATACTCACTCTGTTCTCTTGTCAGAACTTCTGCCCTTACAAAACAGCATGATGTAGATAAAAGACCAGTTTATGGCAAAAACATATTCCACACATGGGTTATAGATGTCCAACTAAACATTTGACTGCATTTTCAAATCAACTCTTAATTTAGGAATACTTTTCAAAGAAAAGTATATTTATTATCAATTGTAGTTAAATACAGTTACTATCAAGTTTAGGTGCATGTATGTTATCATACACTACTTTGAGATTCATTTTCTTGCAGGCATTTACAGGAAAACGGCGAAGTACAGTAGAATTTATGAAAAACTATACTAAAACAAAGACTGGCAAACAACCAATGTACAAAAGAAGACAAATTATGTAAATAAAAGAAAATAACTGGGAAACAGATTTGCAGAATCCTTGAAAGTGATTCTGTAGGTTGTGGAAACAGTTTGGGATTGAGATGACTGAAGTTATCCACACTGGTTCAGGAGCCTGATGATTGTAGGGTAATAACTATTCCTGAATGTGGTTAGGTGGGACCTAAGGCTCCTGTACCTCCTGCCTAATGGTGGTTGTGAGAAGAGAGCATAACCTGGATGGTGGAGGTCCTTGATGATGGATGCTACTTTCTTGTGACAGTGTTCCCTCTAGATGTGCTCATTGGTCGGGAGGGTTTTTCCTGTCACTTTTCAGAAAAATGTCAACCTTCTCTGATTAGAGATTAAGGTTGCTGTTGTTGCTTTCTGAGTTGGAATATTGTTTAAGAGAGGTTGAGGTACTTATAATTGTTATGTGAGGATAGGATTAGAATTCTTGGTCTTTTGCCATTTATTAAATCCCTGGGTCTGATTGTTCAGTCAATCTTAAATTGATTATTGATCTATACTAAACATACTGTAAGTAGGTAGAGGGCTGCATAGTCTAGAGCCAGTGGTCCCCAACCACCGGGCCATAAAGCATGTGCTACCGCACATAGAAACATAGAAAATAGGTGCAGGAGTAGGCCATTTGGTCCTTCGAGCCTGCACCATCATTCCGTATGATCATGGCTGATCATCCAACTCAGAACCCTGTACCAGCCTTCCCCCCATACCCCCCACTCCCTTTAGCCACAAGGGCCATATCTAACTCCCTCTTAAATCTAGCCAATGAACTGGCCTCAACTGTTTCCTGTGGCAGAGAATTCCACAGATTCACCACTCTCTGTGTGAAGAAGTTTTTCCTAATCAAGGTCCTAAAAGGCTTCTCCTTTATCCTCAAACTGTGACCCCTCGTTATGGACTTACCCAACATCGGGAACAATCTTCCTGCATCTAGCCTGTCCAATCCCTTTAGGATTTTATATGTTTCAATAAGATCCCTCCTCAATCTTCTAAATTCCAACGAGTATAAGCCTAGTCGATCCAGTCTTTCATCATATGAAAGTCCTGCCATCCCAGGAATCAATCTGGTGAACCTTCTTTGTACTACCTCTATGGCAAGGATGTCTTTCCTCAGATTTGGGGACCAAAACTGCACACAACACTCCAGGTGTGGTCTCACCAAGGCCTTGTGCAACTGCAGTAGTACCTCCCTGCTCCTGTACTCGAATCCTCTTGCTATAAATGCCAGCATACCATTCGCCTTTTTCACCACCTGCTGTACCTGCATGCCCACTTTCAATGACTGGTGTATAATGACACCCAGGTCTCGTTGCACCTCCCCTTTTCCTAATCGGCCACTATTCAGATAATAACCTGTTTTCCTGTTTTTGCCACCAAAGTGGATAACCTCACATTTATCCACATTAAATTGCATCTGCCATGAATTGCCCACTCACCTAACCTATCCAAGTCACCCTGCATCCTCTTAGCATCCTCCTCACAGCTAACACTGCCGCCCAGCTTCGCGTGATCCGCAGACTTGGAGATGCTGCATTTAATTCCCTCATCTAAGTCATTAATATATATTGTAAACAGCTGGGGTCCCAGCACTGAGCCTTGCGGTACCCCACTAGTCACTGCCTGCCATTCTGAAAAGGTCCCGTTTATTCCCACTCTTTGCTTCCTGTCTGCCAACCAATTCTCGATCCACATCAATACCTTACCCCCAATACCGTGTGCTTTAAGTTTGCACACTAATCTCCTGTGTGGGACCTTGTCAAAAGCCTTTTGAAAATCCAAATATACCACATCCACTGGTTCTCCCCTATCCACTCTACTAGTTACGTCCTCAAAAAATTCTATGAGACTCGTCAGACATGATTTTCCTTTCACAAATCCATGCTGACTTTGTCCGATGATTTCACTGCTTTCCAAATGTGCTTTTATCACATCTTTGATAACTGACTCTAGCATTTTCCCCACCACCGATGTCAGGCTAACCGGTCTATAATTCCCCGATTTCTCTCTCCCTCCTTTTTTAAAAAGTGGGGTTATATTAGCCACCCTCCAATCCTCAGGAACTAGTCCAGAATCTAAAGAGTTTTGAAAATTATCACTAATGCATCCACTATTTCTTGGGCTACTTCCTTAAGCACTCTGGGATGCAGACCATCTGGCCCTGGGGATTTATCTGCCTTTAATCCCTTCAATTTACCTAACACCACTTCCCTACTAACATGCATTTCCCTCAGTTCCTCCATCTCACTGGACCCTCTGTCCACTACTATTTCCGGAAGATTATTTATGTCCTCCTTAGTGAAGACAGAACCAAAGTAGTTATTCAATTGGTCTGCCATGTCCTTGCTCCCCATAATTAATTCACCTGTTTCCGTCTGTAGGGGACCTACATTTGTCTTAACCAATCCTTTTCACATATCTATAAAAGCTTTTACAGTCAGTTTTTATGTTCTCTGCCAGTTTTCTCTCATAATCTTTTTTCCCCTTCCTAATTAAGCCCTTTGTCCTCCTCTGCTGGACTCTGAATTTCTCCCAGTCCTCAGGTGAGCCACCTTTTCTGGCTAATTTGTATGCTGCTTCTTTGGAATTGATATTATCCCTAATTTCTCTTGTCAGCCATGGGTGCACTACCTTCCTTGATTTATTCTTTTGCCAAACTGGGATGAACAATTGCTGTAGTTTATCCATGCGATCTTATGAACAATAGTTGTAGTTCATCCTTTCCTCATTCCCTGTCACGTCCACTGTTGAACTTGAACGCACGCGCCGTCATTACCCATGCGAGGACATCAGTCAGTCATTAACCTAAAACTACTCAATGAGTAAAAAAACAAACATCGCTTGAGAGTTTCTTTGGAAGAGATGGTAGGGGACATAAAAGGCCTAACGATGATGATAACGCAGAGACAGCTGAGGCCAAGACTGCAAAAAAATGAAAGCTTCCTTCAATAGAAAATACGACGAGTCGTTCATAAAATATGGCTTTATTGCGACCGGTGACTCGCATGTTCCAAGCCCTCTGTGTGTGATATGTGGCGTGGAGACAAGCTGTCTAATGAGGCAACGAAGCCCTCAAAACTGCTTCGGCACCTTAAGTCCAAGCACCCTGCACTTAATGACAAACCCTTTGAGTTTTTTGAGCGGAAAAAACGTGAGCAAGCGGAACAGAAGCAAGTGCTGAGAGCCACCACCTCCACAAATGCTGCTGCTCTGAGAGCGTCGTACTTAGTGGCTAGCCGTATTGCTAAGGCTAAGAAGCCTTTCACTGTTAGTGAAGCATTGATTCTGCCTGCTGCCAAGGACATGTGCCGTGAACTGTTGGGAGAAGCTGCAGCTAACAAGATAGCACAGCTTTCTCTTTCAGCTACCACAGTTTCAAGCAGAATCGATGACATAGCGGAGGACATCGAAGCACAGCTGTTGGAACGGCTTAACAAGTCTGGTTTCACTACGCGAGTCTAAGAGGTTGCTCCTGAATGCCAGTCTACGCAATGTGTCACACACAGGGAAATGCTGGCTAGCTGAAAAACAGCGTATTGAGTGACGTTGATGAAGTTATCAGTCAGATCAAAGCCAAAGCCCTTAACTCACGTCTCTTTGAGCAGCTTTGCGAGGAAATAGATGCAGAGCACAAACGCATTCTCTGACACACTGAAGTCAGGTGGCTATCAGGGGGGAGAGCTCTGGCCAGGGTCTGAGTTAAAGAGCAGCTACAGAGATTTTTTTCAGGAAAAGAGTCACCAATGGCAGCACACTTCAGTGACGAGGAGTAGATATCAAAACTCGCTTATCTGTGTGACATCTTCACCTGCTCAGTGAACTCAATTTGTCACTTCAGGGGAGAATGACAATTGTCTTCAAGTTGGCAGATAAAGTGTCTGCTTTCACAGCCAAACTGGAACTGTGGGGACAGGGAGTGGATAGGGGCATATTTGACATGTTCCCAACATTAGCTGGGAATTTGGGAGAGACTGAGGCTCATAGCTGGTGCACGAACACCTATCTTCGCTGTCGACAGAATTCGAGTGTACTTCCCAACCGCAAGTGACCCAAGACGTGCAAGGAATGGGTCGTGCAAGGGAATGGGTCCCCGGTGAATCATCCATATCAGCGCGGGAAGAAGATCAACTCCTTGAGCTTGCAAATAACGGTGGGCTGAAAAGTATGTTTGACATAGCATTTCTGCCGGCATTCTGGATCAAAGTCAAGGCTGAGATAGCCACGAAAGCACTGAAAACGTTGCTTCCATTTCCAACAACATATCTCTGCGAAGCGGAGTTTTCTGTAATGAATGCAACGAAAACTGAATTACGGAATAGACTGGACATAAGGAACCCCCTTATGTCTTATAATGGACTTATCACTATATTCATGCAGTGAAAATATGAGCTGTGTGTTTAATATTAAATTTGTTAGATAAACCCTTTTAGAAACAAAATTGAGTGTATTAGCCACTGATAAGTGACTTATAGTTGACATATCACCTATATCCCGGTCGTGGTTAACACCCCCCGCGGTCGGCCCGTCCGCAAGAATGTTGTCAATATTAAACCGGTCGGCGGTGCAAAAAAGGTTGGTGACCCCTGGTCTCGGCTGACTATATTCAAGTTTTAAACAAATTTAACACATCCTTAGTATGCGAGCAAAGTTATAAGCAGACATAATAAACCTCTTAAAGCATCCTGAAAAATAACTCACTTGGTAAGTAAAGCAAAAACAAAACTCTAGTTCGGCTGCATCTGGTGTATTGAAGTCAATTGCAGTTCCCCCATTATAGAAAGATGTGGAGGCTTTGGATAAAGTGCAGAATAGGTTTATCAGGATGCTGCCTGGATTGGAGGGTATCTACTGGTTAGACTGGTTAGACTAGTGTGGCTTGTTTTCTCTGGAGCAGTGGAGACTGTGCGGAGACCTGACAGAAGATTATGTGATTCACCATACATGGAGTAAACAGCCAGTATGATTTTTTCCCCAAAGGGTTGAAATATCCAACACTGGAGGGCATGCATTTAGGGAGAGAAGGGGTTAGTTCAAAGGAAATGTGCGGGCAAGCTTTTTACACAGAGATTGGTGGGTGCCTGGAATGATAAGTAAGATAGAGGCATTTAAGAGGCTGTTAGCAAAGCATGTACAGAGAATGGAGGGATATGGACATCGTGTAACAGAAAGTATTAGTTTAGTTAGCCCTTTAATTACTAGTTTTAATGAGTGTCTGAAGAACTTGTTCCTGTGCTGTACTGTTCAAGGTTCTAAAATCTTTAATTATATAGCTATACCAATTAAAGCTATTGATATACACTCAGTGGCTACTCTTACTAGGTACCTCTTGTACCTAATAAAGTGGCTACTGAGTGTATGTTCATGACCTTCTGCTGCTGTAGCTCATCCACTTCAAGCATTGACATGTGTGTTTAGAGATGCCCTTCTGCACACCACTGTGTAATGCATGGTTATTTGAGTTGCTGTCGCCTTCCTGTCAGCTTGAACAAGTCTGGCCATTCCCTGCTTTTAACTTTGCTCACATACTAAGGATGTGTTACATTTGTTTAGAACTTGAATATAGTCAGCCTAGACTATGCAGCCCTCTACCTACTTACAGTATGTTTAGTATAGATCAATAATCAATTTAAGATTGACTGAACAATCAGACCCAGGAATTCGATAAATGGCAAAAGACCAGGAATTCTAATCCTATCCCCTCATAACAATTATAAGTACCTCAACCTCTCAAACAATATTCCAACTCAGAAAGCAACAACAGCAAGCTTAATCTCTAACCAGGGAAGGTTGGCATTTTAACAAGGCATTTTTACTCACAGAACTGCTGCTCACTGGATTTTTTTTTTGTTTATTGTACCATTCTCTGTAAACTCTAGAGACTGTTGTATGTAAAAATCCCAGGGGACCATCAGTTTCTGAGATACACAAAACGCCCCATCTGGCAACAACTTTCACAGTCAAAGTCACTTAGATCATATTTTTCCCCATTCTGATGTCAGGTCTGAAAAAAATCTGAACCTTTTGACTATGTCTGCATGCCTTAATGCATTGAATTATTGCCACATGATTGGCTGATTAGATATTTGCATTAACGAGCAGGTGTACAGGTGTACCTAATAAAGTGGCCACTAAGTGTATATGTACTTTGATTATTAATTTACTTTGATCTTTGGCTTGTTTTCATTTGAAGAACTAATTATATAAATGAAATGGTGTGATTAGATTGGATGTAGTCTGACTTTATCATCAGTTATAAGTTATCTTCCACTTTTGGTTGATGACTGTTCCACTGTAATTCTTTTACTGTTTACTGAATTACTCATGAAAATGACACAATTGTACCTTGCAACAGTTGCTTATTTATTTCTTGTTTCCTGTTAATGCTGGATGGTGGGAAATCCAAGAGTTTATTAATACCACAGTCTATGACAGCATTGACCGTGACTGTTGTATTGAACTTGTGGGAACAAAGTTCCAGTTTCATAATGAGTATTCTGTTTTGTAGCATTAGAAACATGCTGAATGAGATAGACTTGGAAAAGACTTGGCAGCTCGGTACCGGGCATCTGTGGTCTGCAGCAATAGTACTGTACATTATCACAATCTGTAACTCACGGCTCATCTTATTCTTCATTCTGCTCGTTAGGAGAAAGCCAGCTGACCCATCCTGGTTCACTGAAGACAGCAAAATGAGTAGTAGCAATCACTGCTAAAAATGGAGAGGTTTTGCCCAAGTGCATCTGAAATATAGAACTAATTGCATACTAAACCATTAAAGCGGCATGCAACCGACAGAGATGATTGATCTCACAACCGAATGGAAGCCCTGTTCCAGATATGAGTTCTCATGGACAAATATATCGCTAAAAGGAGGAAGCAGTGTCAAGAATGTTCCCATTCTGAGTGAAGGCCGAGCAGATTCTAATTGTGATTGTGATTCTGAATTTGTGATGTTACGTACCCCGTAACTGGGTTGCCAAACCAGCAGAAATGGATCACTCTGTTGGAGTCTGGATTACTGGAACTAAGAAAGTTTTATTAAAGAAATAAGCAACACATACTCTAATCAAAAGGATAATAAATGCAACAGTTCAGCAATGATAAACACACATGTACACAGAACTAGGATAACAGGATCAATCAAGCTCTATCGTTGTCTAGGGGTAAATGACCAGTTTCAAAGTCACGCAAGGTTCAGTTCAATTGAGTTCAGTTCAGTTCACAGTAATCACTGCCATGGGGGAGAGAGAGAGAGAGAGAGAGAGAGAGAGAGCGCGCGAATGAATATTCAAATTGGATTCCAAACAGACCTTCGGTATTCCTCACAGTCAGCTTTCGGGCGAGCCCTTTGTAATGTCTTCTGAGCTCACCGACTGTGACCCCTCCGTTTCAGATACGATCGTTCCTCTGCAGTGAACCTGGCACCCAGGCAAGGGCGGACACACACCAGGTTCCCGCCGATCGTACCTTTCCACCCTGTGCGTCTATGGCTTGGTCCCGCGACCAGCACTCCAAAACTCCCACTGACTTGTGGGAGGCGCACCGCTTCCAGGGTCTCGTTACCTCATGGTGTCGTGTGTGTCTTGCCTTAGCAAACCTGTCCCTTTTTATCCCCCTGCTGGGGTATCGCCTGTCCATCACACTTCAAACAGTTCAGGGTTCAAAAAGGGAGCCGATCTTGACAGCCCTCAGACCGGTGTCTCCTTTCGTTAAACTCTCCTGTCTCTTCATTAACATTTCCAATTGTCTTCCTTATCTCTCTTTCTCCTGAAGACAGGTGGCAGACCAACTGCTGATCCCACTGGTGCCAGCACAGGACAGCTAATATCTTAATCTATGTGTACTCTTTGTAACCCTCTTTCGTCACAGTGAGTACTAAAGAAGCGTTTACCACCCTGTTCAGCCAGAAGTGCCAAATAAGTTGCCAAATAATTGGACTCTCCACCATCACAGAGGTCAGTCTCCAGCCATTTCTGTCCATTTCACATTATACCAAAGGATAGCTGAGTGCACTGGATGCATCTCAGGCTGCAGGATCAGACAACACCTCAGCTGCAATACTGAAGACGTGCACCCCAGAACCAGCTGTGTCTCTGGTCAAGTTATAATTGCCCAGATGAGTCCCTTATATTTTTTAAAAAAAGCAAATTCAATCTAACTAATTATCTCTCAATCACTCCAAATAAAATGTTGAACGTTTCAGTTGACAGTGCTATTAAGTAGCAGCTACTCATTGATCACCTACTAGAGGATGCTCAGTTTGGATTTTGCCAGGACTTCATCTCAACCTTGGTCCAAGCAACAAGCAGAGAGCTACATTCCATAGATTAGGTGAGAATATAAAACAAATAATATAACGCTGAGAATTTATAAGACATAGGTCTGACCATATTTAGAGTATTCTGAGCAGTTTTGGGCCCCTGATCTAGTGAAAAGTGAGTTGCCATTGGACAGGGTCCAGAGAATGTTTACAAGAATGATCCCAGGAATGTAAGGGTTAGTGTATGAGGAGGGTTTGATGGGTTTGGGCCTGTACTTGCTGGAGTTTAAAAGAATGAAGGGGGAATCTCATTGAAACCTGTCAAATTTTGAAAGGCCTAGATATAGTGGACTTGGAGAGGATGTTTCCAGTAGAAGGAGAATCAATAATCAAAGGGCGCTGCATTAGAAGAGAAGGATATGTTTTTAGAACAGAGATGAGGAGGAATTTCTTTCGTCAGAGAATAGTGAATCTTTGGAATTCATTGCCACAGATGCCTGTGGAGGCCAAGTAAATGGGTGTATTTAAAGTGGAGGTTGATGTGTTCTTGATTAGTAAAGGCAACAAAGGGGCTGATAATGGGGTTGAGAGAGAAAATCAATCAGCCATGATAGAATGACAAAGCCTTTCCCACCTTTGAGTAAAATTACATTGGGCACTGCTGTAAAAAAATCCACCATCAAAGACACCGTACCATCCAAGCCATGCCTTCTCTCGCTACTACCATCAGGCAAGATGTACAGAAGCATTAAGGTCCCACACCACCAGGTTCAGGAACAGTATTACTCTACATCAAGCTCCTGAACCACGGCGATAACTTAAATCACGATTATTCTGAACTTATTCTACACCCTACAGGCTCACTTTCAAGGACTCTTTACAACACATTTCCTCAGTATTATTTTTTATTTGCACTACTACCATTTGGTAGGGTGCAATTGAACTACATTATTAATTTTGACAATAGCTCCAAAGTTCAGCCACACATCTCAGTCACATGCCTGCTTCAACTTAAGACCATAAGATATAGGAGCAGAACTAGATCGTTTTGGCCACTCGAGTCTGCTCTGCCATTTCATCATGGCTGATCCATTTTCCCTCACAGCCCCAATCTCCTGCCCTTTCTCTGTATCCTTTCATGCCCTGACTAAACAGGAATCTATCAACCTCTGCCTTAACTATACCCAGTGACTTGGCCTCCACAACCACCTGTGGCAATGAATTTCACAGATTCACCACTCTTTGGCTAAAGAAATTCCTCCTCATCTCTGTTCCAAAGGATACCTCTCTACTCTGAGGCTGGGTCCTCTGGTCTCAGACTTGCCCACCAGTGGAAATGTCCTCTCCACATCCACTGTATCAAAACCTTTCAACATTTGATAGGTTTCTATGAAGTCAATCCTCATTCTTCTGAATTTCACTGAGTAGAGGCCCAGAGCCATCAGACGCTCCTTATATAACAAGCCTTTCAATCCCAGAGTCACTTTTGCAAACATCTTTTGAACCCATTCCAATGACAGCACATCCTTTCTTAGAGAAAGGGCCCAAAATTGCTCATAATACTCCAAGTGAGACCTCACCAGTGCTTTATAAAGCCCCAACATTACATCCTTGATGTTATAATCTATTCCTCATGAAAAGAATGCTAACATCACATTTGCCTTCCTTAAATCGCCTCAACCAGAAAATTAGCCTTTAGGGAATCCTGCACAAGGACTTCCAAGTCCCTTTCTTCAGATTTTTGAATTTTCTTTCCATTTAGAAAATAGTCTACTCTTTTATCTCCCCTACCAAAGTACATGACCATACACTTCCCGACAGTGTAATCCATCTGCCACGTTTTGCCCATTCTCCTAATCTGTCTTTCTGTAGCCTCTCAACTTCCTCAAAACTACCTGCTCCTCCAAGTATCTTCATATCTTCTGCAAACTTGGCCACAAAGCCATCAATCCATCATCCAAGTCATTGACATATGACATAAAAAAGAAGCAGCCCTAAACCAGACCCCTGTGGAACAGCACTAGTCACCAGCAGCCAGCCAGAAAAGGATATCTCTCTATTCTCCCTTTGTTCCCATTCTTTGCCTCATGCCAATCAATCAATACCTGATCCATGCTAATATCTTTCCTGTAATCCTTTGAGCTCTTAACTTGTTAAGCAGCCTCATGTGTGGCACCTTGACAGTAAGGTGTTAACAATTTAGTGGCCTTTCCATTCAGAAATGTATAATGTGTTTGCTGCGGCGTTTGTTAAAAATTAGATTGTCTTAACATGTGGCTGTTACAACTGAGGTGGAAGAAATGTAGCAATACCTGATTTTGGAATTTCCCAGTTCAAATCTAATATCACATGCTAATGAGACACATGACATTCTGCCACATTCCTGTGGCTCAGTAGTGCTGATTTCCTGTAATACAAGAAATCGCTCATAGACATTCCCCAGCTATTTCCAGTATGCAACTTGAAGTCACCAGCACTAATTATGATTTGACTTTGAAGTCCATAGTGATTAAAGAACAATTCATAGGAATATCTTCAGTGTTACTGGTTTTAACTTAAGTGGCAGCATAGGCAAACAGGACATATAGTATACCTGCTCTCATAGCTAGGATGTTATGTTGCAACTTTCATAACACTAGTTAGACCACATTGGGAGTATTTTGTGTAGTCTTGGTGCCGCACTGTTTTGAGGTGTTTAGTTATGGAGAGTAATTGAGAATGCTGGGCTTGTTTTCTTTGGAGTGTAGGAGGCTGAGGGGATGATCTGATTGACCTATATAAAGTTAGCAGGGAAATAGATAGCTACTCAAGCTAACTTTTTTTCATATTAAAGTTATCAAAATCAAGAGGACAGATGTTTAAAATGAAGAGAAGAAGCTTTAAAAGGGATCTGTGGATTACGATTTTTTTTGTACAGAGCGTGGCTGACGTCTGGAATGTGCTGTCAGGGGAGGTGATTGAATCAGTTACAATTTTGTTTTAAGAAGGAAAGTCATTAAAGGATATGGTCCTAGTGTGAGGTATAGTGTTAGTGTAGATTGCCCAACAGATTGGCTGGTTGTGGAGTCCAAAGGGATTACTTTTTTGTATAGTATGTCTTTCTGACTGTTAGAAATTGGTGACTCATTCTCTGAGATTCTTTACTGAGATCATATGGAACAGAAAGAACAAAAGAGTTTCCTTGACCTTTGAATGATAACAACAATCTTACAGGGTGTAGAGTAAATAGCTGTTTATCAGAGATCTAGCCATTATATGCTTATTAAATATTCTTCATGTGCTAAGTGTCCCTGGGCATGTTTAAACTTATTTAGATCCAGAAAATGATTGATCGCGAATATTAAATAAACTAAAGAACAAGTTAAGGCAAAGTATGAAATGGTACAAGTTGCTACTAGAGTAAGGCTAGAAAAGTGATTAATTTTGTCCATCTGATGAGGCCGTTCTCAACAAAAAGGGACCTGAGTGGGAAGTTTTTCACGCAGAGGGTGGTGAGAGTGTGCAATGAGCTGTCACTGGAAGGGAGGACGTGGGTTTAATTTCAATATTTGAGAGAGATTCAGGTAGGTACATGGATGGGAGGAGAATAGAGTGCTATGATCCAGTGCAGGTGGGTGGGCCTAGGCAGAATTATCATTTGGTACAGCTCTATGACTCTAACCAGGTGTGCACTTAATACTAATCCTGAACAACTCTTTGAGGTCTTGACGACATTCAAGCTGTGGTGTCGCCCGTTTACAGCCGCCCGGGGAGAAGTGTTGGAGTTGGTATGCTCCTCTGGACTGCTGGGGATGGAGTGTCACAATGGCCAAGCTGGACTCGTTGCTGTCCCCAGTGTTTGCTCAGCAGAAAACAAGCCATATTGTATTCAACTGCAGTCTGCTGCAACATTCATGAGCACAAGGTCTTAAATGATATATTTTTTTTCTTTTGTGACTGTATTTTACTGATATCTTATATGTGCTTGCTATTTTATACAGTATTTGCTAAATAAACCTGCGCTGTGTACTGTGTTTTGCATGTTGGCCCCAGAGTAATGCTGTTTACTTTGGCTGTATTCGTGAACTTGAACTGAATGCCTTTGGAGGCATGTTAGAGTCAACTATGCTGTATAGGTCGTGTTGGAGGGTGGTGGAGGATTACAAATACCCGGGGATACGAATTGACAATAAACTGGACTGGTCAAAGAACACTGAGGCTGTCTACAAGAAGGGTCAGAGCCGTCTCTATTTCCTGAGGAGACCGAGGTCCTTTAACATCTGCCGGACGATGCTGAGGATGTTCTATGAGTCTGTGGTGGCCAGGGCGATCATGTTTGCTGTTGTGCGCTGGGGAAGCAGGCTGAGGGTAGCAGACACCAACAGAATCAACAAACTCATCCGTAAGGCCAGTGATGTTGTGGGGATGGAACTGGACTCTCTGACAGTGGTGTCTGAAAAGAGGATGCTGTCCAAGTTGCATGCCATTGTGGACAATGTCTCCCATCCACTACATAATGGACTGGTTGGGCACAGGAGTACATTCAGCCAGAGACTCATTCCACCGAGATGCAACACAGAGCATCATAGGAGGTCATTCCTGCCTGTGGCCATCAAACTTTACAACTCCTCCCTTGGAGGTTCAGACACCCTGAGCCAATAGGCTGGTCCTGGACTTATTTCCTGGCATAATTTACATATTACTATTTAACTATTTATGGTTTTATTACTATTTAATTATTTATGGTGCAACTGTAACGAAAACCAATTTCCCCTGGGATCAATAAAGTATGACTATGACTATGACTATGTTGCAAATCGGCAGACCATATAAGGACCACACACAAAGTGCTGGAGGAGCTCGGCAGGCCAGACAGCATCTATGAAAGAGTAAACAGTCAACACTGGGGGCCGAGACCCTTCGTCAGGACTGGAGAAAAAAGATGAGAAGTCAGAGTAAGAGGTCTCATTGACCACGTAAGGTCAATAATTGGTTTCCCTTAAGGATATCTATCTATCTATCATAGTGACTTATTATTCCAAATTTATTTGGTAGCAAATCTATTTGTCCCAGTGGGAAAGGCACATTATAAACTCATTTTTCAATGATTAGTCCACATCCTGATATTCCTGACTTAGTAATTTGATCATGCTGCTATCACATCCTTCCTAAAATACAGTACTGGGTGTTATCAGTATTATCATATTTCCTCTATATCAGCTTGTTAATAGATATTAGATTTATCTTGAAGACTTGCCGATAAATTCATTCCCAGTCAATGGTACTAAGCACACTCTACACCTCCTCCAAAATTTGGTCCTGGTAAAGTCATTGATTGAAGTGGGTTTGACTTCCAACTAAAAGAGTACTATAAACCAGTAAATCCCAACTTGAAGTACATGCTCTATAGCTGGTTGAGTGAGTGGGTTGGGAATTACATAAAGGATCTATGAAGATTTAATAATATTGAGGTAACATAACTGCAATGTTTACAATGAAAGTAAGTACACTAGCTGCACTGGAAATCCCGTGACAGCCTCCACTCCTTAATAGGGGTGGCCTATGTTGTCTTTGGATATGTCTTCAGGCTCCACAGCTACCTCAGCCATACTTCCATCAAATTTGCACTCTGTAGAGATACTATCCCATTTTCCCAGATCCCCTCTCTCTGATGTCTTTCCTCTGAGTACATGAGTTTCCAAACAGGTGCCCTTGTGATGTGGTTCTTCTTCCTGAGCAAGAACCCTTGACTTTTCATCCACTTGCCACGCCACTGCTCTCACCCACCCCCTTCCTTGACAGAGCCAAGATAGAATTCCCATACTCTTTATAATCCACCCCAACAGGCTACACATACAATGAACATACGATCTCAGAGTCCAAAGTAAACTTATTATTGTAGTACATATATATCACCATATACAACTCTGAGATTAATTTTCTTGCAGGTATTCTCAATAAATCCATCATAGAATAATAACCATAACAGAATCAGTGAAAGACTGCACTAACTTGGGCATTTAACCAGCTTGCAAAAGACAATAAATTTTTCAAATGCAAAAAAAAGAATAATAAATAAATAATCAAAGCTTAAAACTGAGTCCATAGGTTGTGCGAACATTTCAATGATGGGGCAAGTGAAATTGAGTGAAGTTATCCCCTTTGATTTTACCTCCTGTGAGAAATCAGCATAGATTCAACAGCTGGAAGGCATCCTCCTATCACCATCATCATCAGGTGCTGTGCCCAGTTTGAGTTTTGACTGCCATGGCCCACACACTCCTGTTTCGGCTCAAGTGGATCAATTCACTGGTATTCATGTCCAGTTCTCTGGCTGCTGTCTCTATCATCATTTGTCTTTGTCTTCCTCTTGCTTTCTTCCCTTCCATCTTTCCCATAATTACTGTGCATTCTAACTTCTCTTTCCTAAACACATGTCCAATGAAGTTACATTGCCTTTTCATGATCTCATACATTATTTCATTTTTTGTGCTTGCTCTGTTCATGACATCCTCATTAGATATTTGTTTCATCCATGATATTCTTTGCACCCTCCTCAAAAACTAAATCTCTGCTGCTTCAATTCATTTTCTCACATTACTAGATATTGTCCAACATTCTGAGCCATATAACATAACTGGATAAACGTAACATTTCAGTACTCTGAGGCGGGTTGTCATGCCTAGTTTGGTATTGGTCAGTATACTCTTCATTCTCGTAAAGGTGTCTTTTGCCATCTCTATTCTTCTTTTGATGTCCATGTCGCACCTGCCATCTGATGTCACCCAGCTTCCTAAGTAGCAAAATTCTGTACTTGTTTTATGTCTTCCCCGAACTTGTAGCATAGATAAAAAAAATGCACGGGATATACTTTGATTTTCAGAAAGCTTTTGATAAATTCTCACATAAAATAATAATGTATAAAATCAGAGTGCATGATTTTAGGGATGATGCTTTCACATGAATTTTAAATTGATGGGGTAGGAAGCAGATTAGGAACAAATAGTCAGGCAGCATCTGTGCAGGGAAGTAAACAGTTGATGCTTTGGGCTGAGACATTTCATCAGGACTGGAAAGGAAAGGGGCAGAGGCCAGAATAAGGAGGTGAGTGGAGTGGTAGATGATAGATAAGACCAGGTGAGGGGGCAGGTGGGTGTCTAGTCTGAGTGCAAGAACAGAAATTTAAAAAAAAGTACTGTGGTAGTGTTTGTGGGTTCAATCTCCATTCAGAAATCCGATAGCAGAGGGGAAGTAGCTATTCATGAATTGTTGAGTTTGTGCCTTCACGCTTCTGTACCTTCTTCCTGATAGTAACAATGAGAACAAGACATGACCTGGCTGACGGGGGTCCTTAATGATGGACGCCACCTTTTTGAGGCATCGCTCCTTGAAGGTGTCCTGGATTCTATGGAGGCTAGTGCTCATGAAGGAGCTGATTAAGTTTACAACTCTCTGCAGTATATATTAATTGAGTAAAAATTCTAAAATTCGAATTAAGGTTTAGCAGAATTTTCACTGGCTTCAGTAACGTGAAATTAAAACTAATCCCTGCCCTTCAGGAAACACATACAAATGTACTTAATCTCTTCACTGCAGGAGATAATTACTTGGAGACTGTACAAAATTTAAATTGGAAAAGACAAACATCAGATAAAAGGTAACCAGCAAACATAACAAAGCAGAAACAGAAAGTGAGAATATTGGAAGCAGTTACGGGTCAGGCAGCATTAACAGGGAGAGAAACAGAGATGATCATTTGGTTCAAAGGCCCATATCAGGGAGAAAAGAAATGTGTAGAGAGAGTTGAAAAGAACAGCAGGGGTGTTTTTAATAGGCTGTAGACCAAAATTGTCAAACTAGCAATGGCTTTGGAGACAAATAATGATTTAAAAAAGGCAAATCAAATTGAAACAGAAAAAAATGGAGAAGATAATATGAAAGATGTTACTTAAAATTACTAAATTCAATATTTAGTCACAGGGGCTGTAGTATACCCGGATGGAAGATGGAATGCTCTTCCTTGAATTTACTATTTAAACAACAAAGAAAGCCTAAATCAGAGGGATGATAATGAGTGTAGAATTAGAATGATAGATGAGGGGAAGTTCCAAGGTTATCCTTGCAAACTGATGGAAGTGCTCTGCAAAGAGATTACCCATTTTGTAATTGATATCAGCAACTGAAATCTTTGAAGTTTGTCCATCTTTAAGGGTAAAGCTATATGACTTTGGGCATTTGCACCAGTATTCTGTCTGGCTGCATCACCATCTGGTATGGAGGAGCCACTGCGCAGGATCAGAAAAAGTTGCAGAGTTATAAACTTAGCCTGCTCCATTACAGTCACGAACCACCCCTCCACTAAGGACATCTTCATAAGGTGTTCCCTCTAATAGACTGTCTCCATCATTGAGGATCCCCATCACACAGGACATGCTCTCTTCTCATTTCTATCATCAGAGAGGAGCTTTAAGAGCCTGAAGGCACATCATCATCATCAGGTGCCGTGCCCAGTTTGAGCTTTGACTGCCATGGCCCACACTCTCCTGTTTCGGGTCAAGTGAATCAATTCATTGGTATTCATTTCCAGTTCTCTGGCTGCTGTCTCCATCATTATTTGTCTTTGTCTTCCTCTTGCTTTCTTCCCTTCAATCTTTCCCATAATTACTGTGCATTCTAACTTTCCTAATCACATGTCCAATGAAGTTACATTGCCTTTTCATAATCTCATACATTATTTCATTTTTTTTGTGTTTGCTCTGTTCATGACATCCTCGTTAGATATTCGTTTTGTCTGTTACGTACCCCTAGGGTTCATATTTTCTGTAGACTGTTACTTTTAAACGTTGGGAGAATGAGACTGACTTTTGAACACTGTTTGAGCTGTTACAGAGAGAGAGAGGGATGAAGCCTGTCTTGAGCTGGTGTCTATCCGAACTCTAAAGTGTGTTTACACTGATACAAGGACACTGCCTGCTTGTGAGTTCTTACAGAGAGAGAGCAACGAGCCGCTGGTGAGTCATCATGGTGACCGAGGGCGGCGTTATTTGATGGACGGCTGGTGTTCAGCATGCTTGGTTAAATACAAGCTCAGCTGGTTGTTACACAGACACACATGGTTTCCGACACTGGATGAGCTTTCTGTGCCCACAGAAGAGAGGGTTTTTGGAGGATCGATCGGGAGAATCGATCAGTGGCTCTCGCAGTGTTGAAAAGGGTGACTGGTGGGAAGTTATCAGTGTCCAACCCTTGCCTGGGTTGATAACTTTACCATAGAAGATGGGCTCCTTTTGTGGTCACATTCGGTGACTTTAAAGGAAGAGAAGAGAGGAGAGATAGATTTGAAACAGAAGAAACCTAGTGACAAAGAGGTCACTGTTTGGACTCTCTCTCTGTAGCCCATAAGAGTGAGTTTGAGTTTCATTCGAATTCGAAGGTGCGACTGTCACATAGTTAATCCACAGGAGTGGGTTCTCTGGTGAGGGGAGTACCTTTGTGAATACCACTTGTGTGTTTTCCTTGTTTGGGTGTGGTAGTTCACTGAAGAAAGGCACCCCTGTGGCAAATCACTGTTGGAGTTATTTCGTATGTCGTGGAACTGGATAAGTGGCTATCACGTTGTGTGTTTGCGGTAACCGTGTGGAATCTAGCGGTGTGTCGACCCTTGCCTGGGTGGTGGTTCCCTTGAAGAGGGTTCCCTTAGTGATAAGCTACTGTTGGTGATAATCTATACGTGGATTCTGTTTGAGTATCCTATGGCCACCACTTTGGGATGACCCGTAGCTGAATTCGGGTGTGTTACCACTTGTGTTGAACGGATATTTGTTGAAGCTCACTGTCGGTGATACTTTGTGTGTGGAGTGGAACAACTTCGGAGATAAAACTTATTACTATTGTTATCTTGTATTGCTGTCGTGGAATCTGTGGAATATCGACGTAATTGCCTTCTCACAACATTCAGCTTTGGATTACAAATATCTCGCATTAATTAACCTGTGCATCTGAACTGAACTTTTCTTACGTATCATTCTAAGACTGTATCCCTTACCACCTAAGCTTGAAGAAGTTTTGGTTTTATATTTACACACCTGTATATGCATTAGTTCTGCTATCCTGTTTGATTTATCTGGTTATATATTACTGTATTGTGTAGTTACTAACAAAAATAGCATTAGTTAAAAGCAATACCAGACTCTAGGTGTGTTCCATTTCTGCTGGTTCTTTAAACCTATTACGGGGTACGTAACAAAATTGGAAGAACCGCTGGGATCTCCTGTTTACCAGCTGGTTCTTTAAATTTTGATTTTGAGTGGGGAAACTCCCTTTTGAATTGCTTGTGTGCAAAAACAGCAGAAATAGATGTCAAGGAGGAGATCCAGTTATGACTGGAACAAATAAAGTGAAATAGACTTAAATTAGAGGGTGAGAAAGAGCAAAGGCAGCATGAGTTGAAACTAAAATGGCTCAAGGCTAGGGAGGCAGAGAAACAGATAGAAGAGGCAGAAAAACAGAGGGAGTTTGAGGGGGAGAAATTTATGTACTTCAATCGTGGATGTGCCTCAGAATGGGTAACTGAGGTTCTTAACGGCTTGAAAGGGCTGGTTGTGATTGAAGAATTTAAGAAGTATGTTCCAGATGATGTAAGGGCATACCTAGATGAAAAGGATGCCGCTACCTTGCAGCAGTCTGCTAGGTTAGCAGACGAGGTTGTTTTAGCCCACGAGGTTGAGTTTACTCTGGATGAGAGTTTCCCAGAGAGTAGCTGGGTGGATCAGGATAACCTGGAATTTGAAACTGGGACTAGTGATTAAGGCCCTGAAGAGGCAACTGTCTCATTTGCCTGTGTTCAGGTTGTTGAAGTACCTGTGGATTCACAGGGTACTGAACCTTGTGTTGAAACTCAGTTAAGGTCTGAGGCGTCCGAGTCGGTTGAAAAGGAATGCAGTCCTTTTGTGTCAGATGGACTTGGTTCAGTGAATAAGGGGTTAACCTTGGTACCAGTGGAAACTGAGGATTCTCAGTCACTTGTGTTAGATGGTGATGAGATGAAAGTTGGTGAGGTGAACATTATTGAAGATATTGAGAAGGGTATTGATTCTGGACCTTTGAATAAGGTGATATTGAAGGCTGGATTGGTTTCAACACCTACCCTTGACCTTGCTGACGGGACAGTGGTTTGGTGACAAGGTGCCTGCTAGTCTGTTACAGTTTGTTTTGGAATTTAAAAATAAACAACGTGGGGTTGTGTGCCAAGTTTGTGGTGTGGAGAGACAAAACTTGAAGTGTTGTTTTGTCCAAGAGGGACCATCTGCAGGTGTTATTATGGAAATATACAGAATTAAAGATCTTGGAGATAAAATTAATGACTTGTTTGGAATTAATGACTTGTATGGAATTTCAGTGAATGGGCTTAGTTGGGGAAACATTGGTGATTATCTAGCACCTGTGCAGGGAGCGAACAAGGGACAATGGGTGATCAAATGCCATTTTGAATATAACAGGAACTGGTTTTGCAGGAATTTGACTTTTTTGTACTAAAGCATTTGAAAGATAAAGACAACATCATGATAGATTGAATATTAAAAGTGAAATAGAAGCTAGTAATTGTGTACGCTTCTGTAATGTGCTACATGATAATCACATAGGCACTGCTTTATATTCTGAAATGTACAGTTTAAAAAATATTTCGCTCTTTGATCAAAATTTTGCTTTCTTGGGGGTAGGTGTTACGTACCCCTAGGGTTCATATTTTCTGTGGACTGTCACTTTTAAACGTCGGGTGAATGAGACTGACTTTTGAACACTGTTTGAGCTGTTACAGAGAGAGAGAGGGACGAAGCCTGTCTTGAGCTGGTGTCTATCCGAACTCTAAAGTGTGTTTACACTGATACAAGGACACTGCCTGCTTGTGAGTTCTTACAGAGAGAGAGCAACGAGCCGCTGGTGAGTCATCATGGTGACCGAGGGCGGCGTTATTTGATGGACGGCTGGTGTTCAGCATGCTTGGTTAAATACAAGCTCAGCTGGTTGTTACACAGACACACATGGTTTCCGACACTGGATGAGCTTTCTGTGCCCACAGAAGAGAGGGTTTTTGGAGGATCGATCGGGAGAATCGATCAGTGGCTCTCGCAGTGTTGAAAAGGGTGACTGGTGGGAAGTTATCAGTGTCCAACCCTTGCCTGGGTTGATAACTTTACCATAGAAGATGGGCTCCTTTTGTGGTCACATTCGGTGACTTTAAAGGAAGAGAAGAGAGGAGAGATAGATTTGAAACAGAAGAAACCTAGTGACAAAGAGGTCACTGTTTGGACTCTCTCTCTGTAGCCCATAAGAGTGAGTTTGATTTCCATTCGAATTCGAAGGTGCGACTGTCACATAGTTAATCCACAGGAGTGGATTCTCTGGTGAGGGGAGTACCTTTGTGAATACCACTTGTGTGTTTTCCTTGTTTGGGTGTGGTAGTTCACTGAAGAAAGGCACCCCTGTGGCAAATCACTGTTGGAGTTATTTCGTATGTCGTGGAACTGGATAAGTGGCTATCACGTTGTGTGTTTGCGGTAACCGTGTGGAATCTAGCGGTGTGTCGACCCTTGCCTGGGTGGTGGTTCCCTTGAAGAGGGTTCCCTTAGTGATAAGCTACTGTTGGTGATAATCCATATGTGGATTCTGTTTGAGTATCCTGTGGCCACCACTTTGGGATGACCCGTAGCTAAATTCGGGTATGGTACCACTTGTGTTGAAAGGATATTCTTTGAAGATCACTGTCAGTGATGCTTTGTGTGTGGAGTGGAACAACTTCGGAGATAAAACTTATTACTATTGTTATCTTGTATTGCTGTCGTGGAATCTGTGAAGTATCGACGTAATTACCTTCTCACAACATTTGCCTTTGGATTACAAACATCTCACATTAATTAACCTATGTATCTGAACTGAACTTTTCTTACGAATCATTCTAAGACTGTATCCCTTACCACCTAAGCTTGAAGAAGTTCGGGTTTTATATTTACACACCTGTATATGCATAAGTTCTGCTATTCTGTTTAATTTATCTGGTTATATATCACTGTATTGTGTAGTTACTAATAAAAATAGCATTAGTTAAAAGCAATACCAGACTCTAGGTGTGTTCTATTTCTGCTGGTTCTTTAAACCCATTACAGGGTACATAAGACACACATGATATTCTTTGCATCCTCCTCAAAAACCACATCTCTGCTGCTTCAATTCGTTTCCTTGTGTTACTAGATATTGTCCAACATTCTGAGCCATAATACATAACTGGATAAACGTAACATTTCAGTACTCTGAGACAGGTTGTCATGCCTAGTTTAGTATTGGTCAGTATACTCTTCATTCTCATAAAGGTGTCTTTCACCATCCCTATTCTTCTTTTGATGTCCATGTTACACCTGCCATCTGATGTCACCCAGCTTCCTAAGTAGCAAAAGTTCTGTAATTGTTTTATGTCTTCCCTGTTCATTCTCAGCCTACAGATAGGATTCTCCTTCTTTTTGGATATCACCATACATTCTGTCTTTTTGCAATTGATAGATAGACCCATTTTTGCACTTTCTTCAATAACTATATCAATTAAGTTTTGTAGTTCTTCCCCCGTATTTGCAATTAACACAGTGTCATCCGCATATCTGAAATTATTGATGTTTTCACCACCAAGTTTGATTCCCAAGATGTCTCTTATTTTTTGCAATATTGTTTCACTGTACACATTAAATGTGGTCGAGGGGTCGGCGACTTGGCCAGCTCCCCCACTGGACTTAGTCTGGTGAGGAGGGTGTGAGGACACCCAGCAGGACTGAAAAAACAAGACCTGACAAAGGGCGGATGAGCTTCTTGTGAGCCAACGGCCATCTTCCGTGGAAGAGATTAAAGCCTCACCACGTATCTACGAATCGTATGCTATGCACTTAGTTAGAAGAGACATGATGAACTTGAGCACTGCAATGTGTGCCTGGACCTGCCCAAGGCCTCTGCCTAAGGAAGGGCCGAGCTTGAAGAAGTAGCCGCGGCTAGAGGCCGACGCAGCCTCGGGCGGTGCCAAGGCGGCCAGCGAGAACAAAGTGGAGGAGAGGTTGTACTCGGTGCTGTCACAAGATCGAAGAAGGTGGAGGTGCATAGTCGCCAACCCCAGATTCCGGACAGCACCCACTGACTGACTGACGCATTAAATAAATCAGGGGAGAAAACACATCCTTGTCTAACGCCTCTCTTGGTTTTTGTAAACTGACTCACTTCTCCATCTATTCTTACAGCAGCAGTTTGTTCCCAGTACAGATTTCTGATTAGGCGGAGGTCTTTTGAATCTAGATCTAGAGTTTCCTGTAATATTTCAAATAACTTATTGTACTTCACTTTATCAAATGCTTTTGTGTAGTCGATAAAACAAACAAATCTTTTTGCACTTGAATGGCTCATTCTGATAGCATCATAAAATTTTGAAATATATTCCATCCACCAGTAATCTCCTGCACCATTATAACAAGGCCCAATACAACTTTGAGTAGCAGAATGTGGCAGAATGGGCTCCATATGAAATATAATTAAAGGTAACTCGCTCTCCTTGTCCATTAGTTCTGCTGTAAGTCATTCACCTATAATATTGCAATAGTTTTTCTCCTTTCATAAGCAAGGCATGTTCTACAGCTTTACATTTCATAACTTTTCACACAAAATGCTAGAGTAATTCAGCAGGTCAGGTAACATTTACGGAAGGGAATAAAGTTGAAGTTTTGGGCCTCCCGGGTGTTTATTTCCCTCCATTGAGGCTGTCTAACCTGCTGAGTTGCTCTGGAATTCCACCCTGAATCTCTTGTGTTTATCTTATACTTTTGCCTTTCTTTCCAAATGCCCCCATGAATAAGTCAGTCAAATGACCATATGACTATAAGACCGTAAGATGTAGGAGCAGATCTTGACCATTTGGCTCATTGAGCTTCTCTGCCATTTCATCATGGAAGACCCATTTTTCCTCTGAGCCCCAATCTCCTGCCTTCTCCCTGTATTTCTTCATGCCCTGACCAATCAAGAATCTATCAACTTCTGCCTTAAATATACATACAGATTTGGCACCACTCTCTCGCTAAAGAAATTCCTCCTTATCTCCAGTCTAAACGAACATCCCTCTACTCTGAGGCTGTGTCCTCTGGTCGCGAATCTCCCACCATAGGAAACATCCTCTCTACATTCACTCTTTTTCACAGTAGCCAGCCACTTGCACCAACAGAGATTACAGAGTCAATAGACAATAGACAATAGGTGCAGCAGTAGGCCATTCGGCCCTTCGGGCCAGAGCCGCCATTCACTGTGATCATGGCTGATCATCCATTATCAGTATCCAGTTCCTGCCTTATCCCCATAACCTTTGATTCCGCTATCTTTAAAAGCTCTATCCATCTCTTTTATGAAAGCATCCAGAGACCTGGCCTCCACAGCCTTCTGGGGCAGAGCATTCCATATATCCACCACTCTCTGGGGGAAAATTTTTTCCTCAACTCCGTTCTAAATGGCCTACCCCTAATTCTTAAACTGTGGCCTCTGGTTCTGGACTCACCCATCAGCGGGAACATGCTTCCTGCCTCCAGCGTGTCCGATCCCTTAATAATCTTATAGGTTTCAATAAAATCCCCTCTCAGCCTTCTAAATTCCAGAGTATACAAGCCCAGTCACTCCAATCTTTCGCCATATGACAGTCCCGCCATCCCGGGAATTAACCTTGTGAACCTACGCTGCACTCCCTCAATAGCAAGAATGTCCTTCCTCAAATTTAGAGACCAAAACTGCACACAGTACTCCAGGTGTGGTCTCACCAGGGCCCTGTACAGTTGCAGAAGGACCTCATTGCTCTTATACTCAATTCCCCTTGTTATGAAGGCCAGCATGCCATTAGCTTTTTTCACTGCCTGCTGTACTTGCATGCTTGCTTTCAGTGACTGATGTACAAGAACACCTAGATCTCGTTGTGCTTCCCCTTTTCCCAACTTGACTCCATTTAGCTAATAATCTGCCTGCCTGTTCTTACCCGAAAGTGGATAACCTTACATTTATCCACATTAAACTGCATCTGCCATGCATCTGCCCACTGACCCAGCCTGTCCAAGTCACCCTGCATTCTCATAACATCCTCCTCACATTTCACACTGCCTCCCAGCTTTGTGTCATCGGCAAATTTGCTAATGTTACTTTTAATTCCCTCATCTAAATCATTAATATATATTGTAAACAGCTGCGGTCCCAGCACTGAACCCTGCGGTACCCCACTGGTCACCGCCTGCCATTCCGAAAGAGACTCTTTAATCACTACTCTTTGTCTTCCTTTTTTAAAGAAAGGGGCTTCCCTTCCTCCACTATCAACTCTGCTCTTAAACGCATCTCCCCCATTTCACATACATCTGCTCTCACTCCATCCTTCCGCCACCCCACTAGGAATAGGGTTCCCCTGGTCCTCACCTACCACCCCACCAGCCTCTGGGCCTAACATATTATTCTCCGTAACTTCCGCCACCTCCAACGGGATCCCACAACTAAGCACATCTTTCCCTCCCCCCCCTTTGCATTCCGCAGGGATCGCTCCCTACGCAACTCCCTTGTCCATTTGTCCCCCCCATCCCTCCCCACTGATCTCCCTCCTGGCACTTATCCGTGTAAGCGGAACAAGTGCTACACATGCCCTTACACTTCCTCCCTTACCACCATTCAGGGCCCCAAACAGTCCTTCCAGGTGAGGCAACACTTCACCTGTGAGTCGACTGGGGTGGTATACTGCGTCCGGTGCTCCTGATGTGGCCTTTTATATATTGGCGAGACCCGACACAGACTGAGAGACCACTTTGCTGAACATCTACGCTCTGTCCACCAGAGACATCAGGATCTCCCAGTGGCCACACATTTTAATTCCACATCCCATTCTCATTCTGACATGTCTATCCACGGCCTCCCCTACTGTAAAGATGAAACCACACTCAGGTTGGAGGAACAACACCTTATATTCCATCTGGGTAGCCTCCAACCTGATGGCATGAACATCGACTTCTCTAACTTCCGCTAAGGCCCCACCTCCCCCTCGTACCCCATCTGTTACTTATTTTTATAGAAACATAGAAACATAGAAAATAGGTGCAGGAGTAGGCCATTCGGCCCTTCGAGCCTGCACCGCCATTTACTATGATCATGCCTGATCATCCAACTCAGAACACGGCCCCAGCCTTCCCTCCATACCCCCTGACCCCCGTAGCCACAAGGGCCATATCTAACTCCCTCTTAAATATAGCCAATGAACTGGCCTCAACTGTTTCCTGTGGCAGAGAATTCCACAGATTCACCACTCTCTGTGTGAAGAAGTTTTTCCTAATCTCAGTCCTAAAAGGCTTCCCCTCTATCCTCAAACTGTGACCCCTCGTTCTGGACTTCCCCAACATCGGGAACAATCTTCCCGCATCTAGCCTGTCCAATCCCTTTAGGATCTTATACGTTTCAATCAGATCCCCCCTCAATCTTCTAAATTCCAATGAGTACAAGCCCAGTTCATCCATTCTTTCTTCATATGAAAGTCCTGCCATCCCAGGAATCAATCTGGTGAACCTTCTCTGTACTCCCTCTATGGCAAGGATGTCTTTCCTCAGATTAGGGGACCAAAACTGCACACAATACTCCAGGTGCGGTCTCACCAAGGCCTTGTACAACTGCAGTAGTACCTCCCTGCTCCTGTACTCAAATCCTCTCGCTATAAATGCCAGCATACCATTCGCCTTTTTCACCGCCTGCTGTACCTGCATGCCCACTTTCAATGACTGGTGTATAATGACACCCAGGTCACGTTGCACCTCCCCTTTTCCTAATCGGCCACCATTCAGATAATAATCTGTTTTCCTATTTTTGCCACCAAAGTGGATAACTTCACATTTATCCACATTAAATTGCATCTGCCATGAATTTGCCCACTCACCCAACCTATCCAAGTCACCCTGCATCCTCTTAGCATCCTCCTCACAGCTAACACAGCCACCCAGCTTCGTGTCATCCGCAAACTTGGAGATGCTGCATTTAATTCCCTCATCCAAGTCATTAATATATATTGTAAACAACTGGGGTCCCAGCACTGAGCCTTGCGGTACCCCACTAGTCACCGCCTGCCATTCTGAAAAGGTCCCGTTTATTCCCACTCTTTGCTTCCTGTCTGCTAACCAACTCTCCACCCACATCAATACCTTACCCCCAATACCGTGTGCTTTAAGTTTGCACACTAATCTCCTGTGTGGGACCTTGTCAAAAGCCTTCTGAAAATCCAAATATACCACATCCACTGGTTCTCTCCTATCCACTCTACTAGTTACATCCTCAAAAAATTCTATGAGATTCGTCAGACATGATTTTCCTTTCACAAATCCATGCTGACTTTGTCCGATCATTTCACCACTTTCCAAATGTGCTGTTATCACATCCTTGATAACTGACTCCAGCAGTTTCCCCACCACCGACGTTAGGCTAACCGGTCTATAATTCCCCGGTTTCTCTCTCCCTCCTTTTTTAAAAAGTGGAGTTACATTAGCCACCCTCCAATCCTCAGGAACTAGTCCAGAATCTAATGAGTTTTGAAAAATTATCACTAATGCATCCACTATTTCTTGGGCTACTTCCTTAAGCACCCTGGGATGCAGACCATCTGGCCCTGGGGATTTATCTGCCTTCAATCCCTTCAATTTACCTAACACCACTTCCCTACTAACATGTATTTCGCTCAGTTCCTCCATCTCACTGGACCCTCTGTCCCCTACTATTTCTGGAAGATTATTTATGTCCTCCTTAGTGAAGACAGAACCAAAGTAATTATTCAATTGGTCTGCCATGTCCTTGCTCCCCATAATCAACTCACCTGTTTCTGCCTGCAGGGGACCTACATTTGTCTTTACCAGTCTTTTCCTTTTTACATATCTAGAAAAGCTTTTACAGTCCGTTTTTATGTTGCCTGCCAGTTTTCTCTCATAATCTTTTTTCCCCTTCCTAATTAAGCCCTTTGTCCTCCTCTGCTGAACTCTGAATTTCTCCCAGTCCTCAGCTGAGCCACTTTCTTTGGCTAATTTGTATGCTGCTTCTTTGGAATTGATACTATCCCTAATTTCTCTTGTCAGCCACGGGTGCACTACCTTCCTTGATTTATTCTTTTGCCAAACAGGGATGAACATTTGTTGCAGTTCATCCATGCAACCTTTAAATGCTTGCCATTGCATATCCACCGTCAATCCTTTAAGTGTCATTTGCCAGTCTATCTTAGCTAATTCACGTCTCATACCTTCAAAGTTACCCCTCTTTAAGTTCAGAACCTTTGCTTTTGAATTAACTATGTCACTCTCCATCTTAATGAAGAATTCCACCATATTATGGTCACTCTTACCCAAGGGGCCTCTCACGACAAGATTGCTAATTAACCCTTCCTCATTGCTCAAAACCCAGTCCAGAATAGCCTGCTCTCTAGTCGGTTCCTCGACATGTTGGTTCAAAAAACCATCCCGCATACATTCCAAGAAATCCTCTTCCTCAGCACCTTTACCAATTTGGTTCACCCAATCTACATGTAGATTGAAGTCACCCATTATAACTGCTGTTCCTTTATTGCACACATTTCTAATTTCCTGTTTAATACCATCTCCGATTATTATGCACACGTTCTTTCTCTCACTCTCCTTTTTCTCCCTCTGTCCCTCTGAATATACCTCTTGCCCATCCTCTGGGTCCCCCCCCCTTGTCTTTCTTCCCGGACCTCCTGTCCCATGATCCTCTCGTATCCCCTTTTGCCTATCACCTGTCCAGCTCTTGGCTCTATCCCTCCCTCTCCTGTCTTCTCCTATCATTTTGGATCTCCCCCTCCCCCTCCAACTTTCAAATCCCTTACTCACTCTTCCTTCAGTTAGTCCTGACGAAGGGTCTCAGCCTGAAACGTCGACTGCGCCTCTTCCTACAGATGCTGCCTGGCCTGCTGCGTTCACCAGCAACTTTGATGTGTGTTCTTTGTTTTCTGTCAGCTAGCCAATTTTCAATCCATGTCAGTACTCTCCCCCCAATACCATGTGCCCTAATTTTGCCCACTAATCTCCTATGTGGGACTTTATCAAAGGCTTTCTGAAAGTCCAGGTACACTACATCCACTGGTTCTCCCTTGTTCATTTTCATAGTTACATCCTCAAAAAATTCCAGAAAATTAGTCAAGCACGATTTCCCCTTCATAAATCCATACTGACTTGGACCAATCCTGTTACTACTATCCAGATGTGTCGTAATTTCATCTTTTATAATTGACTCCAGCATCTTTCCCACCACTGATGTCAGGCTAACCAGTCTATAATTTTCTGTTTTCTCTTTCTCCCTTCCTGAAGAGAGGGACAACATTAGCCACCCTCCAATCCACAGGAACTGATCCTGAATCTATAGAACATTGGACAATGATTACCAATGCATCCACAATTTCTAAAGCCACCTCCTTAAGTACCCCGGAATGCAGACCATCAGGTCCCGGGGACTTATCAGCCTTCAGACCCAACAGCCTATCCAATACCATTTCCTGCCTAATATAAATTTCCTTCAATTCATCCATTACCCTAGGTCCTTTGGCCATTATTATATCTGGGAGATTGTTTGTGTCTTCCCTAGTGAAGACAGATCCAAAGTACCTGTTGAACTCATCTGCCATTTCCTTGTTCCCCATAATAAATTCACCGGCTTCTGTCTTCAAGGGCCCAATTTTGGTCTTAACTATTTTTTCCCTTTTCACATACCTAAAGAAGCTTTTACTATCCTCCTTTATATTCTTGGCTAGTTTACCTTCATACCTCATTTTTTCTCCACGTATTGCCTTTTTAGTTACCTTCTGTTTCTCTTTAAAAGTTTCCCAATCCTCCGGCTTCCCACTCGTCTTTGCTATGTTATACTTCTTCTCTTTTATTTTTATACTGTCCATTACTTCCCTTGTCAGCCACGGCCGCCCCTTACTCCCCTTAGGATCTTTCTTCCTTTTTGGAACGAACTGATCCCGCACCTTCTGCAATATTCCCAGAAACACTTGTCATTGCTGTTCCACTGTCATCCCTGCTAGGGTATTGTTCCATTGTACTTTGGCCAGCTCCTCCCTCATAGCACTATAGTTCCCTTTGTTCAACTGTAATACTGACACCTCTGAGTTTCCCTTCTCCCTCTCAAATTATAGATTAAAGCTTATCATATTATGGTACAGTCACCGGATGCTGGGGGAATTTGTTTAAGTGCAGTGTTATGCACAAAAGGTGTTGAGCCCATCAGGAGGCGAAGCCTTTTTGCTGTTAAGTTTCACCAGCTGCACTCAAACTGCTGTTCTTTATGATGCTGGTTTCCACACCCGGGCTCACCAACTGGCTGTTTATCGATATCCCAAGGATGTGGCCTGGAAGTCGTGCACACCTTCGGGGTTCTGAGGCTCTGCAGCACTGTGTTTGAGCCGACTGCATACTGGTGTCGCCGACTAAAGCATCGTGGGGGAAAATGGAAGATCGCATACAGCGAGTCAGCTTTCGGAGGTCTCCGTACTCGGATTGCTCGTGCTCTCTCTCAATGATGGGGCAGAATTTGCTGCTGATCCTCGAATCGGAGAACTCAGGCGGTAAAAGGCAATGCGGCGGACTTTAACATCGCAATCAGCAAGTTGCTTTTTTTTGTTTCAGTAGTCGTCCTTCTCGGTGTGTGACACCTCTTTGCCCCATTATTATGGCGAGTGAGAGAGAGAGTCTGTGGCATATCGAATTTGTCAGGGTGAACGATTGGTTTTCATTGCAGATCATTTGGGGGCTTTGCTATATTGCTTGCTTGGTGGGTGGAGGATGCTGCTGCTTTTTGCTGAAATAAGTGTGGGAGGTTGATGGGGAGGGTTGAAGCTTTGCCGCTGCTCGGGTGTGTGGGGGGGAGGGAGAAGGGGGCTTTGAAGTTCTAATGTTTTTACTGTCATTCATTCTTTGGGGTACTCTTCTGCTTTTTGTGAATGTCTGCAAAGAGCCAGAATTTAAGGTTGTATAATGTATACATTCTCCGTTATTAACTGGAACCTTTTGAACCTTATAGGAAGTAATGGCATGTGAACCCTGCTACAGCTGTCGTGCTTCACACAGAATTGTGTTCTCCAGATAGCCATTCATAAGTTGTACCTCGAGTTCTTCTAGGATTATGAATTGGTGAGTTCATGCAATGAATCATGGACACTTCTGCAATGAATCAAAAGCAGCTGCCAATAAATTAGAAGTGAAAAAGCAAAGTGTTCACTTGAAATTTACAACCCCAAGAGTTAAACTAAGCAGTTTGGCTAATAAAAAGGAGCCACTATGAGCCTCCTTTTTAAAACAAAAAAAATTAAGAAGAGAAACAAGAATTGCTTACTTAGGCAGCAATCACATCAAAAAATGGGAATGAAAAAGCTAGACACAAACAAGAGAAAGTCTGCAGATGCTGGAAATCCAAAGCAACACACACAAAATGATGGAGGAACTCAGCAGGCCAGGCAGAATGTATGGAAAAAAGTACATTCGACGTTTCGGGCTGAGACCCTTCGGCAGGACTGGCCTTCCTATCAACTTAAACCAATCTCGCCGTTCTCCTCTAACCACTCCCATTAACAAGATGTTTTTACTTACAAAATTGCTGCTCACTGGATTTTTTTAATGTTCGCATCATTCTCTTTTAACTGTAGAGACTGTTGTATGTGTGTGTAAGTCCCAAGAGATCAGCAGTTTCTGAAATACTCAAATTATCCCATCTTGCACCAACAATCATTCCACAGGCAAAGTCACTGAAATCACATTTCTTCTCTATTCTGATATTTGGTCTGAACAACAACTGAACCTCTTGACCATGTCTGCATGCTTTTATGCATTGAATTGCTGCCATATCATTGGCTGATTAGATATTTTCATTAATGAGCAGGTGTGCCTAATAAAGTTGCATGTGAGTGTATTTGTTGCTGTTTATGTCTGTGAAGGTGGATCTAAGCTTGCCTCCTGCCATCTGTTGTGGGCAAGTGGCACAATGCATCTGGTGGGATGATGGTGCCGGTACCTGCAACAGCCAAACCTTGGACCACACCCAACCCACTCATTGATAGATACAGTAGCAGATGAGGATCCCAGACTCCTTAGAGTTATTCATTGAGCACTGCAGTTTGCCACCTTAAAGCACAAGGACAAAAATCTGATGTAAACACAAGAGATTCTGAAGATGCTGGAAATCCAGAGTAACACACACAAAATACGGGAGAAACCCAGCAGGTCAGGCATCATCTATGGAGAAGAATAAACAGGGAAAATTTCAACTGTGACCCCTCTTTATGATTGTTTATTCCTCTCCATAGATGCTGCCTGACCTTCTGAGTTCCTTCAGCATTTTGTATGTGTTACTCAAGAGTATGGCATGCTCACTTCCGGTGAGGCACGAGGCAAGATGGCAGCACGGCACTGAGTACTGACTATAACCCTCCTTTTTCAAGTTCTTTAGGGCTCATAGACTGTCTTAATATAAGATTGAGTTGGAGAAAGATCTAACTAAAGACATGACCTCAAAAAAAGATCCAAATTCAACCAGGAAACAAGATACCAGCAGACAACACCAAGCTAGCGATTTATCAGCGGAAATAGCTATGCTAATTAAGTAAACAATGACAACGGAGATGTAATCATTGCAAGAAACGGTAGCCCACATGCTAAAGGGTTCGCTGAAAAAGGCTCTCGACCCCATACAGAGGCATATGGCAGAGAATGGCAACATTCTCCAGTTGTTAAAAGAGCAAGCAGACATTCATGCTAAAAAATTTAGCACAGTCTTCAACAAGATAGACAACATTCAGGTTTGCTTACTCAAGAATGAGAAGGTCACTAACTCCTGTCTCGCGGAGGTGACTAAGATATGGAAGAAGCTAAAGGACTTGGAGGACAGATCCAGGAGAAACAATGTGCGGCTGGTCAACTTACCGACAGGTGCTGAGGGCGACAATCCAAGAGGTTACCTCCAGGAGATGCTGCCTAATTGAATTCCAGCGCTCAAGAATTCCCACAGCACTCCATTAGAGCACATAGGATCTTTTCCAACAACACCTCAAGACCACGGACCATTGTTTTTAGGCTCCTACGGTACACCAACTGGCAGGCTATCCTGGAGGGCGCGAGGAAAGCCAAATCTACCTCCCAGATGGCACCCAGCTGCAGTTCTTCACGGACTACAGTCCCAGTACGACGCAGGAACGGCAGGGATACAAGGAGATCCGTACTAAGCTTCGACAGAAGGGGATCGACTCGTTCCTCATATACCCAGCGATTTTGAGAGTGAATATCAAAGGGTTGAAGATGTTGTTTAACTCAGCAGAGGAAGTGAAAGAAGCTCTGAAATCATCGTCACTGGGAAATATGGAAGAAGACCCTGGGCAAAGTCTACACGCCCCTCGGGAGGAGATGAAACTGCATTAAGAGCTTCGACCAGCCTGTATGCGCAATCTAACAGGCATGGGCAAGTTAACGTCCTGGGTGTGAAGTTTTCTGGTTATTCTTTTATTGGAAAGTCATCTGTTGAACTTTTGTATTTAGTTAATTAAGGGGCCAATTTGTTTCTGAGTATTGCAGGTCAGAGTTTTAAGGTAATGGCTCAGTTAACTTGTTAGTACAAGGATAATATGGTAAGGTGATATAAGTCTGCTTAGGTTTATACTTTTTATCTTATACTTTCTACGGCAATATTCAATATACGCAAATGTCATACTTCATCAAGAATGAAGCTGAAAAACAGCATTTCGCTCTGAATAACTTTAGTTGTACATGTTCATTACGGGTTATGTCTCCAGTAGACTAGTTTACGTTCCAGGGCGCCAGATAAGATGTCGCTGACGCCATCTCTAAGCAACGGTCTATTAAAGCAACAGTTTCTCGCAAGAGAGCTGTTGGGGTCTTGATTATGTGTTATATTTGAGACGGAAATGGTTTTAATTATATAGGTTAACAGTTTGTCCAAGTTTTTTTTTCTTGTCTCTTTGATATGATTGTCTATGAGAACTGCGTTGCCTTTCTAATTTGTTGGTGCTAGAAGGGGGGGGAAGTTAATGTTAATGTTCAGTGTGTGACATTGCTAAGTGACACTCACAGATGCTACAAAGTAAAGGGTTGAATGGGAGGGGTGATGGGAGGGGGGGTGAGAAGGGGACAACTCAGGGCTCCACCACCAACTTACAACAACAGATCCAGAGGAAGATGAGCAACACAGATAAATTAGAATCTAACTTAAGAGATCTTTTGTTAAAATGGGAATGCTTTGTCTGTGTATGCACTACTATTCAGTTAGTTGGTGGAGGGGAGAGGGATGGGCAGGGAGGGAGTGGTGGAGGGGGGGGATGGTGATGAAGGTTGGGGGGTGGCTGGGTTAAACCAGTGGTCCCCAGCCACCAGGCCGCGGACTGGTACCAGGCCGCAAACCGTGTGCTACTGGGCCATGAGGAAACGATATGATCTGGTGATAGGGAACGATATGAGTCAGTTGCACCTTTCCTCATTCCCTGTCACACCCACTGCTAACACCCTCTGTCGACCGGTCCGCAAGAATATTGTCAATATTAAACCAGTCTGCGGTGCAAACAAGGTTGGGGGCCCCTGGGTTAAACAGTCAAAATGTAATTGGCAGCTGGTTGTATTGAATATAATTTGTTGGTGTTGCAATAAAAAATTAGTAATAAAAAAAGAATAAGGCACGCTGTCATAGTGAATTCTCAATAGCGAACTCATTGCAATCTGTGGGTGGCACTGGTTCACCAGTCCTCCAAATTCCATTTGTAAGCCGTTGGCAGGAGTGAACATACTAGTCTCAAGAGGGAATATGGGTAGCATAGTAGTATATTATAGTACCAGCGATCAGAATATCAGGGTTCACTTCCCACCACTGTCTGTAAGGAGTTCTTCCATGACGGTGTTGGTTTCCTGCAGGTGCTCCAATTCCAGAAAGATGTACAAGTTAGGATTGGTAAGTTGTAAGCATGCTGTGTTGGTGCTGGATCAACGGTGATGCTTACTGGCTGCCCCCAGCACATGGCAGGCAATGACATCTCTCTTGAGTGCATCACTGATTCGTAAACATCTGCCACCCAGCATCATCTGTTACTGGGATATTCCCCACGTAGTCTGGAATGTAGCACCAGGGTAATCTTCTAGAATTGGTACTCTTGCCCGCCTTTGTTGGATCAGTCTGTGCAAAGACTTCTCTTTTTGAGTGATCTGCGGATGGGATGGGATGGCTGTCCTGCAACAAACAACAGAGGTTAACGTTTGTGACTCTCTTTCAGCTTCTTATCAGGAGCATGTCCATGACATGCCTGCTTTGTCCGGAAGGAGCTTCTTTCTGTTAACGCCCAAATGGCAAGGACACATTTTTCTTTTGTTTAAACAACTTTACTTTCAATGTTTCCTTTCAATACCTGAGGGCTGCCATCTTTACATCCCATAATTCCTCTCCCACCACATGTGCACACGCGTAACAGGGAACGTACGCATGCCTACTAAACACTTGCATAGTGCAAATGAACAGAACTCAACAATCTCCCATTCTTTTTATGTATATATCAAAAATTTTAATTTGAAAAAATTCAGACAACTCAAATATCCAAACAATTCAAATGTCCATTAGGATATGGGAATAGTTTTAACCCTTGAAGTTAATACAATTCTTAAGGTACTAAATGCGTTCACTAAGTGCCTTTAACTTCCCTAATATTGATTGGCACCTGATTAGTTCCAAGGGTTTAGATGGGGCAGAGTTTGTTAAGTGTGTCCTGGACGGATTCCTGTCACAGTATGTGGACAGGCCGACCAGGGGGAATGCCATACTAGATCCAGTACTAGGTAATGAACCGGGTCAGGTCACAGATCTCTCAGTGGGTGAGCATCTGGGGGACAGTGACCACCGCTCCCTGGCCTTTATAATTATCATGGAAAAGGATAGAATCAAAGAGGACAGGAAAATTTTTAATTGGGGAAAGGCAAATTATGAGGCTATAAGGCTAGAACTTGCGGGTGTGAATTGGGATGATGTTTTTGCAGGGAAATGTACTATGGACATGTCGTCGATGTTTAGAGATCTCTTGCGGGATGTAAGGGATAAATTTGTCCTGGTGAGGAAGATAAAGAATGCTAGGGTGAAGGAACCATGGGTGACAAGTGAGGTGGAAAATCTAGTCAGGTGGAAGAAGGCAGCATACATGAGGTTTAGGAAGCAAGGATCAGATGAGTCTATTGAGGAATATAGGGAAGCAAGAAAGGAGCTTAAGAAGGGGCTGAGAAGAGCAAGTAGGGGGCATGAGAAGGCCTTGGCGAGTAGGGTAAAGGAAAACCCCAAGGCATTCTTCAATTATGTGAAGAAAAAAAGGATGACAGGAGTGAAGGTAGGACCGATTAGAGATAAAGGTGGGAAGATGTGCCTGGAGGCTGTGGAAGTAAGCGAGGTCCTCAATGAATACTTCTCTTCGGTATTCACCAATGAGAGGGAACTTGATAATGGTGAGGACAATATGAGTGAGATTGATGTTCTAGAGCATGTTGATATTAAGGGAGGGGAGGTGTTGGAGTTTTTAAAATACATTAGGACGGATAAGTCCCTGGGGCCTGACGGAATATTCCCCAGGCTGCTCCATGAGGCGAGAGAAGAAATTGCTGAGCCTCTGGCTAGGATCTTTATGTCCTCGTTGTCCACGGGAATGGTACCGGAGGATTGGAGGGAGGCGAATGTTGTTCCTTTGTTCAAAAAAGGTAGTAGGGATAGTCTGGTTAATTATAGACCAGTGAGCCTTACGTCTATGGTGGGAAAGCTGTTGGAAAAGATTCTTAGAGATAGGATCTATAGGCATTTAGAGAATCATGGTCTGATCAGGGACAGTCAGCATGGCTTTGTGAAGGGCAGATTGTGTCGAACAAGCCTGATAGAGTTCTTTGAGGAGGTGACCCGGCATATAGATGATGGTAGTGCAGTGGATATGATCTATATGGATTTTAGTAAGGCATTTGACAAGGTTCCACATGGTAGGCTTATTCAAAAAATTAGAAGGCATGGGATCCAGGGAAGTTTGGCCAGGTGGATTCAGAATTGGCTTGCCTGCAGAAAGCAAAGGGTGGTGGTGGAGAGAGTACATTCAGATTGGAGGATTATGACTAGTGGTGTCCCACAAGAATCTGTTCTGGGACCTCTACTTTTCGTGATTTTTATTAACGACCTGGATGTGGGGGTAGAAGGGTGGGTTGGCAAGTTTGCAGACGACACAAAGGTTGGTGGTGTTGTAGATAGTGTGGAGGATTGTCAAAGATTGCAGAGAGACATTGATAGGATGCAGAAGTGGGCTGAGAAGTGGCAGATGGAGTTCAACCCGGAGAAGTGTGAGGTGGTACACTTTGGAAGGACAAACTCCAAGGCAGAGTAAATGGCAGGATACTTGGTGGTGTGGAGGAGCAGAGGGATCTCGGGGTACATATCCACAGATCCCTGAAAGTTGCCTCACAGGTGGATAGGGTAGTTAAGAAAGCTTATGGGGTGTTAGCTTTCATAAGTCGAGGGATAGAGTTTAAGAGTCGCGATATAATGATGCAGCTCTATAAAACTCTGGTTAGGCCACACTTGGAGTACTGTGTCCAGTTCTGGTCACCTCACTATAGGAAGGATGTGGAAGCATTGGAAAGGGTACAGAGGAGATTTACCAGGATGCTGCCTGGTTTAGAAAGTATGCATTATGATCAGAGATTAAGGGAGCTAGGGCTTTACTCTTTGGAGAGAAGGAGGATGAGAGGAGACATGATAGAGGTGTACAAGATAATAAGTGGAATAGATAGAGTGGATAGCTGGCGCCTCTTCCCCAAGGCACCACTGCTCAATACAAGAGGACATGGCTTTAAGGTAAGGGGTGAAAAGTTCAAGGGGGATATTAGAGGAAGGCTTTTTACTCAGAGAGTGGTTGGTGCGTGGAATGCTCTGCCTGAGTCAGTGGTGGAGGCAGATACACTAGTTAAGTTTAAGAGACTACTAGACAGGTATATGGAGGAATCTAAGGTGGGGACTTATATGGGAGGCAGGGTTTGAGGGGCCTGTACTGTGCTGTACTATTCAATGTTCTATGTTCTATGTTAACAACATAAGAGCTGGAGCCCCTTCCTTTGTGAGACAGTCAGGTAATTGTTCCTTTGTAGTTGACCATAACACGTGATGAATTTTTTGTGCTTGGACAAGTTCTTTGATACTGCTTATCCTAGGCTGCAGAAGGACTTAGACAGATTAGCCGAATGCCCAAGAGAGTGGCAAATGAAATACAATATTGGAAAATGCATGGTCGTGCACTTTGGTAGTAGAAATAAATATGCAGACTATATTCTAAACAGGGAGAAAATCCAAAAATCTGAGATGCAAAGGGACTTGGGAGTCCTTGAGCAGAACACCTTAAAGGTTGACTTGCAGTTTGAGTCAGTGGTGAAGAAGGCAAATGCAATGTTGACATTAATTTCAAGAGGTATTGAATACAACAGCAGGGATGTGATTCTTAAAAAGGCACTGGTAAGGCTTCACCTTGAGTATTGTGAACAGATTTTGTCTCCTCATCTAACAAAAAATGTGCTGGCATTGGAGAGGGTTCAGAGGAGGTACACAAAGATGATTCTGGGAATGAAAGGGTTATGATACGAGGAATGTTTGATAGCTTTGGGTCTGTACTCGCTGGACTTTAGAAGGATGAGGGGGGAATCTCATTGAGACCTTTTGAATGTTGAAATGCCTAGACAGAGTAGATGTGGAAAGGATATTACCCATGGTGGGGGAGTCTAGTACAAAAGGGTACAGCCTTAGATAGAGAGGCATTCATTTAAAACAAGGACATTTCTTTAGTCAGAGGGTGGTGAGTTTGAGGAATGTATTTTATTTATTTCAAAATATACTTTATTCAAAAATAAAATTATGTACAATAAACCATTCAATGACTCTCAATCCTTTACAGGTGTTTGCATTAGGGGCTTGCTCTGGAGGCCAGGTCATCGGGTGTATTTAAGGCAGAGATTGATATGTTCTTGATTGGAAACAACATCAAATTTATGGGAAGGAGGCCAGGGAATAGAGCTGTGGATGGGGAAAAAAAGGATCTGCCATGGTTGAATGGCAGAGCAGACTCGATGGGCCAAATGGCATAATTCTACTCCTCTGTTTTATGGTCTTATGGTCTTATGTTTCCCATTTCACTTACTCCTTGTAGTGCCTTCTGCAGCAGGTGAGCTGTCAACCAGTGCAGAGGGAAGGTTTGGATTTTGGCTGAACACCAATTGATACGGGAGCTATAGCCATGTACACGTGCATGGTATTCTTCACCATAAGGGCCTAGTCCAGGACTGTGATCCAATCACAACCATTGCTTTTCTTTACCTTCAGCATTATTTCAGTAAGCGTTTGATTGTGCCTCTCCAGAAATCCATTACTCCAAAGACAGTATGCCGCTGTTGTCTTAGTTTCAATGTTAAAGTTTTCTGCCATATCTCCGAATTCATCATTATTAAATTCAGCATGATTATCACTGAATACTTTACAAGGTGGGCCATGCATACTTATCCAGGACTGGATGAAGGTATCACCATCACTGAGGGTCTCTTTGTGCTTACGATGCCACTAGCTCTGAAATGTGTGAACTCATCAAAAATGTGGAGTACCACAGTCCTTGCTCCAGTTCATGAAGGCCTACGGCTACTGTTTTATTGTACTCAGATGCTCGTGGCAGACCAACTGCAGGCTTGGGCTTGAGCTTTCAAAACTTTTGGCATGTCTCACAGCGGTCAATTATCTGCTTTAGAATAGAAAAATAATTAGCATCTTTGAACTCCTGAGCAGTTTCTGAAGTCTATCAATTGAAGCATGTCAAAACTGCTTGTGAAGTTGAAGCAACCCTTTGCATTTCTCCTCCATTGTATGTTTTGTGTAACAGTTAGTACTCCATTCTCACATTGGTCATCGACTAGAATGTTCACACAGTAATGTCCAGAGCTGGTGAACTCAAGAGACACTGGCTGTTGAAACATCATTGCTTGGTCACTCTCCATATCTAGTACTGCTCTTGCTTTTTTTAACATAGAAACATAGAAAACCTACAGCACAATACAGGCCCTTCGGCCCACAGAGTTGTGCCGAACATGTCCCTGCCTTAGAAATTTTTAGGCTTACCTATAGCCCTCTATTTTACTAAGCTCCATGTACCTATCTAAAAGTCTCCTAAAAGACCCTATCGTGTCCGCCTCCACCACTGTTGCCGGCAGCCCGTTCCACGCACTCACCACTCTCTGAGTAAAAAACTTATCCCTGCCATCTCCTCTGTACCTACTGCCCAGCACCTTAAACCTGTATCCTCTTGTGGCAACCATTTCAGCCCTGGGAAAAAGCCTCTGACTATCCACACGATCAATGCCTCTCATCATCTTATACACCTCTATCAGGTCATCTCTCATCCTCTGTCGCTCCAAGGAGAAAAGGCCGAGTTCACTCAACCTGTTCTCATAAGACTTGCTCCCCAATCCAGGCAACATCCTTATAAATCTCCTCTGCACCCTTTCTGTGGCTTCTACATCCTTCCTCTAGTGAGGCGACCAAAACTGAGCACAGTACTCCAAGTGTGGTCTGACCAGAGTCCAATATAGCTGCAACACTACCTCTCGGCTCCTAAATTGAATTCCACGATTGATGAAGGCCAATACACCGTATGCCTTCTTAACCACAGCATCAACCTGCGCACCTGCTTTGAATGTCCTATGGACTCAGACCCCAAGATCCCTCTGATCCTCCACACTGCCAAGAGTCTTACCATTAATGCTATATTCTGCCATCATACTTGACCTACCAAAATGAAGCACTTCACACTTATCTGGGTTGAACTACATCTGCCACTCCTCAGCCCAGTTTTCCATTCTATCAATGTCCTGCTGTAACTTCTGGCAGCCCTCCACACTATCCACAACACCTCCAACCTTTGTGTCATCAGCAAACATACTAACCCATCCCTCCATGTCCTCATCCAGGTCATTCATAAAAATCACGAAAAGTAAGGGTCCCAGAACAGATCCCTGAGGCACACCACTGGTCACCGACCTCCATGCAGAATATGACCCATCTACAACCACTCTTTGACTTCTGTGGACAAACCAGTTCTGGATCCACAAAGCAATGTCCCCTTGGATACCATGCCTCCTTACTTTCTCAATAAGCCTGGCATGGGGTACCTTATCAAATGCCTTGCTGAAATCCATATACACTACATCTACTGCTCCTCCTTCATTAATGTGTTTAGTCACATCCTCAAAAAAATTCAAGCAGGTGCATAAGTCACAACCTGCCCTTGACAAAGCCACGCTCACTACTCCTAATCATATTTTACCTCTCCAAATGTCATAAATCCTGCCTCTCAGGATCTTCTCCAACAACTTACCAACCACTGAGGTAAGACTCACTGGTCTATAATTTCCCAGGCTGTCTCTACTCCCTTTCTTGAATAAGGAACAACATCCGCTATGCTCCAATCCTCTGGAACCTCTCCCGTCCCCATTGATAATGCAAAGATCAACGCCAGAGGCTCAGCAATCTCCTTCCTCGCCTCCCACAGTAGCCTGGGGTACATCTCATCTGGTCCCAGTGATTTATCCAACTTGATGTTTTCGAAAATCTCCAGCACATCCTCTTTCTTAATATCTACATGCTCAAGCTTTTCAGTCTGCTGCAAGTCATCAGTACAATCACCAAGATCCTTTTCCATAGTGAATACTGAAGTATTCATTAATTACCTCTGCTATTTCCTCCGGTTCCATACATACGTTCCCACTGTCAGACTTGATAGATCCTGTTCTTGCATGTCTTATCCTCTTGCTCTTCACATACTTGTAGAATGTCTTGGGGTTTTCCTTAATCCTGCCCACCGAGGCCTTCTCATGGCCCCTTCTGGCCTAATTTCCTTCTTAAGCTCCTTCCTATTAGCCTTATAATCTTCTGGATCCCTAATGTTACCTACCTCTCTGAACCTTTTATAAGCTTTTCTTTTCTTCTTGGCTAGATTTATTACAGCCTTTGTACACCACAGTTCCTGTACCCCACCATAACTTCCCTGTCTTATTGGAACATACCTATGCAGGACTCCACACAAATATCCCCTGAATATTTGCCACTTTTCTTCTGTGCTTTTCCCTGAGAACATCTGTTTCCAGTTAAGCCTCCAATTTCCTGCCTGATAGCCTCATTATTCCCCTTACTCCAATTAAATGCTTTTCTAACTTGTCAGTTCCTATCTCTGTCCAATGCTATTGTAAAGGAGATAGAGCTATGATCACTATCTCCAAAATGCTTTAGGGAAGATTTAATCAAGTAATGGAAGTGTAACATTTTGTCTGCCTTATTTTTGCAAGAATTTTTGCTCTTTTGGTGGAATGTACAATTTTTTTCATCTCCAGATTTGAATGCTTTGAAACTAGATGTATCTATGCTCACCAGTTTCTGCACGCCATTCTGGTTTCGTTCACCTGCATAGCTTTCAAGCCATTTTTCTCTATCATCAAAATCTCTGCCTCAGATATCTCTGTATTAGTAAATGATTCCTTCGCTAACAATGTAACATGGTGGCACTCTTCTATATCTTCAGATTTGTTATTTTCTTCAGTTAGCTAAACTTGTTTGGTTCTGTGGAGACAGTTTCTTATCCAGTGGTGAATACTTTGACGAGCTTCCCATTTTGATCTCCTACCATACTTGTTTATTGGATTTGTGCCAGGTAATGGGACCCATGTCTGGTCCTTCTGGGATCTATGCTTGCTATACTCTTGTTTTTCTGCTCAGTGAAATATGCAGTTTCCTGACTTGAACTAATTCTGACTGTTGCCTTAGTAACCTTTTCTCGAAAGTCCTCTTCAGTACTGATTTCATAGATGCAAATTTAAGTTCTGTGCATGCTGTTAATGTGAGCTGCCTGTCCTTTGTCTAGATATGCAGTATCCAACAATTTAAAAGCTAATACAGCGTCAGGAAGTTCCATTTTGTATTCACACATGCGAGTGCATTTTTGTTCAAAATCAATAATATAATCAGCCATATTTTTAGAATTATCTCCATAAATTTTGTCAAGTCTGAATATGCCTCATAAATCCAATCCTTCCTTAAAAATAAGAGTCAAGTGTATTTATTAGCATATTCATAAGACCAGAAGACCATAAGACAAAGGAGCAGAAGTCAGCCATTCGGCCCATCGAGTCTGCTCCTCCATTTTATCATGAGCTGATCCATTCTCCTATGTAGTCCCACTCCCCCGCCTTCTCACCATAACCTTTAATGCCCTAGCTACTCAGATATCTATCAGTCTCTGCCTTAAATACACCCAATGACTTGGCCTCCACTGCCGCCCGTGGCAACAAATTCCATAGATTCACCACCCTCTGGCTAAAAAAATTTCTTTACATCTCTGTTCTGAATGGGCGCCCTTCAATCCTTAAGTCATGCCCTCTCGTACTAGACTCCCCCATCATGGGAAACAACTTTGCCACATCCACTCTGTCCATGCCTTTCAACATTCGAAATGTTTCTATGAGGTCCCCCCTCATTCTTCTAAACTCCAAGGAATACAGTCCGAGAGTGGACAAACGCCTCTCATACGTTGACCCTCTCATTCCCGGAATCATTCTAGTGAATCTTCTCTGTATCCTCTCCAACATCAGCACATCATTTCTTAAACAAGGAGACCAAAACTGCCCACAGTACTCCAAGTGAGCTCTTACCAGTGCCTTATAGAGCCTCAACATCACATCCCTGCTCCTATACTCCATTCCTCTAGAATTGAATGCCAACATTGCATTTGCCTTCTTCACCACTGACTCAACCTGGAGGTTAACCTTAAGGGTATCCTGCACGAGGACTCCCAAGTCCCGTTGCATCTCAGAACTTTGAATTCTCTCCCCATTTAAGTAATAGTCTGCCCGTTTATTTCTTCTGCCAAAGTGCATAACCATACACTTTCCAACATTGTATTTCATTTGCCACTTATTTGCCTATTTTTCCAATCTATGCAAGTCTGTCTGCAGACTCTCTGTTTCCTCAGCACTACCGGCCCCTCCACCTATCTTCATATCATTAGCAAACTTAGCCACAAAGCCATCTATTCCATAATCCAAATAATTGATGGACAATGTAAAAAGAAGCAGCCCTATCATGAACCCCTGTGGAACACCACTGGTAACCTGCAGCCAACCAGAATAGGATCCCTTTATCCCCACTCTCTGCTTCCTGCCAATCAGCCAACACCCTATCCACGTATGTAACTTTCCCGTAATTCTATGGGCTTTTATCTTGTTAATCAGCCTCATGTGTGGCACCTTGTCAAAGGCCTTCTGAAAATCCAAATATACAACATCCACTGCATCTCCCTTGTCTAGCCTACTTGTAATTTCCTCAAAAAATTGTAATAGGTTTGTCAGGCAGGATTTTCCTTTAAGGAATCCATACTGAGTTCTGCCTATATGCCTCCAGGTATTCCGTAACCTCATCCTTGGCAATTGACTCCAACAACTTCCCAACCACTGATGTCAAGCTAACAGGTCTATAATTTCCTTTTTGCTTCCTTGCCCCCTTCTTAAATAGCGTAGTGACATTTGCAATCTACCAGTCCTCCAGTCCATGCCAGAGTCTATCGACTTTTGAAAGATCATCGCGAATGCCTCTGCAATCTCCACAGCTACTTCCTTTAGAACACGAGGGTGCATTCCATCTGGTCTGGGAGATTTATCTCCCTTTAGACTATTCAGCTTCCTAAGTACTTTCTCTGTCATAATTGTGACTGTGCACACTTCTCTTCTCTGCCACCCTTGAGTGTCCGGTATACTTCTGATGTCTTCCTCAGTGAAGACTGATGCAAAATACTCGTTCAGTTCCTCCGCGATCTCCTTATCTCTCATTACAATTTCTCTAGCATCATTTTCTATTGGTCCTATATCTACTCTCACCTGTCTTTTACTCTTTAAATACTTGAAAAAGCTTTTACTATCCTCTTTGATATTATTTGCTGGCTTCCTTTCATAGTTAATCTTTTCCCTCTTAATGACCTTCTTAGTTTCCTTTTGTAAGCTTTTAAAAGCTTCCTAATCCTCTGCCTTCCGACTAATTTTTGCTTCCTTGTATGCCCTCTCCTTTGCTTTAACTTTGGCTTTGACATCTCTTGTCAGCCGCAGTTGCATCCTTTTTCCATTTGAAAATTTCTTCTTTTTTGGAATATACCTGACTTGCACCTTCCTCACTTCTTGCATAAACTCCAGCCACTGCTGCTCTGCCGTCCTTCCCGCCAGTGTCCATTTCTAGTCAACTTTGGCCAGTTCCTCTCTCATGCCACTATAATTTCCTTTACTCCACTGAAATACCAGCCCATCGGGTTTCGGCTTCTCTTTCTCAAATTTCACAGTGAACTCAATCGTGGTATGATCACTGCCTCCTAAGGGTTCCTTCACCTCAATCTCGCTAATCACCTCTAGTTCATTACACAATACTCAATTCAGTACAGCCGATGCCCTAGTGGGCTCAACAACAAGCTGTTCTAAAAAGCCATCTCGCAGACATTCTACAAATTCTCTCTCTTGAGATCCAGTGCTGACCTGATTTTCCCAATCCACTCACATGTTAAAATCCTCCACAAAGATCATAACACTGCCCTTCTGACAAGCCTTTTCTATTTCCAGTTGTAATTTGTACTCCACATCACTGCAGCTGTTAGGAGGCCTATAAATAACTGCCATCAGGGTTCTTTTACCCCTGCGATTTCTTAGCTCAACCCATAAAGATTCTGCACCTTCCGATCCTATGTCACCTCCTTCTAATGATTTCTTACCAATAAAGCCACGCCACCCCCTCTGCCTACCTGCCTATCCTTCCGATACACCGTGTATCCTTGGACATTCAGCTCCCAGAGACATGCATCCTTTAGCCATGTCTCAGTGATGGCCACAATATCATACCTGCCAATCTGTAGCTGTACGACAAGATCATCCACCTTATTCCTTGTGCTGTGTGCATTTAAGTATAACACCTTAAGACCAGTATTTGGTACTTTTTGCTTTGATTGCACTGCAACTTTATTGCACTGCAACTCATCCCAATGGCTACAAATTTGCCCCATCACCTGCCTGTCTTCAACAGATAAATAGCTGGAGAGTCTTATATTCTATTTATATTCTTATATGCTATGTATTCATACCGTCATCTTCGTTCGTCTTCCAGCGAAATTCCCATCGCAGTCTCTCTCATTCTTCCTAAAAGCAACACTTACTTCATCTTCTCCAGATCCATGACACGAGTCTATATTCCAATTTCATTTTTCCAGCTTTGTTCACATCAAATGCTGACAGGATCCTATAACTGGAAACCATCCTCTGCTACCATTGTTAGTGCTCGAACAACAAGGACTTGTTTTTCTTTCGTTTGAACAACTTTACTTTCAACATCTCCCTTCAATACCTGAGGGCTGCCCCTTTACATCCCATAATTTCTCTCCCTCCACATGCGTGCACACACATAACAGGGAGAGTGCGCATGTGTGCTAAATACTTACCTAGTCCAAATGAGCATAACTCAACACTTTCTCCTCTCTGTCTTCACTAGAGTAAATGTCTCTACCATCCAGGTATAAACAGACTTGAACAAGTTCTCTTAATCTAAGCACTCCTTCCAGGTGAGAAAACAGTTTACATACACCACCTCCAACTTCATTTAGTGCATTTTGTGCTACATCAGCAAGACCGAGCACATAATGGATGACCGTTTCTCGACATCCTCAGGTAGACCAATTATACGTAAGTTCTGTCTTCTGGATCAATTTTCAAGATCAATAATCTTGGATTTAAGACTCTCCAGCTGTTTATCTGTCGAAGAAACCTTTAGTTCCAAGCTCTCAATTTTTTGATCTCTTTTCCGTGCTTCCTCCTCCAATTTGGTAATTCTGTTTTGTTGCCATTTAACTTCGTGGTCAAGAAAAATAATAGAATCCGTAATTGACTTAATCTCTTCTCTCACACTTTGACATATTTCTTCAGATTGTTCACGAAACAGATTCAACATTATATCACAGGTTAATTCAGGTTGTTTAGGATCAGGTTTCTTTTTCCTGTTGCCATCGGCGTCTTTTACAGATTTAGGGTCTCGAAGTTTAGGTCTTGTACTTGTTTCTTTACTCATATCTTCAAAGTTCAGAATCCAAACTTACAAAAAAGAAAAAAGAAAAAAGAATTCTATTGTAAGAGTCTTTTAGTCTAGATAAAAGTAGATTAAATAGAGGTGCTTATGGATATAAAATGAAACGGTAATGGAGCGAAGCCAAGAAGTAACCTCACTCCATGAGCGCCTCCTGGAGAATCCGACCATTTCACTGAAAAACCATGCTCAGTCCACAATGGCCATCCCTGGCTCCCAGTTGCCTATAACCTCCTATTTTCACACTAACCTGTCTATTCTTATCTGCTACCAGGATACAGCCCTAACCAAACTGGGAGAACAACACCTAAAATTCTGCCTGGATAGTGTAGCCCTATGGTATAAAGATTGACTTTTCCAATTTTAGGTAAGCCTTTCAGATATCCCACCTCTCCGAGGAGTTCCAGGAGTCTCCCGCAAATTGATAGTGGCTCCTTGATGCCCGCAAATTATATACAATATCCCGGAAATCGATTTTTTAAGAGAGGAAGAGGGAGAGGGAAAAGAAAGAAAGAAAATGAATAAATCCTGCTTGATCTCTCTTTGTGCTAGGTAGACCTATCAGTTTTCTCTGTGGGCGGGCTTTACAGTCGACCTCTCTCTCTCTCTTCCATATTTCATCAGTTCAGTTACTGCCGTCTGTAATGACGCTGAAATCATTCGGACAACTGTCTGTGATGAAGTACAAAAGCTTGGTGAAGAAATTCCCAAGGCTGGTGGTGACAACCTGACTACGTGAGGCTGTCCTATACGGGCGGGGTGTGTTGGCATCTTAAAGGGGATTAGAGCAGGGTTTAAATTGGAGGGAAATTCCAAAATCATCCGCTAAGACATCTTTAAATATGTGCTCGCAGCAGGCAAATACTTAGGGTTTTTTTTTCCTGAAACACTTCCACTTACAAGTACATCAAAGCTCATGATGGGCTGGGTTTAAGCGCAGCCGTTTTCAGAAGAAAAAAACGATTTTAATAAACACCCGGCTCCCACTAGGGTCTCGGCATTAGGAGGCCGAACTGTTAACCTGTGCTGCGCACTTTATATGCATTCTGAATTACACTTTATTAAATAATATGGTAATATATTGTTTTATGTGATGTGCGTGATATATGTATTGTGGCTACACCGTGGTCCGGACAGAGGTTGTTTTGTTTGTGGACAATCAGCCAGATGACAATAAACTGGGACTTGAAGATACAGAACTTCTAAATCACTCATTTAAAATCCCCCATTTCTACGTAAAAAAGTAAGTTCTGATCCCGACTATTGCAGGCAATGTGTGTGTGTGTGTGTGTGTGTGTGTGTGTGTGTGTGTGTGTGAGAGACTAGGGATGTATATGTGATCGGATGTTGTCCGAATGGATGTTAAGCGGCGCACACCTGTCACAGGGAAGGCTGTTCAAGTATTTTGCAGTTCTTTTGAGCAGAAAACCAAAGTCTGACAGAGAAGGTCACTAGAGCTGAGGTGTACTTTACATCTTTCAACATTGAGCATAACCTTCCATTCCAGTTATGTAAGCACACAGGCAAGCTATTCAGGAAGATGTTTCCTGATTCAGAAATAGCAAAAAACTATGCCAGCTCATCAACCAAGACAGCAGCTATTGTGAACATGGCACATTAAGACAGAAATGAATCTGATGTCTTGCAAAAGTAACAAATTCATTGACACAGACTGCTATGAGGTTGAGACTTCTGGTTGAGACCGCCCTGAAATGAGTTTTTGCAGGGTGGGATGTCTGCCCTTTTTCCTCTTTCTTCTGATCCTCCTCCAATCCTCCTATTTTTATCCACTTTGCCACACAATCACATTTTCATCACCTCCGTCTCCTGGTTCCATCCACTTACTTCACACACAGATCCCCTGTTCTACCCCTCCAGCAATCAAGTTGCAACTGCTGTTCACCACTCTGCTAATGATTGTCACACACCTCCTTTACCTAGTACTGGTTGCCCTTTGTGCTCCTGCTGATCTTCGTCTAGCAACTGTCTCCCATGTGCTCACTTCCCTCCCCACACATCGTCCCACACTTTTCCCTTTTTTCCTTTTTCTTTTTGTCTGCCTTCAACTACTATTTACTTTCCAATTCGTACTCCACTCTTGCTCACGTCCCTTACATGATCTTACCTGCCTGTCATCACACACAATTCCTCAGTCCACAAATCTCTTTTAAATCCTTTCTCATCACTCCCATTCTCCTCTTTATTGTGGCCATCTCACCTCTCCACTCGCAGTCCTGATGTAGAGTCTCAACCAGAAACATCGACAGCTCTTTTCCTCACACAGACATGAGTTAACTCATTGAGTTCTTGTTGCGGATTCTTTGTTGCAGCTGTACAGTATTTTCTTGTGTCCTTTGCTTAATGACTGGTATGTGGGAAAAACCAAAGATTATAAGTTTTGGGCTGGGATCAGGACAGGCATAGGGGGCAGTTAAGTTATTAGATATGTGTGTGGAGGGGGATTGGACTATTGCTTTGCACTGCAGCAGTATGGGAAAGTGAGCAAGCAGCAGTTTGCTTTGCTGCACTCTTGTTCCTTTCCCCATCCCCAATCAAATAGCTGGTACTGTTTGTCAGTGGTGCAGTGAGTGAATAGTTGTGAACTGGGTGCTTAACAAGTGTCATCTATGTGTCATAGTGTCAAGTATTGTGTGTGTTGTTGAAGCTGAGTATTCATAGTCCTGACTTGAGCCTTGAGATGGTGGACGGGCTTTGCAGAATTGGGATGTGAGATACTCATTGCGGGATTCTTACATCCGAGTAAATGACTGCTGCAGCTATTAGATCTTGGCCTAGGCATCTGTGTTCCATGACGGTTATTAGCCACCCATCAGACCAAGTCTCCATGTTGTCCAGATCTTGTCCATTCTGCCAAGTCTGTCCATGGCTCCTGTACTGCCACAATGTAGCCACTCTCAGGCTTGAGGAGCAACAACTCATATTCTTTCTTAGGGGTGATACCCTCCACCAAATATAGCCTTGATATCAAGGGCAGTTACTCTCACTTCACCTCTCAGTTCAGCAAGTCAGGCAGCATCTATGAAGGGGAATAAACAGTTGACACTTGGGCCGAGACCCTTCATCAGAGCTGGAACAAACTAGAGTTGGGTTATCTAGTCACGAGTCCAATGGGGTATGATCAGACATAAACAATGAGCCTCTCTGGACAGTTTTGTTTGTGAATATTGGATAGGACTAAGAAACAAGCAGTGTGGGGTACATGAACTGTGAGGTTGGTTGTAGCAAATGGGGGATCTCCAGAGGTGATGAGTTTGGTATTGGTGTGAGACCCAAAGGCCTGATGCTTTAATGTTGGGGTCATATTTAAGAGGTAAGTAAGAGAAGGTTTCTAAGAGTTCCTGCTTGGCCTTAGCAATGTAAATGTCTGTCTGCCAGACAGCAACAGCACTATCTTTGTCTGTGGATTTGATGGTGAGGTTAGGATTGGTATAGAGAAAGGAGAAGGCAGAGTACTTTCAGAGGCAATGAGGTTTGAGTGGGTGAGTGGAGTGGTAAAGTCAAAATATCTCAATTTTGTGTGTGTTGCTCAAGATTTCCAGCACCTGGAGAATCCAAGAAAGAAATTGCTGGGGGACAGGAAGAAAATTTTCTTTATCCCTTTGCCACAGTTGAGATACCAGAAAACTGGAGGATGGCTAATGTATCATTATTTAAGAAGGGCTATAAGGTCAAACTAGGCTAGTGATTCTCACATTAGCGGTACGAAAATTACTGGAGAGGATTCTCAGAGGCAGCATTTGGGAAGGCAAGGACCGATTAAGGATAGTCAACAGGACCGTTTGCATGGGCAATTGTATCTCATGATTTTAACATATTTCGAAAGGTGGCCAGGAGGATTAATAAGGGCAGGCAGTAGACTTTGTCTACATGGACTTTAGCAGGGCTTATAGAAGGGTTCAGCATGGTAAACTGGTCTGGGAGGTGAGATCACATGTGGTCTAGAGTGAACTAGCCAAATGAATCCTACATTGGCTTGAAAGAATCAGAGGATAGTAGTGGAGAGTTGCTTTTGTTTTCCAGATTGGAGACCCAAGACAAATGATGTGCCACAATGATTTGTGTTGGGTCCACTGTTTTCCATATCTATTAATAATATACATATTAATAGTTTGGATGAGAAAGTAAGTGGCATGTCTTGTAAGTTTGTCGATGATACTAAGATGAGTGGTATGGTGGACAGTGAAGGGTACAGCAGGATTTAGATCAACTGGTAAATTGGGCAAGGGAATCACAGATGAAGTTAGATCATAAGACTGTGAGACACAGAGTAGACAGCCCATTTGTCCCATTGAGTCTGCTCTGCCATTTCATCATGGCTGATGTTTCATCCTCACTCTCCTGCTTTCTCCCCGCAACCTTCAGTGACCTTACTAATTAAGAACTTATCAACCTCCACTTTAAATATACCCAGTGACTTGGCCTTGACAGACAAACAGATTCACTGGCTTCTAGTTAAGGAAAATTCTCTTAATCTCTGTTTTAAAGGAACATCCTTCTATTCTGATGCCATGTCCTCTGGTCCGAGACTCCCCCACTATAGGGAGCATCTTCTCCACCTCCACTATATCTAGACCTTTCAATATTCAATAGGTTTCACTGAGATCTGCCCACCTTCACCAGAATTCTTCTAAAATTTAACAGACAAGTATGGAGCGATGTATTTTGGGAAGTTTAATTATGATAGGGCCTTGAGGAGTGTAATTGAAGTGAAGAAGTTCTACTGCACTCTGAAGAGGGAATATAGGGAGTTAGGTTGTCATAGCCCAGTCCGTGAAGTCTGTGTTCTGGTTCACGGTCCGGTCCATGGTTCCTTGTTCTGGGGTTTCTGGTTTTCCCCAGTTTCTATTGTGGGCACATGTTTCTCGTTTTGGGGCTGAGACATAAATACCTCTGCAAATCAGGGATTCCCAGCTGGACTGTCCTGTTTCCCTCCCTGTCTTTTCCCCCTTGCCTAACCCTCTGCCTGGATACCTCGCCTGACTCTCTGCCTGCTCACCTAGCCTGGATACCCCGCCTGTATCGCTGAAGTCTTACCGCCAGAGCAAGACTGGAGCCTTGTTAGGTCAAGATAAGGAACTGTATTTCGTTGTGTGGAATTGTCTCTCTGTGTCCATGCCTTCGCTAGGTAGGTCCGGCTGTTTGCCGTTACCTACTGTTGGGATCTGTCTCTGAGTCCACACCTTTGCTAGGTAGGTCCGGCGGTTTGCCGCCACCTAGTTTGGGATCTGTCTCTTCATGTTCAGTGTTCTATGTATGAGTCCCGGCCCTACGTCCTGTTCCCAAGGAGGGGTCCCGGTTCTGTGTTATGTGTGTGAGTCCCGGCCCTACGTCCTGTTCCCAAGGAGGGGTCCTGGCTCTGTGTTCCATGCTCCTGAAGGCCCTTGTCCAGTCTGTGTCTAGTCCAGTCCTATCCGAGTCCTGTCCATGTGCCTTTACCTGTCCTTGTGTCTCACCCTACCCAGGAGTTCCTCACCCAAGCCATGTCCAGTCCTGTAGCCTTGTCTTGTCCTCGCCTAGTTCTGGAGTCTGAGCCTGAGTCTAGTTCCAGGTTCTGGGTCCTTGCCCAGTCTCTGGCTCGGAGACCATACCCAAGCCTCTGCATTTCAAGACCCAAGACCCCAGCCTGCAGGCCTCAAGACCAAGACCCCAGCCTGTCTCCAAGCTCAAGCCTCAAGACCAAGCCTCCAGCCTGTCTCCAAGCTCAAGCCTCAAGACCAAGACTCCAGCCTGTCTTCAAGCTCAAGCCACAAGATGAAGACCCCAGCCTGTCTCCAAGCTCAAGCCTCAAGACCAATACCCCAGCCTGTCTCCAAGCTCAAGCCACAAGACCAAGACCCCAGCCTGTCTCCAAGCTCAAGCCTCAAGACCAAGACCCCAGCCTGTCTCCAAGCTCAAGCCACAAGATGAAGACCCCAGCCCCTCTTCAAGCTCAAGCCTCAAGACCAAGACCCCAGCCTGTCTCCAAGCTCAAGCCTCAAGACCAAGACCCCAGCCTGTCTTGCATTTAGGTCCGTTCCCAGCACCCCATTGTGACATAGGTAGAAAGCTGAAAAGTAGGACGTCCAGGGCAGTAAACTCTTAATTACTGCCTGTGCCACACATCAGTGAGGGTAAGAATAGGATGATTTGGCAGATGAATGTGTGGCTGAAGAATTGGTGTAGTGGTTAGAGTTTCAGATTTTTGGATGATTGGGTTCTCTCTGCAGATAATATGACCTGTACAGAAAGCATGGGACACACCTGAACCAAAGGGGGTCCCAATATCCTTGTAGGCAGGGTTGCTCAAGCTTTTGGGGAGGGTCTAAATTAATTTGACAAGGGGATAGGAACCAGAGTAAAAGTGGAGCAGTTGGTGTACAACTAGATGCAATGTGTAATGAGACTGTGAGGAAGGAAAGGCAGATAATAGGAAAACAGTTCAGTCAGTGGGATAGTTAAAGTGTAATGGGGGCCAAAACTGAAAAGGGTGATAAATACATGACTGTAGGTCTTATACTTGAATGCATGTAGTGTACGGAATAAGGTAGATGATCTTGTAGCAGTTAAAGATCAGCAGGTATCATGTTGTGGCCATCTTTGAGTTATGGATGAAAGAAGATCATAGGTGGGAGCTTAAAAGCTAAGGATACACAATGTATCAAAAGGCTACGCAGGTAGGCAGAGGGGTTGATGTGGCTCTGTTGGTAAAAATAAATCCAATCCTTAGAAAAAGGTGACATAAGATTGGAGGATGTAGAATCCTTCTGGGTAGAGTTAAAAAACTGCAAGGATAAAAAGACCCTAATGGGAGTTATATACAGGCCTCCGAATAGTAACTGGAATATATGGTCTACAAATTACAATGGGAAATAGAAAAGGCATGTAAAAAGGGTAATTTTGTGATAGTTATAGGGGATTTCAATATGCAGGTAGATTGGGAAAATCAGATTGGTGCTGGATCCCAAGAGGGAGAATTTCTAGAATGCCTACTAGATGGCTGTTTAGCGCAGCTTGAGACTGATCCCACTAAGAGAAGGGCAATTCTGGATTGAATGTTAAGTAATGACACAGATTTGATTAGGGAGCTTAAGGTAAAGGAATCCTTAGGAGGCAGTGATCATAATATCATTGAATTAACCATGTAGTTCATTAATAGGAAAGACTCAGAGGTATAAATGCCAAATGCAGGCAAATGGACTAGCTCAGAAAGGTACCTTGGTCAGCATGATGAGTTGAGCTAAAGGGTATCTTATGTTGCATAATTCTATGACTCTTGCTATATCCACAGCCTTGGGCAATTTCTTGATGTCACATGGAGTGATTTTGAATTGGCTGAAGCCTGGGAGTGTTCCATGGTTCGTCCATTTTGGTGTAAAGTTCTTGATTTGTTGGGGAATTGGTCAGGTTCTACACTGCCCTTGTGCCCATGACTTTGTCTCCTGGGTGATAGGACAATTATACCTAATGTAAACAATGACAAATTTACTATTTTAAAGGTGGGTCTCATCACAGCTGCAAGAATTATATTGCAAAACTGGAAAAATACCCAGATGTCCCACTGTGAAGGAATGGACTGACAAAATGATTAAGATTTCATCATATCAACACATGTTGGGAAGAACTAACAGTGAGGGAAAAGTGCAAGATACATGGGGTCAATTTTGGTTGTATGTTAATTTAAACTTAAATTAGAACTTCTTTCTGTTTCTAAGTTTCATTTGCTTTCCTGTCATGGGGTGGCTGTGTAAATATGCTGTACTGTATCTGCTCTATGACATGCTGTGCTGCTTTGTAAAATAAGAATAAATAATAATAAAAATTTGAATTACAAAAAAATGGGATATTAATGGAGCCTACTCCTCTAGTGAGTTGGTTATTTGCCAGCATTCATGGTTGGATATGGGCAGGACTGCAGAACACAGAAGAAGCAGGCAGTAAAAATCATTGCAGACACTATCCACTGTCATGGTCTGGTCTGTGAAGTCTGCATTCCGGTCCACGGTCCGGTTCATGATCTGTATTCCAGGTTTTCCCTGTTTTCCTCAGTTCCATTGGGCTCCTTAATCGAGGCACCTGGTTCTAATTTCAGGCTGGCTACATAAATAGCTTCGAAATTCAGCTTCTTTTGGCTGGACTGTTCCCTTCCCCTCCCCATCTGAATCCCTGACAATTTCCTCGGCAGTTACCTCGGCAATCACCTTGGCAAGTATCCTCGGCAGTCATCCTGGCCCTGCGTCCAAGAAAGGGTCCTGGCCCTGCGTCCTAGGAGGGTCACGGCCCTGCACTCCAAGGGGGGTCCCAGCTCCATACCAAGGAGCCTAATCAAGCCGAGTCCAAGAACTGAGCCAAACCTAGTCCAAGAGCCATGTCCTGTGCTGGAGTTCCCTTGTCCTGTCCAGGAGTACCTCGCCCAGTCCTGTGCTGGAGATTCCTTGTCCTGTCCATGTGCCTCGTCATGTGCTGGAGTTCTTTCGTCCTGTCCATTTGCCTCATCCTGTGTTGAAGTTCTTTGGTCCTGTCCATGTGCCTCGTCCTGTGCTGGGGTTTCCTTGTCCAGTCCTGGAGTCTCTTGCCTAGTCCAAACCACGTCCAAGAATCTCATCTAGTCCAAGCCAAGTCCTAGAACCTCGTCGTGTCTAAGCCTAGTCCAAGAACCTCATCCTGTCCAAGTCAAGGCTTTGTGTTCTCGTCCTGTCCATATGCCTCGTCCTGTGCAGGAGTTCCATGTCCAGTCCTGTAGCCACGCCTTGTCCTTTCCTAGATCCAGGGTCCGAGCCCGAGTCAAGACCCAGGTTCTGGGTCCCTGTCCAGTCTCTGGCTTGGAGTCCTAGCCCAGGCTCCTAGTTCCAAGTTCCTTGTCCTGGTCCCACTTTCCTAGTCTTAGTCCTAGCCCAGGCCCGATGTCCTTGTTTCGTCCAGGGCCTGTGTCCATGTCCAGCGTCGTTTCTTCCTGATTCCCCTTGCTTTCTTGATAAACCTTGTCCCATTCCTAGTACTTCAGTGTCTGTGTCTTGCACTTGGGTCCGCTCCCAATGCCCCCTTATGGCAAACTGCCTTTTATAAAAGCTCCTTTCTGGAAAGCGCTATAGGGCTATTAAAACAAAACTTAATGCCATCTTAAAGCTTCAAAGTTAAAGTCTGTCACGAGTCTTGTGGCCCATAAGGCCAGTGCTTATGCCAGCTTCCGTGGCGTGAAGCAACTGAGAGCATGAGACTCCCCCCGCAGAGGACGCCAGTCTATCGCAAGGTTAACCTCCAGCATTTTTGCCAATACCCATTCTCAGCTGGGTAGTCTGGAGCATTATGTGGTTAAGTGCCTTGCTCAAGGACACACACACTGCCCTGGCCGAGGCTCGAACCCACGACCTTCAGATTGCTAGTCCAACGCCTAACCACTTGGCCACGCGCCACACAATCTTAAAGTTTTCTTCCCCCAGAAAGTTAATCTAATCACCTATTCTCGTTTGTAACCCCCCCCCCCGACCTTAGTCACTGCACTGCACTGTAAACACTTTAAGCCACATTTAATAATGCTGTTTACATTGTAAGTGCAGGCTGATATTTATGCACATTTTATTCCATCAGTGCTTCTAACTTTATTTGTATATAATTCATTATTCTTTATAACTGTTGAGTTTTTGTTGCATGTCTCGCAAATATACCACAGCAAATTCCCAATGCATGTAAATGTACTTGGTGAATAAAGTTTATCCTTGGAAGATTTGATCTACTTGTTATGAGATTACTTAGCTCTGTCCAGTGCAGGCTGTTTATATGACAGCAAACGAGATGTTGGAGGAAAGTGGCCAGTTAATGTTTTGGCCGGAGACCATCCGTCTTTCTGCTGATTCTGTTGTTTGGCATGCTGATAGTCCTGTTTTGTAGTTTCACCAGCTTGATCCCTCACACTGAGGTATGCCCGATAATGCACCTGCACTCCTCATTGAACCAGGATCTAATTTGATTGTACTAGTAGAACAGTAGATGCACAGAACCACAAGTTGCAGGTGGCAATTAGATAGATAGATAGATATACTTTATTAATCCCGAGGGTAATTGGGTTTCGTTACAGCTGCACCAACCAAGAATGGAGTGTAAGTATAGCAATACAAAAACCACAAACAATCAAGCAACAGAATGCAAATATGCCAGTTGGAAAATAAGTCCAGGATCAGTCTATTGGCTCAGGGTGTCTGACCGTCCAGGGGAGGAGCCGCACGTTCGATGGTCACAGGCAGGAACGACCTCCCGTGCTGCCCAGTGTTATATCTCGGTGGAATGTGGCTGAAGTCCAACAGTAAAAAGTTCAATATCCAGTCTAAAAACACATTCCTCGATAGTAATATGACCAGGATTGCGCTACCTGTTGTTAACCAGATCAGTAAGCACCCAACTCCTTCACGCTTACCGCTCTCAGTGCACTTCCGGTCAGCCAGAACAGTATTACCCACCGAACTCCTCTTCTCCATAAGTCTCTGTTGCCTCGACCTAGTCCTCTTTCCTTGACTTTGTGATCCCCCTCTGCATCCTCTGTGTGTTTTCCTCCAGATTTCAGCAGGGGTGTCCACCGCTCTGCTCGCTAAACCGGCCAATTGTGTACAAATCTACTGCTGACAGCCTGCAGCACCTGTTCTGCCCATTCAGTACAGTGGTAGTGACACACAATATGTAAAGAGCATATTTATTGTGATGACAGGATATTCTCTCCATAAGAACTCTGTAATGGTTATTCCCATCAATATGGCTGAAGTTGTATAAGACACTTGTGAGGCCTAATTTGAAGTATCGTATGCAGTTTGACCACAAGACCTTGAGATAGGGGAGCAGAATCTGGCAGTATGGCCCATAGAGTCTGCTCCATCATTTCATTATGGATGATCCAATTTTCCTCTTAGCCCCAACCCATCTTCCTGAACTCCCAATGTAGAACCTCATCACTCATCCTACCCATGTCACTGGTACCTACAGTAACCACAACTTCTGGCTACTCACCCTCCCACTTAAGAATGCTGAAGATCTGCGATGTCCCAGACCCTGGCACCTGGGAGGTAATGTACCATTTGGGAATCTCATTCTTGCCAACAAAGCCTCCTGTCTGTTCCCCTAACAAAGTACCTCTTCTCCCCACTTTGCTCTGAGTCACAGAGGCAGACTCAGTGCCAGAGATCTGACTTTCCTCCATTCGGTCATCTCTTCCCCCACTCTCCCCACCCCCCCGACCCTGCCAGCCACAGTATCCAAAGTGTTGTTGAGGGGGATGACCACCAGGTACTTTGCATTGGCTCCTTAACCCTTCCCCTTCCTGACTATCACCCACTTTCCTGTGTCCTACACCTTGTATGTAACTACCTCTCTATATGTCATGTCTACCACACTTTCAGCCTCACCAATGATCCGAAGTTCATCCAGTTCCAGCTCCAATTCCTTAAGCTGCATCTGGATGCTCTTCTCGCAGCTACAGTCATCAGGAACACTGCAAATCTCCCTGCCTTCCCACATCCCGCAAGAGAAGCACGGAATTATCCTGCCTCTCATCTCTACTGTCCTAGCTGAGAAGATATAAAGATGAGAAAGAAACATGTTTTTTTTTCTTTCCTTTGCTTTCTCGCTTTAAGATCACCAGTCTGACCATGTCCGCTTAGAGGACGGCCATTGTGCTTGCACCTGCGGCCTGCCTTCCTTTCATTTGCTCTTGCTAATCAATGCCAAATGCCGATTGGTCGCTGGTCAAACTTCTGTCTGTCTGTATCTTGTTTTACGGCGGTTGGCATCCAGTTTAATGGTGCATTACCGTCACCCTCTGCTCCAGAATGTACACTAGACATACATTCTAAATCCTGGTCAAACTTCTATTTCACTCCTGCCTTTTATCCTCGGACGGAGGACCCGATTGAAGTCCCCTCCTCTCCAAACTTCTGATGTCCGGATTGGCTGCCGGTCAAAGCTCGCCTTTTGGTCCCCTACCTATAGGAAAGGCGTAAACAAGGTTGAAAGAGTACAACGAAAATTTACAAAGGTGATACCGGGACTGGAGGCTCTAAGGAAAGATTGAATAGGTTAGGACTTTATTCCTTGGAGCATAGAAGATAGAGGGGAGATTTGATAGAGGTATACAAAATTATGAGCGGTATAGCAAGCAGCCTTTTACCACTGAGGTTGGGTGGGACTACAACTAGAGGTCACGGGTTAAAAGTGAAAGGTGAAAAATTTAAGGCCAACATGATAGACAACTTCTTCATTTAAGTGTCGTGAGAGTGTGCCGTGAGTTGCCAGTGCAGGTGGAACACGCGAGCTCGATTTCAACGTTTAAGGGTTTGGATAGCTAGATGGATTGTAGGGGTACGGAGGTTTATAATCCTGCTGCAGGTCGGAGGGACAGATTGAATGGGCCGGCATTGACTAGATGGCCGAAAGATCTGTTTCTGTGTTGTAATTTTTCTGTGAGTCAGTGGTCATGAACCGATGCATCTGCGACAGGATTTCACCTCGCGTTGGTTCCGCCGGAGACCCAGTCTAGCAGCAGCGTCCTTTATACGTCTTGATCAGCAATGGTTCTGCCGAGCCCTTCTTGGGGATGGGCGTGGAAGTCCCCTTCCTAGAGGAGAGCAGTGCCTCTTTACCCCTCTCACTGCTTCCTTCAAGGTAAAGTTCTACATGATTCATCAGCCCGGGGAGAATAGTGGGTGTTAACCTGCAGGAATATTCCTTTAAGTATATTGTGATACCGTTAAATCTCTGGAACTAATGTGAGCAATTCCCTCCAGGATTGTATTCGTCTGGACCGCTGCCTCCGCTGGTCTCCCGCCGAGTGGAGGTGGAGATTTTTTTTAAACATAATACAGTATACAAATATTGTACGTAACAAATAGAATACAAAAACGTGCACAAGAAAACGCGGCACGTTGCTGTCGTCCCTACTCTCTTAGAAGGGGAGTGTCTAGCTAATGATAATAAAAGAAACTCCGTGCACCTGGAGCAGTTGACAGCGAGGCGCTGTGTGTGCTAGCACTCAAAGCCGTGCTCGCAGTTTCGAAAGTTCTGAGAGAAACTCTCCAAAATGATCTATCTGCTGTCCATCGCCATCGCTTTCCTTTGCATCTGCATAGTGAAGCTAGTGCTGCAAACGGACCAGGAGCCATTGAAAGGGCGGTATGCCATCCCGAGTCGCTTCTACACGCCGAAAAAAGTGCTGATACTCTGCCTTTACTATTACCGCCGGTTCCAGGCAAGAAACCATGCGGACCCAGACCGGCAGAGGATGGGTTTGAGAAGTTGCAGAGAGGACGTTCAGACCGAGGACGGAGTCGGCAAAGACGGTGATGTACTTCGCAAATGTTGTCGGTCCTGTGTGGAAGAAGTGGAGTGCCTACAAGAATTAGTAAACGATTCCAATGTAAGTAGCCTTCTGGCTCGCATACCCCAAGTCTCAAACGGCGTTTGGACAAAATCACGCTTCCATTTTAGCTGACTCAAAATGGCATCTGCGAGTTGAATGACATTGGAACACTTTCTTTGTGGTTGTCAGATGTGTGATCATTACTTCTCGACAAGCAGTCCGGGTTTCGGATCATGTTATTTATTAACTGACTCTGCCTGTCGCTGTAATTTTTTTTTAATCTTTCGCTCCATGTAATGTGTTTTGCGTAATGTATGCGCCTTTGGGACACTTCGTGAGCTAGCACTGGTACGGTTCGAGTAAGGCAGCGAGATCACACAGGGAGTTAGAATGACTGCCACACTGAACCGCTAGTCACCTTTCCCTTCAAATTCTCCGCCGGGCTCTCGCACTGATCTCCTTGTTTTCCACTTTCAGCGATGTTCACCTTGAGAGTCGCAGAGACCAGAGGTCCTCTTTTATCCGCCTCTCATTTTCTTTCCTCCCTCTTGGCCTGTCTCCAAGTATTAATCACCCGCTACTGTCTCTCAACTTCAAAGTCCTCACCTCTGTTACCTGGCACAATCTGCCATCGTCATTCAACCCCTGCCTTGGATTCTTGTCTCACCGCCTCCCCTCACCTCTTTATACTGGCCATCTTCTCACTTCACTCTCTGCGTCAATACGGGGTTCATCGACAATTCGTTATGCTCCGGCAGATGCTGCCCGACCCGTTGGTTTCTGGTAGAATACAATACTGCGTTGCCCCATAATCCAGCCGCTGCACCCTATTGTGTCTCAGCTTCAGTTGATCAACCTTTATTTTGCAGATGAGACTGTACTTTCATTTATTATATTAAAACGTGTCCATAATGCTTTTTAGCAGTCGTGTTTTAAAGCTTAGAACTGCACTCGGTGAGAGTCTTTCTCTCTGTACTCACTGCACATCCCTGTCTGCAGTCAAAATCAGTTTGGCTTCTCGGTTTTCCAATTTTGATAAAACAATCTAAAAATATGAATCCAGTTTCTCTCTCCACTGACGCTATCTGCCCTGCTGAGAGCTTCCACTTTTCTCTGTCTCCGTTAAGAGGCTTGAGAGTTTCCTGGAGTGTCAAAGTGGGTCAAACAGTAATTCAGAATCAGGTTTAATATCATAACATGATATCACTGGCTTATGTCATGGAAGTTTTTTTGTAGCAGCAGTAAAGAGCAATATATAAAAAACTACAAATAATAAATATTTTAAAAATAAATAAGTAATGCAAAAAGAGCGAAATGGGGAGGTGCTGTTCACAACTTGGTGCATCGACCATTTAGAAATCTGATGGGATTGACGCTGTGCCTAAAACATTGAGAGTGTGTCTTCAGTCTCCTGTATCTCCTCCCTGGTAGTAATAAGAAGCGAGTGTATCCTGGGCGATTGGCGGGGGTGGGGTGGCCGTAATGGAAATTTGGAAATTTGTAACGTTTGTAAATTCTTGAAAGAATTTGAATAAAATTTGAATCACTTCCAAGCCCATTTATTTATTACTGTCCGTATAGGGCTCTGTATAGTGCAGTCATCACTGTCCAATGGAATTTCCAATAGAAATTTTGCTGATTAGGATAAACCGAATTTTAAAAAGTGTTTACAGCAGAGTAACCAGCCCTTCCAGCCCAACGTTCCCACGGCACTCAATTACACTCTTGTTACCGAATAATTAGATTAGATTCAACATTATTGTCATTGTTTCGAGTGGGGATACAAAGCCAATTAAATGCAATTAGCATCTGACCAGAAGTGCAAAAGAATAGTATTTTCTACAAAATAACTGGGAATAAAAAGTAAGTACTACAGCACACAATTATAAAAGTACTGAGACAGTACAATACGGGTGCAATACTACTTAGCGCTGTGATGTGAGGTTCAGCAGCGTCACCGCCTCAGGGAAGAAGCTCTTCCTGTGCCTGCTGGTGCGGGAGCGGAGGCTCCTGTAGCGCCTACCGGATGGGAGGAGTGTAAAAAGTCCATGGTTAGGGTGAGATGCATCCTTGATCCCTGCCCAGGCAGCGTTTATGGTAGATGTTCTCAATTGTGGCCGATAATCCGCTGGGTAGTTTTCACCACCCGCTGGAGTGCTTTGCGGTCCGATATGGGACAATTGCCATACCACACTGAGATGCTGTTGGTGAGTATGCTCTCAATGGTATAGCGGTAAAAGTCCGTCAGTATCCTGGGACAGAGGCGAGCTTTCTTGATGCTCCGCAGGAAGTAAAGGCGCTATTGCGCCTTTTTGATCAGGATGGAGGAGTTCAGCGACCAAGTGAGATAATCGGAAGTATGGACACCAAGGAATTTGAAGCTTGATACACGCTCCACTACAGCTCTGTTGATGTAAATGGGGACATGAGTGTGGCTCCTAGCATCCCTGAAGTCCACAATAATCTCGTTGGTCTTCTGGGCGTTAAGGGCCAGATTGTTGTCGGCACACCACGCGGCCAGGTGTTGGACCTTGTCTCTGTAGGCCGGCTCGTCTTCCCCTCTGATCAGGCCAACCACCGTGGTGTCGTCTGCGAACTTGATTCTGGAGATAGAACCATGTACAGGAACGCAGTCATTGGTGAAAAGGGAGTACAGAAGAGGGCTCAGCACACAGCCTTGAGGCACGCCGGTGTTCAGGGTGAGAATGGAGGAGAAGAGGTTGTCTAACTTAACTGATTGGGGTCTGTAGGTCAGAAAGTCCAAGGTCCAATTGCAGAGGGATGAGCTGATACCAAGCTGGGAAAGTTTGACTATCAGCTTGGAGGAGATCACAGTATTGAATGCCGAACTAAAGTCAATGAACAGCATTTTGACGTAAGAGTTGGGGCTGTCCAGGTGGGTCAGGGCAGAGTAAAGTGCCGTCCTCGGTAGACCTGTTGGTGCCATAGGCAAATTGATGGGGGTCCAAGGTAGACGGGATTTCAGATGTGATAGAACCAGTCTTTCAAAGCACTTTGCAAAGATGGGGGTGAGTGTAACTGGGCGGAAGTCATTCAGGCCCGTGGCAGTGGAATGCTTCAGCACTGGCACGATGGTGGCAATCTTGAAGCTTGTGGGGACAACTGCCTGGGCCAGGGACAGATTGAAAATGTCCGTGAAGACCCCGGCCAACTGCCCTGCACAGACTCCGAGCGCAAGGCCAGGTATTCCATCCGGACCAGCTGCCTTCCGTACATTCACCCTGCTCGGGGTGGCGCAAACATCGGAGGTGGAAAGTGAGAGAGGCAGTTCACCAGGTGGGAGATCTGTTTTGAGGGTGACCTCCTTGTTCCCTCGGTCAAAGCGAGCGTAGAAGTAATTGAGCTCACCAGGGAGGGAAGCAGAGCTGGAAGGGGGCACAGTACTAGGTGTTTTGGAGTCTGTAATAATCTGAATGCCACGCCGCATGCGCCGGGGGTCCGAGGAGTTGAAATGATCCTCGATCCTCTGTTTATATATGTGTTTAGCCAGAGAGATTCCCCTCCTCAGGCTGGCCCCGGCTGAGCTGTAAGCCTCCTTGGTCTCCAGACCTGAAGGCTGAATCTCTGGCTTTGAGCAGGAGCCGAAGCTCTCTGTTCATCCGTAGTTTCTGATTGGGGAAAACTTTTTATTTGTTTTTGTGATGTCACTCTCTCTACAAACTTGTTGATGTGCTCAAGGACAGAGTTGGTGTATAAATCAATGTTAATCTGAGAGTCTGCACGGGCAGCAAACGTGCTCCAGTCTGTGTGCTGGAATTGGTGCTGAAGGGCAGAGTCAGCCCCTTCCAGCCAGATCTTACCCCTCCAGCCAGATCTTAATAGTCTCCATTGTGGGTTTCACACGTTTAATGACCGGGCTATACTTGGGAAGCAGAAACAGTGAAAGATGGTCGGACTGTCCCAGGTGGGGGAGGGTAGTGGCTTTGTAAGCGTCAGCCACATCTGTGTAGACATGATCTAAGGTTTTATACTGTTTCTATAACATACCCTAAAAACCTCTTCCTGTGTTGAATTCAGTCTGTGATACTTTAATTGATTGCAAGTAGGTGTTCTTAGCAAGAACTTTGGCATTCAAAATAATCATGTTATTTGTAGTTCCCTCACAGGACTACCTCCTTCCTTCCCTCCCACCCTCCCACCCTCCCACCCTCCCAATACAGACCCTTCCAGCCCAACAAGCTGTGACACCCAGCAACCCACCTATTTAACACTAGTCTAATCACAGGATAATTTACGGTGACCAATTGACCCGTGTGTCTTTGGAATGTGCAAGGATACCAGAGCACACAGAGGAAACCCACATGGTCACAGGGAAAATATACAAACTCCTTACAGAGAACGGCAGGCATTGAACCTGGGTATCTGATGCTGTAGTAGTCTGCTGCCCCATATTTTGGAGACAAGAATCTAGATGTTAGAATCAGGAACACCAATCGTCTAGGAAATCAACTAGTTAAATAACTTCGGTTGGGGGGGGGTGGGTGCTTGTAGGGAGGAAAGGAAATGTCCTCATTTTGGATCAAAACCTGACATCAGGACTAGACGCATCACAGGTCCAGGACATCTTATAGATGTTGATCAGCTGAGTCCTTACAGTGGTTTATTTGGCTTTGTGGTAATAGGATGTAGAGGAATTAAGATTTCCGCAATTGTATCTGTAATGATCAAAGTCTCAGGGACCTTTACTGGATCAGCCTCAAATATGGTCAGAGATTGGGTATGCATGTAGTATCAAATGATTCACTTCCTCATGCCACTAAGATGCACTGTCATTTAAAACATAGCAGCCTGAAGCACAGAAACAGGCCCTTTAGCCCACAATGTTGTTGCAAATTAAGCTAATGATGCCTGATCATGCTAATCCCTTCTGTTTGCAAATGATTCATATCATTCCATTTGCTGCATATTCACATGCCTCTGTATGAGCCTCTTCACTGCCTCTAGTGCATCTCCCTCTTCCACACCAGCACTGATACTGTACTGACCACTTGCTGTGTTTTTTTAAAATAAAAATCCTTGCCCCCTGCATCTCCTTTGAACTTTCTCCCTCTCACCTTAAATGCATCCACTCTAGTACTGGACTTTTTGACCCTGGGGTAAGGATACTGGTTTATCTATGCGTCTCATAATTCCATAAACCTCCATCAGGTCTCCCCTCAGCCTCTGCCTCCCCAAAGAAAACGACCTTACTTTTTCCAACCTCTCCTTATAGGACATACCCTCTAATCAAGGCAGTACTCTGGTAATTTCTTCCTACACCATTGGAAGTCTCAATGTACTTCATGGGGTGACAAGAATTATCTGTAATACTCCAGAGTTTTAGAAAGCTGCAACATAACGTGAACTCTTGAACTCAGTGCCTCAACTAATAAAGGCAAGTAAGCTGTATGTCCTCTTTACCACCCTAGCAACTCGGACTTGGGAAGTACAAGTCAGCACTGTAATAAAAGTCACTCCATCTGGCATGACTGCTGCAGATTAAACAAATGAAGAGGAGCAGGAGTAGTGGGCACTGGGAATCCCACCAGTTGTAGGTTCTCCTCCAAGATACAGAGCATCCTGATATTAATATGCATTACTGTTCCTTTATTTGGGTGCTGGAGTGGAGATATGTCTCCACCAAAAGAGGTGTAAAGCACTCCTTTCCTCCGCTAGCCTGCAGGTCACCATTGGGCAAGGTGTAACACCTGCTTAGCCCCCCCAATCTGGGTCACGTGAAGCCATGGGAAATGGTGGTGGATGGTCATTTGAGCAGCTGGTGCATACCACAAGTTGTGGTTATGTGAGTACTGATGCCAGGCAGACAATATCTGGAGTATTGATAATGGCTAGGGTCACCCAGGAGAAGACAAACCACTACTGTGGAAAAATTTGCCAAGAACAATTATGGACTAGGACCATGATTGCCCACGTCATAAGGCACGGCACATGATGATAATTTATCGTTGCTGGGTCTAATTTCTGTAAGTCCAGAAGTAGTAACTTTGTGGGAAATCTTTGACTGTAGTTGATGCAGCAGTTCGAGATGGTGGCCTACCATTATGTTCTCAAAGATGTTTAAGAATGTTAAATTAGTGCTTGCTTGCAAGCAATGCCAATGTACCAGTAATGGAGAAACAAACTAACTGCCTTTATTTGTAGTCCAGGAGTAGAGATGAATGTGGATGAAAATCAATGTGATGTTTCTGTTCCAAACGAGAAAATCTGAAAATACTGGAAATCCAAGCAACACACACAGCAGGCCAGGAAGGAATGAAACATCGACTATACTTTTTTCCACGAGTGCTGCTTGGCCTGCTGAATTCTTCCAGCATTTTGTGTGTGTTGATTTTTCTGTTCCTGTGTTTTTCCCCTTTTATGGGTTCAAATGACATCACAGAAGTTTTGTTGTTTAGATAACAGAGTATCTAAAAAGGGTTTAACATGATTATGTATTGCAAGAAATATTCAAGCAATTAGATGAAGTTGCAGTACTGAAACAAGTGATTTGAAACAAATGAGTCATGAGGTTATCCAATAAACAATTAACATACCAATAATGGTTTCCCTCTTCCCCCCTCTCCTTTCCTTTCTCTCAGGGTCCACTCTTCTGTCCCATCAGATTCCTTTCTCTCTTCAGCACTTTACCTTTCCACCTAACACGTTCCAGCTTCTCACTTCACTCCCCCCTCCCCCACCCACCTTCCCCCTCACCTATCACCCTCCAGCTTGTTTTCCTTCCCCTCCTCCACTTTCTTATTCTGGTTTCTGTCCCCTTTCCAGACCCAATGAAGGGTTTCAGCCTGAAACATGAACTGTTCATTGCTATCCATGGATGTTGCCTGAGCTGCTGAGTTCCTCCAGCACTTTGTGTATGTTGCTCTGGATTCCTAGCATTGGCAGAATCGTTTGTGTTTTTAACCAACAACTCCAATCCTTTAATGGTCTGGCACATGTAGAAGAGAATATTGAAATCCTGAAGCTGTTGGCAACAGTTCACTGCTGCTTAGCAGGCTGTGTTCCAGTACTGATTTGTCCCAGTTTTCATAATGGCAGCAGTACTACTACTTGTAATAAAAAAAATAGGAAAATGTTAAGTTCACCAAATTTCTGTCCCTCTCCGTGGACATATGATGGTCATGGAAACATAAAATATATTGGCAGTATTAGGCACTTTGAATCTGCTCTGCATTTAGTATGATCCTCTGACTGAACATCATTATAACAAAATTATTAAATAGTCCCTTGGTATGATCAATTGGACTCTTGACCCCCCAACCTATCCATTAAGATCATGCACTTTATTGTTTACCTGCACTGCACTTTCTCTATAGCTGTTACACTTTATTCGGCATTGCTTTTGTTTACTTTGTTTTTCCTCAGAGCACTGTGTAATGATCTAATCTGTATTAACAGTATGCAGGACGTGATTTTCACTCTCTCGGTACATGGAACCATAATAAACCATTTCCAATTCTATACTCCTACTCTCTCCCCAAATCACTTCATACGTTTAGAAACCTATTTCTTGCATAGATATATTCAAAGGATGTTGCCAGGAATGGAGGACCTGAGTTATAATGAAAGATTGAATAGGTTAGGAATTTATTCCTTTGAATGTAGAAGATTGAGAGGAGATTTGAGAGAGAGAGAGAGATACAACATTATGAGGGGGCATAGATAGGGTAAATGCAAGCAGGCTTTTTCCACTGAGGGAGGATGGGACTACAACTAGAAGTTAAGGGTGAAAGGTGAAAAGTTTAAAGGCAACGTGAGAAGAAACTATTTTACTCAGAGGAGTGGAATGAGCTGACAGTGCAAGTGGTGCATGTGAGCTCAATTTCAATGTTTAAGAGAAGTTCGTATTGGTAGGTTGGTAGTAGGGGTATGGATGGCTATGGTATGGGTGCAGGTCGATAGGATTAGGCAGTTTAAATGGTTCAGCATGATGGACCAAAGGGCCTGTTTCTGTGCTGTACTTTTCTATGACCCTATGACTTGGTTTCATCAATACTAAACATCTTTTCCCCATTTGCTGAGATTGTAATCCTTGATTTGAAGTCTCCCAGCCAGGTGAAACAGCCTCTCCTACATACTGTCTGTCAGGCCTTTCCATAATTTTGTAGTTTTTGAGAGATCCTCTTTCATATGCTAAACTCTAATGAATCCAGACCTTAGGAATGCCATCCCTCGTTATGTGACAGCCCTGCCCTCTCAGGAATCAACCTGGTGAACCTTTGCTACACTCCTACTCTCCCGCCTTGAGAAAGTATATCCTTTATTGGACACGGAGGCAAAAATTACCAGGTTGATCTGTATATCGTTGCAGTAGAGATTGAACAACTCTTATCCAAAATGCTTGGGGTCAGAAGTGTTTCGGAATTTAGATCTTTTTTGGATTGGAATATTTGCATCTATATGAGAGATACCTTGGGGATAGGAGCCAAGTTTAAACACAATCTATTTACATTACATATACAGCTTGTATGTATATCCTGAATGTAGTTTCTGTACTATTTTTAATAATTTTGTGCATGAAACAATAACCTGTACATTGAGCCATCAGAAAGGTAAGCTATCTCAACCTCAATGGCCCAGGCGGACAGTTAGTGGCTGTTTGGCATCACCATCGTTCCCAATTCTGAATTTATGTGCAACCAGTAAGCAGTTTTACACTTGTTCATCACACATATTTACTGATGCAGCCATTCAGAGTGTTAGACTTTTATCAGTGACGATCTAGGCAAACTCATCAATGAATTTTTCAGCTGCTTTGTGATTAGCAGATGCTTTATCTTTAAAAAAAAATAATGCTGTGCCTTTTCTTAAATTTTTGTAACCAGGCTGCTGAATATTTACAATTCCTTTCAATTTTCAGCTCGGCATGATAGGTCTTTGCTTGTTTCATGATCAGCATGCTGTTAATTGGCATTTGTTTATACTGACGCTGACGAATCCATTTTTTCAGTACACGATCAAGATAGTATTTTTTCACTTTATGCAGCATTTTTCTATTTTTCATTAACTTCTGTTCATTACGTATGTGAGATCACTTCTCAGAACTGTGATGCACAGAGACCTTTGGTGGAAATTTCTGTTTGTGACATCATGTCAGTGCTCAAAACAATTTTGATTTCAGAAGTCTATGGATTTTTGGAATTTTGAATCAGGAGTGCTCAACCTGCAATAGATTTTCTTCTCGTGACTCTTAGAACTTTTGCTAAATATGTTTTAATTATAAAAAATGTTATGAACAGGCTGTTGATATAAAGATACTCCTATAAATCCTCCAAATTCTTTTATGAAACTTCTAATAGATTTTTCTTTCTGTTTTGTTGCCATTCTATGGATCACTTTCAGTTTCAGTATTTATTTTCCCAGTGTAAACAAGCTCTGGGCCTACCTTGGTGGAGTTTAGAAAAATGAGGGTGAATCTAACTGAAACCAATCAAATATTGAAAGGCCTACATAGAGTGGACATGGAGAGGATGGTTCCAATAGTGTGGGAGTCTAGGGCCAGGGAGGCCAGCTTCAGAATATATGGATCAATGAGCTATTTTTATCCTATGCCTTAAGATCTTGCAGTCTTATCATGGTCAGTATAGACAAGATGGGATGAAAAGGCCTGTTTTTGCACTGTCTGTCTTTTTGTGATTCTAACTGTCCCTTAAGAAGGTAGTAACTCTTGAAGCCTTGCAGTTAGTCTGGTAAGCATACACTTACAGTGCTGCCATTACTTTTAAGAAAGCAGGGGGAGAAGTCGCAAAGTTTTATGAGAAACTGTTCTATTTCTTGTATAGTTGTGTTCTTTCATTGAACAGTTTAGATAGAGCTATGAAACAATAAGGTATAGAAATTGTTAGTCAACTTATCATAAATCAAGGAAATTGAAGGAGCATGTAACCAGGTGGTATAATAACCCAGCTTGTAGTTTAAAGTTAAAGTTCAAGTGATAATGCGGAAGCTAAATAAATGGTATGTATTCAAGGTGGTTCTTAGATCAGTATGTGGAGGAATTAATGAAAGAACAGGCAATTTTGGATGTATAGTGAGACAATGTTAATTGACCTTTATGGACCAATGATCATAATAAGATTTTTTTGTCAAAGAAGATTGCAAATTATTTCAACCTGGAACTAATTGTATGCTAGTAAGGAAACGATGCCTAAAATTTAAATAGTTATGTCATATACCTTGGGGAATGAGGAGCTGCCAATGTGATTTTTTTTTAATGCTGCACACAAGCAAACATGAAAAGGTGATTTAGTGGAAGAATTCCTTGGGACAAGGCTGCCTAAGTTTAAGATACATTGGAGTTCTATATCTACAAGAAAAATAATAAAAATAGGCAAATAAATACAGTTTGAGGAGTTATATTAATATTGTCTACTTCAATATTTTGGGTGTAAGCAAGTGCTTTTGTTCAATTATATGTTTATAATGGTGAGCACATGTCAACTCTGAGTTACCAAAGTAATTCTCCTGTGTGGTCAAAAAGCCACTTGGAACAGAAACCACAACACTCAAAATTAGTCACAAACAAGAGGAAATCTTCAGATTCCCTCCCCCTCCAACTTTCAAATCCCTTACTCACTCTTCCTTCAGTTAACCCTCCCCCTCCAACTTTCAAATCCCTTACTCACTCTTCCTTCAGTTAGCCCTCCCCCTCCAACTTTCAAATCCCTTACTCACTCTTCCTTCAGTTAGTCCCTCCCCCTCCAACTTTCAAATCCCTTACTCACTCTTCCTTCAGTTAGTCCCTCCCCCTCCAACTTTCAAATCCCTTACTCACTCTTCCTTCAGTTAGTCCTGACAAAGGGTCTCGGCCTGAAACGTCGACTGCACCTCTTCCTACAGATGCTGCCTGGCCTGCTGCGTTCACCAGCAACTTTGATGCGTGTTGCGGGAAATCTTCAGATGCTGGAATTCCAAGCAATACGCACAAAGTGCTGGAGGAACTCGGCAAGCCAGGCAGTACCTATGGAAAAGAGTACAGTCGACGTTTGGGCCAAAACCCTTCAGCATTTTCCCTCAGGTTTACTCCCGAATCCTTCCCTATGAGTGGGTATAGTTACAAGGCAGCGGAGGTTTAAGATTAGAGTTTTCCTTCTCCTGGATGAACTGCCAACCACAGCTGATGAACTCCATCTGCCCAAAACCACTGTTGTAATATGTTGTTATTTGAGTTTCTGTCACCTTCTTGTCTGCTTGAACCAGTCGGACCACTCTCCTCTGAGCTTACTCATTAACAAGATGTTTTCACCCATAGAACAGGTGCTCTTTGGATTTTTGATAATTTTTACTCAATTCTCTGTAAACTCGAGAGACTGTTGTTAATGAAAATCCCAGAAGATCAGCAGTTACAATCCTAAGATACATTTTCTTGTTGGCATACTCAATAAATTTGTAGAATAATAAACATAACAGAATGAATGAAAGAGCACCCAACTAGGGTATTCAACCAGTGTGCAAAAGACAACAAACTGTACATATAAAAAAGATATAATAATAAATGAACAAGCAACAAATATTGAGAACATGAGATGAAGAGTTCTTATATGTGAGTCCATTGGTGTTTCCATACCAGCTAGTCAAAATGCTCTCCACCACGCATCTGTAGAAGTTTGTCAATATTTTTGATGTCATGCCAAATCTCCGCAAACTCCTCAGGAAGTTGAGGTGCTGCTGTGCTTGCTCCATAATTGCACTTGTGTGCTGGGCCCAGGACAAGTCATAGGAAATAACAACACCTAGGAATTTAAAGTTGCTAACCCTCTCCAACTCTGATCCTCCAATGAGGACTGGCTCATGGACCTCTGGTTTTCTTCTCCTCATGTCTATAATCAGCTCCTTGGTCTTGCTGACATTGACTCAGCCAGATTTTCAATCCCCCTCCTGTATGCCGATTCATCACCACCTTTGATTCAGCCTGCAATAGTGGCGTCATCAGTAAACTTAATATAGCACTGGAGCTGTGCTTAGCCACACAGTCGTAGGTGTAAAGCGAGTTGAGCAGGAGAGGGCTAAGCACGCAGCCTTGTCGTACACCTATGCTGATGGAGATTGTGGAGGAGATATTGTTGCTGATCTGAATTGACTGGGGCCTGCAAGTGAGGAAATCCAAGATCCAATTGCACATGGTGGTGTTGAAACCAAGGTCTTGGGAGCATATTGATTAGTTTTGATGGGATGACGGTATTGAATGTTGAGCTGTAGTCAATGAAGCATCCTGATGTAGGCATCTGTGCTGTCCAGATGTTCCAGGATTGAGTGAAGAACTGATGGTATTTGCTGTGGATCTGTTGCTCCAATAGGCATTGGAGCAGATCCAAGTCGCTTCTCAGGCAAGAGTCAATATGTTTCATCACCAGCCTGTCAAAACACTTCATAACTGTGGATGTAAGTGCTACTGGGGTATAGTCATTGAGACAGGTCACAACACTCTTCTTGGGCACTGGTATAATTGAAGCCTGCTTGAAGCACACGGCCGAAACAAAAGGTTAAAGATCTCAGCGAACACATTAGCCAGTTGGTCAGCACAGGTCTTTGGTACTTGGCCAGGTATCTTGTCTGGGCCAGATGCTTTCTGAGGGTTCACCCTCCTGAAGGCTGCTTGCACATTGCCCTCAGAGACTGAGATCATAGGATCGTCGGGGTTGTGGGAGTTAGGGATGGTTCTTCCATGTTTAAAGTGAGCATAGATGGCATTGAGGTCATGAGCAAGTGAAGCCCTGCTGTCTCCTATGTTGCTTGATTTAACTTTATAAGAGGTGATAATATTTAAGCCCTGCCGCAATTGTCAATTATCCTTCGTTATTTCAAGTTTGGTCTGGAATTGTTACCTGGCCAGCGAGATGGCTTTCTGGCGATTGTACCTGGACCTCTTGCAACTTTCTTGGCCAGCAGACTTGAACGCCTCTGATTTAATTCTCAGCAGATTTTGGATCTCGTGGTTCATCAATGGCTTCTGACTGGGGAAGACACTGAAACGATTCTGTGGGGACGCACTTGGTACAGCTGTATTAATAATGTGTACAGGTACTTAATAAAGTGGTCACTGAGTATATCTATTTCCCTTGACCTGCTCTCACCCTGTCTCCTTTTGGATGGAAAAAAGATGGATTACTGCTAGTTCTCTTCATTCGCAAGCCCCACATTCAGTGGAGTGTGCCTTGCAATGTCTAGCATCTTTAGTGAAATTCCAACATCATACTAATTTTTCTGCATTCCAAAGGGGACATTCTTTTTTAACTCATGATCTTACACATCTGTCTTCATTTATCCCCTGCATCTTCATTTGGTGCAATACCTGATCACTTGCCTCTTCCTTTCTCATGATCTACGGGCTCCAAGTCTTCTAGGTGAAGCATTGATTCACTTGCAGTTCCAGTCTAGACCAAGTCATTCAATATGGCTTTCACTATAGTTAAAACAGAACCTATTCAGCAGGGCTGCAAGGGAAAAAGGTCAGGTGATGTTTATCAGAACTGTACTGATGAATCCTGGCCTGCTGAGTGTTTCTATTTGTTTTCTTGCTTTTATTTTCAATTTCCAGTGTTTGTAGTTGTTTTGTTTTACTTTCATTAATACTGCAGAAACAAAATATTTTGCGGGGGATTTGCATTCAGTTTTATGGAGTTACCCTAAGGTTCCTCGTGACTGTCACTTGAATTCTCCATTTCACTCCCACTCTGATCTAAATCTCTGGTCTTCTGCTTTGCTGTGTTGCAGCCTGATGTAACCTTGAGGAACATCTCATGTTGCATCTACACCGGTTGCAGACTTCCAGAATCAATATTGAATTTGACGATGTGCAGGTAGTTCATGTTCTCCATCTCCTCAGAATTGGCCCTGCCTATTCATCTGTGATAATGGCTCTGCTTTGCTCTCTGCAATAGCGGAGCCTGTCTTGTTGGGTAAATCCCACAGCCCTTTATTTTGCAGATCTCCACCTGTATTCTTGTTCTAATTACCAGCACTTCATGGCTTTTATCACAAAGGGCTATGTTCTCTCTCTCTCTCTCTCTCTCTCTGAATCCATTAACCAGATGATATCTTTAAAACCTAGCTTTCCCTATCAGAACTATCCCCTTTGTCCTAACCATCTCCCCTGGTCTCCCAGCAGCTTAATACTCACGTATTTTCTGTCCTTCCCAGTTCTGATGTAGAATCTTTTATTTATTTGTAAATGTAGTCATAAGGTTGGAAATGCAGTAGCCAAAATTAGCACAGCAAGTTCCCATGATAGAGTAATGGCCAGGTAATCATGCCTTACAATGATTTTGAGGGATGAACATTGACAGGATAGAGGGCTGTGGGTAACGCAAGGTAATTTCTAAAGTAAGTACGTGTTCGGCACAGCACTGTGGGCTGAAGGGCCTATATTGTGCTGTAGGTTTTTTATGTTTCTATGTAGGATATTCTGATGACCCAATATCAGCAGCAGGATCAGGCCACAGCAACGAGGTTTCTCGCAGGTCAGCGACGCTTGTTTAAAAGTACAGAAGGACCAAGCAGGGCGGTCATTTTTGGGAGTAGGCCAGTGATGTGAGTAGGAGTATTAGTCTTTGGCTCAAAGGAGGCTTCAGCTTGAAAGAGGCGTTGGCTCTGGGTAAGCTTTTATTAAGGTTCCCTTTTTTCCCTCTTACTGTATCCTACTGTAGTAAATGCTGTTGTTTGTTCTTCATGCTGGATGTTGGAACCCCGGGAACCCAGAGTCTCCCAGGGAACTACATCTGCCTGAAGTGCATCTGGCTGCAGCTCCTTGAAGACTGTGTTGGGAATATGGAACAGTGGGTGGATGATCTTAGGCTTATATGAGAGAATGAGGAAATAATCGGAGTTACGGGGAAGTAGGCACCCGAAAGTTGCAGGAGGCAGGTAGCTGGGTGATTGTCAGGAAAAATGGAAATCTGGATAGGGAGTTAGCACAGAGCACCCCTGTGGCCATTCCTTCAATAATAAGTGTATCACTTTGGGTACTGTTGTGGGGGATGACATCCCAGGGGAATGCCAAGGAGACTGGGTTAAGGGCACTGAGCGGAGGTATATGGTGCAGAAGGGAAAGAGGGAGAAAAGTTGAACAATAATGATGGACAACTCAATAGTCAGGGGAAGAGACTGGAGATTCTGTGGATGTGAATGGGACACCATGTTGCCTCCCAGGTGACAGAGACGGGGACATTTTGGATGGTGTCCACATCATTTTGGAGAGAGAAAGAGAGAGGGATAGCAATCAGATGTCTTGGTACATATTGGTACCAAAGACGAGGGAAGGAAAAGCAAAGAGGTCCTGAGAAGTGAATTTAGAGATCTAGGTGGACAGCTGAGAAACAGGATCTCCAGGGTGGTAAGTTCTGGATTGCTGCCCGTGAGGGTAGAAATAGGGTGATTTGACAGATAAATGCGTGGCTGAGAAACTGGTGCAGGGGGCAAAGCTTCAGGTTCTTGGATCATTGGGATCTCTTCTGGGGAAGATATGACATGTTCAAAAGTGATGGGTTGCACCTGAACCCGAGGGGGACCAATATTCTTGTGGGCAAGTTTGTTAGAGCTGTTGGACAGACTTTAAACTAATTTGGCAGGGTGGTGGGAACCAGTGTGAAGGGACTCAATAGGATGGATGTTAAAAATGCAAAGCTGCCGTGCAGTCAGACTGTCAGGAAGGGCAGGCAGATGATAGGACATTATTGCAGCCAGCAGGGTCAGTATCAGTGCATTAGGGATGCAGAATCAAATAGGGTAGCACAAACAGCACTCAAAGTATTATATCTCAATGCACGGAGTATAAGAAATAAGGTGGATGATCTTGTTGCACTATTACAGATTGTCGGATATGATGTCGTGGCCATCACTGAATCGTGGTTGAAGGATGGTTGTAGTTGGGAGCTAAATGTCTAGGGTTACACGTTGTATTAGAGGGATAGGAATGTAGGCAGGAAGGATGGTGTGGCTCTACTGGTAAAGAATGGCATCAAATCAGTGGAATGATGTGACATAGGATCAGAAGATGTAGAGTTCTTGTGGGTTGAGTTAAGAAGCTGCAAGGGTAAATGGACCCTGATGGCAGTCATATACAGGCCTCCCAACAGTGGCTGGGATGTGGACCACAGATTACAATGGGAAATAGAAAAGGTGTGTTAAAAGGGCAATATTATGATAGTCATGGGAGATTTCAACATGGAGGTCAATTGGGGAAATTCAGGTTGGAAATTGATCTCAAGAGAGTGAATTTGCTGAATGCCTACGAGGTGGCTTTTTAGAGCAGTTTGTTGTTGAGATCAGCTATACTGGATCGGGTGTTATATAATGAATCAGAAGCAATTAGTGAGTTTAAGGTAATAGAATCCTTAATAGAATTTGATAGGGAGAAAGTAAAGTCTGCTGTGGCAGTTTTTTCAGTGGAGCAAAGAAAATTACAGTGGTATGAGAGGAGTTGGCCAAAGTAAATTGGAAGGAGATGCTGGCAGGGATGACAGCAGAGTAGCAATGACAAAGTTTCTGGGAAAACTGAGAAAGGTCCAGGATATATATATATTCTGAAAATGAAGAAATACTCAAAATGCAAAATAGTACAACTGTGGCTGACAAGGGAAGTCGAAGCTAATGAGAGCATACAACAAAGCTAAAATTAGTTGGAAGACAAAGAATTGGGAAGCTTTTAAAAACCTACAGAGAGCAACTAAAAGGACCATTAGGAGGGAAAAGATGAAATATGAAAGCATGCTAGCAAACTATCAAAGTGGACAGTAGAAGATTTTCCAAGTAAGTTTAAAATAAATAAATCAGAGATGAAAGTGGATATAGGACCACCAGAAAATGAAGCTGGAGAAATAATAACCATGGCCGAGGAGATGGCAGATGAATTAAATGAGTATTTTGCATCAGTCTTCGCTATGGAAGACACTAGCAGTGTTCTAGATATTGAAGGATGTGAGGGAAATTAAGTGAGTGAAGTTACAATTACAAGGGAGAAGGTGCTCAAAAAGCTGAAAGACCTAAGGGTATATAAGTCACCTGAACCAGATGAACTGCACCCTATGGTTCTGAAAGAGGTAGCGGTAGAGACTGTGGGGGCATTAGTAATGATCTTTCAAAAATCATTAGATGGTGCCAGAGGAATGGAAAATTACAAATGTCACTCCACTCTTTAAGAAAGGAGAAAGGCAGCAGAAAGGAAATGATAGACCAGTTAGCCTGACTTCAGTGGTTGGAAAGATGTTGGAGTCAATTGTTACGGATGAGGTTATGGAGTGCTTAGTGACAGAGGACAAGATAGGACAAAATTAGCATGGTTCCCATAAGGCATAATTAGAATATTGGTTGATTGGTAGGAGGCAGTGAGTGGGAATAAAATGATCCTTTTTCTGTTTGGCTTCCAGTGACAAGTATTGTTCCACAGGGTTGGTGTTGGGACTGCTTTTTGTGCTGTATATCAGTAACTTAGATAATGGAATAGTTGGCTTTGTTGCCAAGTTTGCAGCTGATACAAAGATTGATGGAGGGGCAGGTAGTGTTGTGGAAACATATAGGCTACAGAAGGTCTTAGACAGATTAGGAGAATGGGCAAGAGAGTCACAAATGAAATACAATGTTGAAAAATGCGTGGTCATGCACTTTTATAGTAGAAATAAATATACTGGCTATTTTCTAAATGGGGAGAAAATCCAAAAATCTGAGATACAAAGGGACTTAGGAGTCCTAATGCAGAATACCTTCCATGCAAGTAGAGTCGGTGGTGAAGAAGGCAAATAAAATATTAGCATTAATTTCAAGAGGTCTAGAACACAGGAATATGGATGTGATGCTGAGGCTTTATAAGGCACTGTTGAGGCCTCACATTGAGTATTGTGAATTGTTTTGTTCTCCTCATCTAAGAAAAGTTTCAGAAGAGGTTCACAATGGTGACATCAGGAATGCAACGGTTATCATATGAGGAAAATTTGATAGCTCTGGATCCGTACTCACTGGAATGTAGATGGATGAGGGAGGATCTCATTGAATCCTTTCGAATGTTGAAAGGCCTAGACAGAGTAGACGTGGAAAGGATGTTTCTCATGGTGGAGAAGTCTAAAAGAGGGCACAGACTCAGGATAGAGGGCATATATTCAAAACAGAGATGCAGAAACTTTCTTTAGCCAGAGCGTGGTGAATTTGTGGAATTTATTATTACAGGCAGCTGTGGAGACTAGGTCATTGGGTGTACTTAAGGCAGCGCTTGACAGGTTCTTGATTGGGCACAGCATCAAAGGTTACGGGGAGAAGGCCGGGGAGTGGGGCTGAGGAGGGAGACAAATGATCAGCCATAACTGAATGGCAGCGCAGACCTGATGAGCTAAATGGCCTGATTCTGCTCCTATGTCTGATGGTATTGTGATATTCAGGATGGCAATCATATTCATTACTTACATCAGCCTGAGAGAACCTAGAATTAATATCCCTCATCTAAGAGCTCAACAGTCCCAACATCACTACACAAAGGCAATGCATTAATGTGTTGATCACATTGGTTGGCATGGTAGCTTGGCGGTTAGCACAATGTTTTACAGTATAGATGATCCGGGTTCAGTTCCTGCTGCAAACTGTAAGGGGTTTGTACTTTCTCCCCATGACCACGTGGGTTTCCTCCCACAGTCCAATTATGTACCCATTAGTAGGTTAATTGGTCATGGTAAATTGTCCTGTGGTTATGCTCAGACTAAATCAGGGGATTACTAGGCGATGTAGCTCAAAGGGCTGGAAAAATACATCTTTGACTTGAAATATTTAATTCTGTTTCTCCATCCTGAAATGATGTCCAATCCACTGAGTGTTTCCCAGCATTTTCGATCTGTATTTCAGATTTCAAAATCTGCAAGTATTCAGTTTACCCTTTCCATTATTGGATAAAATGCCATATGAAGTTGGCCATGCATAGTGCCAAACTACTGTCAAAGAGATGCCAGCAGATCAATGCAGAGCAATAAAGAGAGAAATCTGGAGATCTGTTAAATCCAGAAATGTCAGAGGAATTTGTTTCTGAGCACATTCATGAAACCCAATGCCAGGAAAGTGACTGAATGAATGAAATATCCCTTCTGAATTGCAAATTCAGAACAGTTGTAAATTAATCAGCTGGCTTATAGCATAAACAAGTAATTAGGAAAAATAAAATCAGATCAGTTCATCCTTGTATACACCAGCACAGGAAAATATGCAGATGCTGGAAATCCAAGCAACATAGACAAAATGCTGGAGGAACACTGCAGGCCAAGTAGCGTCTATGGAAAAGTCTAAACAGTTGACACTTCTGGCCGAGACTGTTCATCGGGCCTCTGGTAGCGGGTTTGGTTGAGAAATTGGAGGGCAGCAGAGATCAAAGAGGGGGAGAAGTGAGAGGGGGTTTCATTGAACTCTCCTCGCAAGGAAGATTTAAACTTCTTCAGAATATGCATCCCTGGAAGAGACTTTGCAAAGTAGTGGTAGCACAGAAATGAGAAGAGCTGCAGATGCTGGCAATTCAATCAACACATAAAATGCTGGAGGAATTCAGCAGGCCAGGCAGCATCTTGGGAAAAGTGTAAACAGTCGATGCTTTGAGCCGAAACCCTTCGCAGGACTGATGAAGGGCCTCAACCCGAGGTGTGATTACTCTTTTCCAAAGATGCTGCCTGGCCTGCTGAATTCCTCCAGCATTTTGTGTGTGTTGACTGCATCCCGGTGTATACAATGAGATTCTTTGCTCACCTGAAGCTCACTGTGTAAACATATACATGTTAATAAAAAAAAACAACAAAATACACCAGCAATGACCATGAAATATCGTGGTCAAGGCATAGTAATGTGTGCAAACTGTAATGCAAAAATAAGTACCATGGAGTACTGTGGAACATATTGTGTTGAGCCTTCTACCTTCGTTGCATCACCATTTGGTACAGAGGGGCCACTGCATAGGATCTGTAAAAGCTGTGAAAGGTTGAAACCCCAGCCAGCTCCATCATGGGCACTAGCCTCCCCATCATCAAAGGCATATTAGAAAGTTGATGCTTCATTAAGGTGGTGTTCATCATTAAGGACCCCCCCCCCACCCCCAGTAAGGAATCAGAGAAGAGGTACTGTAGCTCGTCCCCCAACACACACATACAACATTTTAGGAACAGCTTCAGGAAGCTCCATCAGATCTCAGAATGGACAATGAGCCTATGAATGCTACCTCACTTTTTTTACACTATTTATATATCGTACTGTACTGCTGCCACAAAGCTACAAATTTCACAACATAAACCTGGTTCTGTATCTGATTCTGAAATGCTAAAGTGACAAAAAGGGCAGAGGTAGAAGTAAGGATTTGAGCACGTGCCACTGAGTCTGAACAATGTCTAATGTCCAAAAAAAAGAGGAATTTGGCATGTAAAACCACCAGTGCTTATAGCGAATTCAATGAAGTCAAGTTTAATTAAGATGGCGTTCCTCTGGGGCCAAGATGCAAAATGTACAAAATGGCACATTCAAGTATAGTGAGCAAACATTTAAAACAGCAAAGAAATAGTCAATCAAAAAAAATATAGTCTAAGATCCTGAGTGACATGGCTCACAATTGATGGTACAGTCTCTTGGCAGTGTGCAGACCTCGGTAATCCAGCCTGTCATTCCATTGCTCAAACACAGAATGGCAGTACTGACGGGTGAGATCAGTCCCCAGCCCAGCATGGACACCATGCTACAACGCTCCCACAGCTTGAGACCTAGTCCTCGCAACAGCCGAGGCTGCACAGCTACCGTATCGTCTGTCGTGCCACCAGGCAAGGATATCGGGCCTGCGGCAACTTGCATTATCACTGTCCAACAAGAGTCTTGCGACGGCAAGTGAAACTGCCGAGACCATCTCCCGTGGTTACGCTGCATGCTGCCTTCGCATAGCAACTCGGGTGCTTTCAAGTAGCAGGTAGCAACACAGCCCCCAGCCAGGTCAGCTCCCCCAGACCCAAAATGTCTCCTGTGACATCCCGGCTGGCTCTGCTGCCAACACCTGTTCAGCGAGTCCCATCAACGAGCAGCTCACTGATGGAGTAGCCCTGCAGCACCTAATGTCCTCGCCGTAGAACTATCTCTTGATTGTTTACAAAGAGAAATGCACCTTTGGTTGGCCCCCCAGAGACAGCTATGTTTGAGCACCCTGCCGTCTTACTGGAAGCTTGAAGTAGATCAAGGTCACAACAGCTGTGTCATGCAATGTAAAGTAAAGGATACTAGCAGCAAGCAGTGAGAGTTACGGTTAGTGAGTCTATACAAGGCAGCTTTCAACTTCAAGCTTGAGTTGGGTCTCACAGGCCTGAATTTCAGTGCTGAATGTTGAAGTATTAGTGGCTGAATGCTGTGGAGTAACTGGAAAAAGAAGAACATGGCGTGTTGTTGAAAAGACCTCCAGTAATGAGCTCCTCATCCTAGGAATAATCGTGTAGCTTTCCTACTCAGCCTTGTGGGATCTTGTTACGAATTCACCTTATAATGTCGTCCAGTTCTGTTAATGTCCTTAAACTGTACCTTCGTATAGCAACAATCAAAAGATCACCTGCTGCTTGTGTTACCTTTTGCACAATTATTCTGAATCACTTGTCTCTGCCTCTTAACCCATCAAACCGTCTCCTGTGCCTATGACAATTAAAGCCAGGAATGTAGCAGCTAATTACTGAGGAAGCTCAATAATCAGTCAGACACTGTGTACATACATCTATTGATGCTTCTGGACACATCTTCAGTGATGTTCCTGGAATCATCGGGTGTTTCGGGTCTTTCAACATCATACAACCTCCTCCAGGTGACCCAGCCGGGGCTGATCAGACCCCAGCTTGTGTCCAGATGGCTAGCTACTTATGACTCCATGGCTCCCCTCTTTTGAGGCACCGCCATCTTGAGACCCTCTCTGCCACATCGGTGGTACTGCGGATGACTCTCCTCTTCCTCTCTCCCTCGATGCCCAAAATGCTGAAGGCTCTAACTAAAGAATGGGCTACGAATCCCCTACAACCAACCTCCACTGGGGGACGCCTCGCTCTCCATTCAGCCTGCTGACCGTTGCTGACCAGTCCTGCGTACTTGGAGAGCAAAACAAGCTAATACACCGATTGTGTAATGTATCTAACAGGCTAGCTCGGGGATCTATCCCCATCAGCATTGGCATCTGCAGTCTAAGTCATCCAATCCCACGTTGCCCAGTAGCGCTCAGTGATGAAATGCTTTGAGAGGTTGATCATGACTAGCATGAACTCCTGCCTCAGCAAGGGCCTAGACCCATTGCAATTTGCTTATCGCCACAATGGGTCAATGGCAGACGTGATCTCAATGGCTCTCCACACGGCTTTAGACCGCCTGGACGATACAAACACCTACGTCAGGATGCTGTTCATTGACTATAGCTCAGCATTTAATACCATCATTCCCACAATCCTGATTGAGAAGTTGCGGAACCTGGGCTTCTGTACCTCCCTCTGCAATTAGATCCTCGACTTCCTAACCAGGAGACCACAATCGGTGATATCATATCCTCCTCGCTGGAGATCAACCCTGGCGCAACTCGGGTGTGTGCTTAGCCCACTGCTCTACTCTCTCTATACCCATGACTGTGTGGCTAGGCACAACTCAAATACCATCTATAAATTTGCTGACGATACAACCATTGTTGGTAGAATTTCAGGTGGTGATGAGAGGGCGTACAGGAGTGAGATATGCCAACTAGTGGACTGGTACCACAGCAACAACCTGGCACTCAACATCAGTAAGACAGAAGAGCTGATTGTGGACTTCAGGAAGGGTAAGATGAAAGAACACATACCAATCCTCATAGAGGGATCAGAAGTGGAGAGAGTGGGCAGCTTCAAGTTACTGGGTGTCAAGATTTGTGAGGATCTAACCAAGTCCCAACATATTGATGTAGTTATAAAGAAGGCAAGACAGCAGCTATATTTCATTAGGAGTTTGAAGAGATATGGCATGTCAACCAATATACTCAAAATTTCTATAGATGTACCATAGAGATCATTTTGACAGGCTGCATCACTGGCTGGGGTGGGGGGGAGGTGCTACTGCACAGGACTGAAAGAAACTGCAGAGGGTTGTAAATCTAGTCAATCTAGACAGCTCCATCTTGGGTACTACCTTACAAAGTATCCAGGACGTCTTCAGGGAGCGGTGTCTCAGAAAGGCAGCGTCCATTATTAAGGACCTCCAGCACCAAGGGCATGCCCTTTTCCCATTGTAACCATCAAGTAGGAGGTACAGAAGCCTGAAGGCACACACTCAATGATTCAGGAACAGCTTCTTCCCCTCTGTCATCCGATTCCTAAATGGACATTGAACCCTTGGACACTACCTCACTTTTTAATATACAATATTTCTGATTTTTGCATGTTTTGATCTATTCAATATGAGTATACTGTAATTGATTTACTTATTTTTTTTCATTTTTTTCTCTTCTCTATTATGTATTGCATTGAACTGCTGCTGTAGAGTTAACAAATTTCACGTCACATGCCGGTGATAATAAACTGGATTCTGATTCTGGTTCATCACGGCTAATTAGACTGCATGTTCAAGGCTAATGTCTCTGCCTAAAAATACCGCACATAACATGGAATGCCTTGGGCTCCAAATGCTACAATGTGAGCTCCTAAGTTAAAAGGCAGAATTCATCATTGCTTAATTGTAAACCAAATCTTAAACTTACTGTGATCATATAAAAATATTTATTACACAGCTTGCTATGGTTGGGAAAAAGAGAATGTTTATATAAACACAAGTTCATGTCTGGAAAACAGGAATAATTTGCTCTTCAACACCTATTTGGGTGTGTACTGTCTCGGCGCTGTATTTAACAAAGTATTTAATGTATTATTTAAAAAGGAAATGTGATTGACATTGTAAATAGAGTGTATGTTAGGACAGTAATTGTAGAGGAATGTGTTGATGACCTTTCTGGTGTCTTTTGCTATGAATAAATTATTAAGAATTGGCCTGTACATGGTGTACTGGCTCTATCCAAAAAAAAATCAAGCCAGCACATTCCCAATTGATCCTACCCCACCACCACCACTGCTTTATGACAGCTATGAAGATTCATTCCTTTTAGATACTTAACCAGCTGCATTTTGTTGCTACAATTAAATGTCTCCACTGTTTAAAACAAAATGAGTGGACGTCATTGGGGACATGCCAGATTTCCTAGGCCTTCTGAAAGAAGTAGAGCTGGTGGTGTGCTTTCTTGGCTATAGTGTTCACTTAGCTGGACTAGGGCAAATATGTATAACCAGGAACTTGAAGCTCTCAACCACCTCAACCTCATCACTATTGATACAGACATTGCATCATTATTTACTACATGGTTAACCCATTAAACCTTAACAGTGACTTCAAATACCACTTCAGGCCTTCTCAGTGCAGGTCTAGAATGAAGGTTGTGATATGGAGTATTTGTCATCTTACGAACAAATTGCTAAGGTTAAATGGTTTCAGTTCAGTTTGGTGACTAGGAAGAGGTGCAGAATGTTTGTTGACAAAATTCCAGAGAAGTCTTATCACAAGGACAACTTCATTACTTCAGTGATGTTTAAGAAGCACTCAAGCAATGCTTGCTGTTTAATTCCTCTCATTATCTTCCTCAACCAGCAGCATGGTCATGCTTCAGATTATTCATGTGTGCTGGAAATGTTCCAATAAGCAATATTAATAGGTGTGACTCTATCTGGCTGAATGTTTTTAGAATAAATAATCTTCAGTCCAAAACTGTTAATTAGTTTTTAATTAGAGGTATTTTTGCACAGATACATTTCCCATTCTCCAACCTCTTAAAATAAAAAAGAGCTACAAGGCAGAACATTTTGCAATTAGTATCAGTAAATGAAATGACCTGTTTTTTTGGGGGAACATAAATGGTGAAAAGTTGCCATTATCCAGTTCTTGCTGGAATCTTAAATTCCTCCCAAGCCATGTAATAATAATTGAGGTTCCCAGATAAGTTGCAAAGGGATAACCCTACTCGGGTATGTTTGCAGCTTTGTAATATTATTTAGTCTTCAAGTATCTGTATTTATGATTTTACTTTTGAGAGATACAGCTTATTTTGTGGAGTCTCTCAAAGCCAGACTCAAAGCATACATGGTAAAACAACTATGGTCTAATGAACCTTGATGTTTTTTTACACCTAATTGTTACAGATTATATGTTCCTCATGAAATGCAGGATTGCATTATCAAACAATCACTCTGCTTGGATTCATTTAGAGATCAGCAACAGTGTTATCTAAGTGTACCTGTAATTGGAAAACATTTTCAAACTTACCATGCTTGGATTGCTAAACCTTGTTACAGTGACCTATACCTAATACAGCATAATTTGTAAAAGGCAAACTCTTGAAAATTAGATATGTTTACATAGTGTAGGAAAGTAGTCAACAAAGATAACTTGGGTTTCACTGATTTCCTCTCTCTGAAAATTTACAGGCAAGTTTCATTCTTTTTTATCTCCTTTAATATATTATTTCGTACTGTTTATTTCAGCTGTTTATCATTGCTTTTTTTTGTGTGAGGGAGCAGGTTGAGGGTTAGGAGTTTTTGATGTTCCAGCTGCTGTTTTCCATGTAGGCAAGCTGTTAGATTTTTGTGCAAGGAAGAGGGTGGGGGTTTTGGGGTTTGCAAGTTTTGTTTCTTTTTCATGCCAGGGTGGGGGGAAGGTGATTTCTTTTCTTTCTGTTTTTTTCTGTATTTTATGGCCAGCTGGAGAAGGTGAATGTCATGGTTCTATTGTACATGCATATTTTGACAATAATATCCGCAGATAGAAAGGTTGTGAGTGGTGGTAAAAAATCTTCTGAGGTGTATATATTTCAATGCTAGGAGTATTGCGGGGAAGGCGGATGAGTTGAGGGCGTGGATTGACACGTGGAATTATGATGTTGTAGCAATTAGTGAAACTTGGCTACAGGAGGGGCAGGACTGGCAGCTTAATATTCCAGGGTTCCGATGTTTCAGATGTGATCGAGGCAGAGGAATGAAAGGTGGGGAGTAGCATTGCTTGTTAGGGAAAATATTACAGCAGTGCTCGGGCAGGACAGATTAGAGGGCTTGTCTACTGAGTCCTTATGGGTGGAGCTGAGAAACAGGAAAGGTATGGCCACATTAGTGGGATTGTATTACAGACCACCCAATAGTCAACAAGACTTGGAAGAGCAAATCTGCAGAGAGATAGCAGGCAACTGCAGGAAACATAAAGTTGTGGTGGTAGGGGATTTTAATTTTCCATACATTGATTGGGACTCTCATACTGTTAGGGGTCTAGATGGTTTAGAGTTTGTAAAATGTGTTCAGGAAAGTTTTCTAAATCAGTATATAGAGGGACCAACTAGAGGGGATGCAATATTGAATCTCCTGTTAGGAAACGAATTAGGGCAAGTGACAGAAGTCTGTGTAGGGGAGCACTTTGGTTCCAGTGATCATAACACCATTAGTTTCAATTTGATCATGGGCAAGGATAGATCTGGTCCTAGGGTTGAGGTTCTGAACTGGAAGAAGGCCAAATTTGAAGAAATGAGAAAGGATCTAAAAAGCGTGGATTGGGACAGGTTGTTCTCTGGCAAAGATGTGATTGGTAGGTGGGAAGCCTTCAAAGGGGAAATTTTGAGAGTGCAGAGTTTGTATGTTCCTGTCAGGATTAAAGGCAAATTGAATAGGAATAAGGAACCTTGGTTCTCAAGGGATATTGCAACTCTGATAAAGAAGAAGAGGGAGTTGTATGAAATGTATAGGAAACAGGGGGTAAATCAGGTGCTTGAGGAGTATAAGAAGTGCAAGAAAATACTTAAGAAAGCAATCAGGAGGGCAAAAAGAAGACATGAGGTTGCTTGGCAGTCAAAGTGAAGGATAATCCAAAGAGCTTTTACAAGTATATTAAGAGCAAAAGGATTGTAAGGGATAAAATTGGTCCTCTTGAAGATCAGAGTGGTCGGCTTTGTGCGGAACCAAAGGAAATGGGGGAGATCTTAAATAGGTATTTTGCGTCTGTATTTGCTAAGGAAGCTGGCATGAAATCTATGGAATTGAGGGAATCAAGTAGTGAGACCATGGAAACTGTACAGATTGAAAAGGAGGTGCTTGCTGTCTTGAGGAAAATTAAAGTGGATAAATTCCCGGGACCTGACAGAGTGTTCCGTCGGACCTTGAAGGAGACTAGTGTTGAAATTGCGGGGGCCCTGGCAGAAATATTTAAAATGTTGCTGTCTACGGGTGAAGTGCCAGAGGATTGGAGAGTGGCTCATGTTGTTCCGTTGTTTAAAAAAGTATCGAAAAGTAATCCGGGAAATTATAGGCCGGTGAGTTTAACGTCAGTAGTAGGTAAGTTATTGGAGGGAGTACTAAGAGACAGAATCTACAAGCATTTGGATAGACAGGGGCTTATTAGGGAGAGTCAACATGGCTTTGTGCATGGTAGGTCATGTTTGACCAATCTGTTGGAGTTTTTCGAGGAGGTTACCAGGAAAGTGGATGAAGGGAAGGCAGTGGATATTGTCTGCATGGACTTCAGTAAGGCCTTTGACAAGGTCCCGCATGGGAGGTTAGTTAGGAAAATTCAGTCGCTAGGTATACATGGAGAGGTGGTAAATTGGATTAGACATTGGCTCGATGGAAGAAGCCAGAGAGTGGTGGTAGAGAATTGCTTCTCTGAGTGGAGGCCACAGGGATCAGTGCTGGGTCCATTGTTATTTGTCATCTATATCAATGATCTGGATGATAATGTGGTAAATTGGATCAGCAAGTTTGCTGATGATACAAAGATTGGAGGTGTAGTAGACAGTGAGGAAGGTTTTCAGAGCCTGCAGAGGGACTTGGACCAGCTGGAAAAATGGGCTGAAAAATGGCAGATGGAGTTTAATACTGACAAGTGTGAGGTATTGCACGTTGGAAGGACAAACCAAGGTAGAACATACAGGGTTAATGGTAAGGCACTGAGGAGTGCAGTGGAACAGAGGGATCTGGGAATACAGATACAAAATTCCCTAAAAATGTCGTCACAGGTAGGTAGGGTCGTAAAGAGAGCTTTTGGTACATTGGCCTTTATTAATCGAAGTATTGAGTATAAGAGCTGGAATGTTATGATGAGGTTGTGTAAGGTATTGGTGAGGCTGAATCTGGAGTATTGTGTTCAGTTTTGGTCACCAAATTACAGGAAGGATATAAATAAGGTTGAAAGAGTGCAGAGAAGGTTTACAAGGATGTTGCCGGGACTTGAGAAACTCAGTTACAGAGAAAGGTTGAATAGGTGAGGACTTTATTCCCTGGAGCGTAGAAGAATGAGGGGAGATTTGATAGAGGTATATAAAATTATGATGGGTATAGATAGAGTGAATGCAAGCAGGCTTTTTCCACTGAGGCAAGGGGAGAAAAAAACCAGAGGACATGGATTAAGGGTGAGGGGGGAAAAGTTTAAAGGGAACATTAGGGGGGGCTTCTTCACACAGAGAGTGGTGGGAGTATGGAATGAGCTGCCAGAGGAGGTGGTAAATGCGGGTTCTTTTTTAACATTTAAGAATAAATTGGACAGATACATGGATGGGAGGTGTATGGAGGGATATGGTCCGTGTGCAGGTCAGTGGGACTAGGCAGAAAATGGTTCGGCACAGCCAAGAAGGGCCAAAAGGCCTGTTTCTGTGCTGTAGTTTCTATGGTTCTATGGTAAAATAAACCTTTGAAAATGCTCTATTTCATAACACAAAAAAACAAAGGATGCAATAATCTGAGGTAAAGTTTCATTCACAGTAATAATAATTACTCCTGAAATACAGTGACAACCTTTGTTTGGAATGCAATTTATACAGATCATTTCAGAATATAAATAGTGTCTTGGAGCACTACAACGTAGAAACAGGACCTTAAGTGCATTTAGTCCATGCAACTGTTATTCTGCTTCATCACATTGATCCTGGATTGAAGGCATAGCTTTCCAAACCCCTTGTATCCATGTACTTACCTAAACTTCTCTTAAATATTGAAATCAAACCCACATTCACCACTTCCTCTGGCAACTCACAGCACCCTCAAAGTGCAGAAGTTCTCCCTCAGGTTCTGCTTAAATATTTCACCTCACACCCTTAACTTATGTTCCCTCGATCTTGTTTCACCCAACCTCAGTGGAAAGAGCCTGCTTGCATTAAACCTGTCTATACCTCTCATAATTTCTATCAAATCTCCTCTCATTCTCCTACATTCCTGGGATTAAAGTCCTAACTGATTCAACTTTTCCCTATAACTCGGCAATATCGTTAAGAATTTTTATGTACACTTTCAATCTTACTGATGTCTTTTCTGTATATAGCACCTTGAGATAGTACAAAGGAAAAGCAATAAATGCATAATATAGTTGTATAGTTTCACTTAGAAAGTACAGTGCAGGTAGTCGATAAATGCAAAAGGTGATGACAAGGTAGAATGTGAGATTAGTAAACTGAAATACAGTGACAACCTTTGTTTTACATGCAATCTATACAGATAATTTCATAACATAAATAGAGTCTTAGACGCTAGATGTGAAATGTGTACATTATTGGGCATGAAATTTAAATTCTGTATGCAGCTATACTCCAATCATGAGAAATATGTAGCCATAAGAATACAATATTGTTTCAATAACTGTATATGCATATGAAGTATAAGCTAAAAAGTTTGAGAACATTGTTAGTCAAGAGCTTTCAAGAAATCCAAATGGAATACTTTGCAGGAGGCCCTGTGAAAAGAACAATTTTTCTGAGTATTCTATCTTTTAGTATTATTCAGCTTGGACAATTTATACCAAAGTGTCATCTTTGTGGTCAATGGCATGAGCCAATGAACAGTGAATGCAATGGACAATTGGTTCCAAATTTCACTGCCAGCTTATCTGAAAAAAACGGAGCAAACATAATTCACATCAAGGATCAGTACAAGGTTTCAATGTGCATCCCTGCTGATAACGAGAAAAGCAATTTGATCCAGATGGAAGGTTATCACAAGGAGTTCAAGATACAAAAAAGGAGAAGCCACTGTTGTCAGTTCTTTATGAGGATTGGAGGCAGTTCTATACTGTGTGGGAGAAAAAATCTAGGCTTAAGAAGTTTATCTGTTTGCAACATTATATTGTGTGAGTTATAAATTTATGCAAGTAATGGCATGTTTTAACTGATTGCACATCAGCAGGGAAAACCACTGTACAGCTTCGCTGAGTTTTGAAATTCTAATTTTACCATGGTAACAGGTCTTTGCCTCTTTCTATATCTTTGTAGGCTATCGACTCTGTTTATTTCATGGGATTCACACAAACAGATGAAACCTTCCTTGTTGTTCGTGTTTGCCGGAAACCAAATGGCTTGTGTGAAATATGGTTACTGCTTCGAGTTGATGGAATCGGATGCTTCCAGGTAGGTTGTGTTGGCGCTGGGGCTCCCACAACAACTGAATAAAACTATTTGCATCTTATTTTTAATGAGATCAATGGCAGCTACTTTATTTTAAACCAGAAAATCAGTAAAGTACAGGGCTGCAGAAGCTACCATATGGCACTGAAGAAGGCTGCAAAATAGGTTTGTGCAATGTACGATACAGTGCTTTTATGTTCATGGAGATTTGATATGCAAACCAGTGGAATGCTAACAAGCCTGCAATGGGTTTGATTCACTACCCTGATTAGCATTGCAAATTCTTTGGCATTTCGGAAGCAGTGTCAAGACTAAACCAAGGCTTTTGCAGTGAACTGTAAAGTAGAGCCCTGAATGAGATTTGGGTGGCACAGTGGTGCTGCACCTAGTCCTAGTGCCTCCACTGACTTGGGTTTGATCTAGATCTTGGGCACCCTCTATGTAGAATTTGCACATTCCAAATATATACATCAAGATAAGAACAAGGATCATTTCTCAATAGATAGTTACACAAAGGTATCAATAAGATACTTAGAGCACTTCTCTAACCTCAATACCCTGTAGTCTTTAGAGTTGATTATGTGAAGGTAATGTAGTTAAAAGAAGGGTTGCTATTACTATCTCTGAGGTAATTCAAAAGAAGCTATATTTAAAATGAATAATGCATTAATAGGTTTCACGATTTTCAATATCAACTTTTACTATATGTGGGCTGCCAACATTCAGGCTGGTAAGTGGAATCATTTCTCCATGTACTTGTGGTGATCTTCTGTATTGCTGCCAATATTCTGCAAAAATGTATCTTTCAGCATCCCATCCATCCGGACACTATCTATACTTTGGACAGTAAGAACTCCTGGAGTGCAGGTGGACTAAAACTGGAGTGTCTGGAGCCACTTCGGCGATGGCGAGTTTTCTTTAATGGACTTCTGAGGTCAGTATTGGGTCTAATGAAGATGTGACATTTCCTAAGTATCACATCTTCACTTGATGGCAGTAAACAGTATTCCTTGGCATTCAATTCATTTTAATATCTAAACAAATCTTATCGTGTATGAGAAATGTATATATTCTAAATAGTCTTGAAATCTCAGATGCCAGTAAGAGTCACGAGAAACTTAATTGGATAATTAATGAGTGTTGTGAAAGTGGAGATGCATTTTAACTGTGAATTATGCTTGAGACTTTTTTATATTTAAGTGTACACTGTAATGTGTACAAATGCGAAATGCCTAGCCTATCCAGCCACTCCTTATAACCCAAGACCTCTACTCCCAGTACCTCCTCATTAGTCTTTGTTGCATCCTCTCCGGATCAATAACATCCTTCCTTTAGCATGGTGACCAGAAGTGTATGCCCTCACTAATTCCTTGTGTAGCTGAAACATGACGTCCCAACTCCTGCACTCAATATTCTGACCAATGAAGGCAAGACTGCCAAACATCATCTTCTTAAAACTAAAATAAGCTGAGATTAGCTTTATTTGACCTATGTATGTTTAAACATATAGTGAAATATGTTGTTTTGTGTCAGCGGGCTACTCCAGGGTTTGGATTTGAGAACTTATTTTTGGTTTGGAATGCTTTTGTCCGCGTTAATTGCTAGCATGATTTGTTTTTTTCTTCTTTCTCTTGCGCATCAAGTGTTGGTCTTTTATTTTTATTCTTTTTTTTCTTTAATTGCGTCATTTCGGGTTTCTTGCTTTGTGGTTTCCTGTGAGCAAGCAAATCTCAAGGTTGTATAATTTATCCATTCTTTGATAACAAATAAATGAGTCTTAAACCTTGAAATGGACAACACAGTCCAAGATGCACTGGGGGCAGCATGCAAGTGTCACCATTTGCCTTTTCCAACTCATTTCCTTAAAACCAGTCCCTTTGTTAAAGGTGTCCTAGTATCTTGCACGCCTAAATTCCAAAATATTCCTTTTTAGTGGCATGGATATTTTGCAATTTCATTGCAGAAGTATAAAAGCATCTGTTGCAATAACATTTCACAATATATGCTTGGAGAAATATAACTGTACTTTGCTTTAGGATATCCCTGTAATTTGGAAAACCTTCAAAGAAATGGGAAATTCCTCTGATGGCTTCATTTTCTGTTTGTAAACATGCCTAAGTAAATAAAGTATTTGTGGTGCATGTGCAGTGCTAATCTGTTAATGCAGATCACGTAATGCATGGACTTTCACTGTGCATATTTTTCAAATGAAGGCACACTGATTTCTTATCGTCTGTCTATCTAATCCTATCATAGATCATTCAGAATACACCTCAATTTACAACGTGCTTATAAGAGTAGGTGACAACACGCTTGGCTGTTTTACAAGAGAGCATCCCTGACATTTTACTCCTTTTTGATTGCCATTAGTCTCTCATTGAAAACGTACTACTTCGTACTTAAGAAGTAATGAAAAAAAAACACTAGCATTCTGTGATGTTGTTTTCACAAATCTGCTTGTCTTTTTTTTATATATATAGAAAAGGACCATACAGGGACACATGTATGGAAGAAGAAGGCGAGCTCAAGCATGTGAAGATGTCTTTTGTGTAAGTTTGGTAAATTGAAAGAAAAGGCAAAGTGAAGAATATGTTCTTGAAACAATTTAGAAATATGTAGTGCCTCCTGTACACAGACTGACTGCAACAAAAACATGTTAAGCTCCCTGCAAATTTTATGCACCATTTTGACCAGTTAATTATTGCTTAGAATCTTAGTATTCTTGAACTGAGGGATGGGTTTGTTTATTTCATGGTCTGCTGCATGACTGGGTCAGGAGTTAGGTAAACAAGACCAAGCAAGAATAGCAGTGAATGTTTCAGACTTTTACAGTATCTCAGTAGTTTTGTGATCACTTAACGATAAGTTTCAAAAGAAAAACTTGAAGTTGTTAATTGAATTTAACTTTAAAGTTGCCATGGATTTATTGTCTGGATTGCTAATTTGTTAATGTAACCCATGTGCCACGGTTGTAATCTATAGATACTCCTGATCCACAAAGTACTGGATTTCATTTTTGATCATTAACATTTGCTGTATTAACTCAACATGAATGAAGAGAATGCTGTTAGTGGAAATGCACCACCTGCATTAGATGCTAGAAGGAAAGAAGCCATTTTCTGCTCCAAATGGTTTGCCAGTGATTGGAATAATTGCACCTGGTCTTTTAGGAAAGGAAATGTTGAGAGCTTACAACTGGTATTAGCAAACCCATTAATAGCAGCCTCAGTTGAATTACCCAACCATGGGATAAAAAATGTTGCTCCCTACTTCCAGAAGTCATTTCTATTGAAGTTGATGTAAAATAGCCTGTAAGTGGCAGGTTTGGTAAAGAAGAGAGAATATCTCTAATAGGATGTAGTTTTTTTCTTTCTGTCTCTGTGTCTCTCTTTCTCTGTCTCTCTCACACAGATGATTCCACAACATTTGACCAAGCATTCCAGGATGCCCTGTGTGCATGTCACATTTACTATATTGAGATATTGAACAAGTACACTGAATGGCCACTTTATTAGGTACACCGGTACGCCTGCTTGTTAATGCAAATATCTAATCAACCAATCATATGGCAGCATCTCAATGCATGAAAACAAGAGGTTCAGTTGTTGTTCAGACCAAACATCAGAATGAGGAAGAAATGTGATCTAAGTAACTTTGACTGTGGCATGGTTATTTGTTCAAGTTTTGAGTGTCTCCAAAACTGGGAATCTCCTGGGATTTTTATACACAACAGTCGCTATTAAGTTTACAAAGAATGGTGTGAATACAAATGGTCAGAGGACAATAGTCAGAATATTTCAAATTGACAGTAACTCAAATAGTCATGTGTTACAACAGTGGTGCCTAGGAGAGCACCTCTGAACTCATAACATGATGGACCTTGAAGTGGATGGGCTACAGCAGCAGGAAGCCACAAACATGCACTCAGTGGCCACTTTATTAGGTACAGGGGTACCCAATAAAGTGGTCATTGTGTGTATTTCTTTATACAGTATATGTACATATTGGGAAATGACTATCTGGATAGGTATCGTAGTTAATTCCTAGTGCCACTTGAATCAAGTGATTGCCTCTGTGGAACAATGTACCTGAAGTTCCAATAAAGAGCAGGGTTTATTTGCATTGTTGCATGCTGTAAATTTAAAGATGATTACTGCTTCTAACTTTCAATAATATGTTTCTGTAGTAAAGTACAGATGTGGTGATTCTTATGTCAATGGTTCCTAAAATAACCAGACATTCTGTCTCTCCCCTACCCAGACAGAATATGTTCTCCTTCTTCAAAGAAAGTGGGTTCCCTTCCTTCACCATCGATGCTGCCCTCACCCGTGTCTCTTCCATTTTGTGCACATCTGCCGTCACCCCATCCTACCGCTGCCACACTAGGGATGGGTTTCCTCTTGTCCTCACTCATAATTCTCCATAATTTCCATCTGCAATGGGATCCCTCCACCAGGCACAACTCCCCGCCCACCCCCCCAACTTTCTGCTATCTGCAGGCATTGCACCTTACACAACTTACTTGTCCATTCGCCTTTCCCCACTTATCCTTGCAAGCAGAGCAGGTGCCACACTTGCCCCTACACCTCATCCCTGACTAGCATTCAGGGCCCCAAACAGTGCTTCCAGGTGAGGCAACACTTCACTTGAGAGTCTGTTGGAGTCATTTACTGTATCCTATGTACTCAGTGTGGCCTCATGCATATGGGTAAGACCCGACATAGATTGGGAGATCACTTCACCAAGCGCCTTCACTCTGTCTGTCACAAAAAGCTGAGTTTCTCTAGCATTTTGTGCGTATTGCTTTGGATTTCTGGCATCTGCAGATTTTCTCATGTTTAAGATTAAAAAATATAGAGTATTTTTCATTAAATTGGAGTGCAGTGAATATTCCCTTAAAGATACTTGTAATTCTTTCTTAAATTCAAAACTTTTAAAGCATATGCTGTTTGAAGTCCATGGACCTGAAAAATCCAACCATTTTGCAGATCTGCCAATGAATGCCATTAGCAGAAACTCCCATATTGGGGCCATGATCTGATTTGTTTGCAGGATCTTCTTTTTCTGTGATCATTTGACATCAATGCAGAATTCCATTGGCATTGACTACAACGTAAGCTTCAAATTGTGCAGTCTTGATTGAGTGGAAGCCCTAGTTATAATGTCTTGATTACTTCTCCTTCTTAAGTCATCTGGGAAAAAAAAAGACCTGCATTTATCACATTTTAAAAAAAAAACAATCATCTGGTTGTCAAAAAGTAGTTAGAGAGTCTGCTTTTGGTGATGGATAGATTAGCCTGAGTTTTGGAGAGTTGCCCAACAGCTGCTGCTTGACGCAAACCTGGAGCACTTTGACTTTTTTTCAGTGAATGACGCATGGGCCACACAAATCTCATTTGCTGATGTTCCCTCATTTCCTCAGAAGCATGCTAGAACATAAGAATTAACTATGAGCTTTATGCCACATAACCTACAAATTAGACTTCTGCTCACAGTCTCACTGAAGTCAATGAATCTGGTTAAGATAAATTATTGAAGGGTTTGTATACAACCATTTGTAGATACAGGAAGTATTGTTGATGCCTGAAAGGAACTATTTAGTTTATTCCTGTGCACTAACCAAAGTACTTCTTTCCCTTTTTTTTAACGAGATAGCTGGACATCCTTTTCCACTGTCTTTAATTTCGACACCGACATTCATCCAAGTGCCCTTGCTCAGAGCATTGCCAAAGAGAAGTGGAGTTTAAAGTTCATGGAAAATCTGAAAAAGTGAGTACAGCTAGCTTCAAGTTTTGGGACGTTTCCAGAAATAAATATATTTTTTAAACATTATGTTCTTGTCTTTAAAATGAATTGATTTGAGTAGACTTGAGTATTAGAATACATGCCAGTGTTTCAGAGTGAAAAGTGAAAATCTCAGAAAATATTCCATAATTCATTAGATGTTTGTGAAAGGGAGCTTGGTTTAAAAAAAGTCTACCACTTATAAGTTTTCCTGCATTCAAAATTCAGTTCATTCTAACCTAAGCGGGTGTTTGAGACTGTAAAAAAATCAATCTGTTACAGGCATGTAGACTATAAACATTACATATTTATTAGGTTCTTTACATCCCTGTATAAAGATAATAGAGTCTATTCTTCCAAACTCTAGTGGTGACTACGGTGTAGACCCTCATACATAGGAGCAGAATCAGGCCTTTCGGCCCATGAAGTCAGCTTTGCCACTCAGTCATGGCTGAGTATTTTCCTTTTTAACCCCAATATCCTGCCTCCTTCACATACCCACTGACACCTTTACTAATCAAGAAATATCAGCCTCAGCTTTAAACACCGCCTTTGTGCAGTCTCTTTTCCATTAACTATATGTGATCTGCTGACTGACATTTCTAACCTCCTGGTTGTGCTTTTTTTGCCCCTGGCTTTGTTTTTCTTTTTGCTAACTAACTATGTTCTGAACTGTCCCATCCTTTGGCATTTCACTTTAATTACCAATCGACCTTGTTTCCTCTCACACATTCACATGTCCCGAGCTATCTCTTATCCATTACTTTTTTTCCTAATTGCTCTCAATGTTCTATTAAATTCAGTGCTATTTGAAATCCTTCACTGATCCTACTGTTGTCAGTTGTTCTGAGTGATCCCTTGTTAAGACATTTCTTGTTGATTTAATATTCTGTTTTGAGAATCCTGCTGTTTTAACATCTTCCCTGCAGATTTATTTAATGTTTTGTCCTGGATCATGTACATAGTGTTTCACCCATCCTGTCCCTGATTTATACCCTTATCCTCTGTATATTTCCTGCTGGAGAACATTGTTCGGGATTGCTTTTGTTTCAGTTGACAATCCTGGACTGCATCTCATCTCAACTATATTAGCAGAGTGATACTAAAATAGAAAATGTCAGGAACCCTAACAGGTGTTCTGTTGGGTCAGTGTTAGGTCCACTACCGTACACGTTATATGTTAGTAATCTGGTTGTTGGAATTGATGGCTTTGTGGACAAGTTTGTACAAAGATAGGTGGAGGGACAGGTAGTACTTAGGAAGCAGGAAGTCTAAAGAAGGACTTGAACAGGTTAGGAGAACTGGCAATGAAATGGCAGATGGAAAGCAGTGTAGGGGAGTGTATGATAAAGTACTTTGATCGAAGGAATAAAGACATAGATTGTTTTCCAATCAGGGAGTGTATTCTGACATCGGAAGTGCAAAGGGAGTTGGGAGTCCTGGTGCAATATTCCCTGCAAGTCAACTTGCGGGTTGAGGAAGGCAAATGGGAGTGTTGGCACTCAGTTCTAGAGAACTAGAATATAAAAGAAGGATGTAACGTTGAGGCTTTGTAAGGCATTGGGCAGGTCACACTTAGGGTATTGTGAGCAGCTTTAGGCCCCATCACAAGGATGTGCTGGCATTGGAGAGAGTCCAGAGCAGGTTTATAAGAATGGTCTTGGGAATGGATCTGTTAATGTATGAGGAGCGTTTGATGGCTCTGGACCTGTACTCGCTGGAGGGGGAAACTCATTGAAACCTATTGAATATTGAAAAGCTTATATAGAGTGGATGTGGAGGGGATTTTTCCAATAGTGATATAGTCTAAGACCAGAAGGCACAGCCTCAAAATAGCTGAGAATCTTTTTAGAATAAAGATGAATTTTTTAGCTGGGGGGGTGTGGTAGTGAATCTGTTGAATTCATTGCCACATACAACTGTGCTGTCCAAGCTATTGGGTTTACTTAAAGTGGAAGTTGAAAGGTTATAGATTAGAATGGGCATCAAAGGTTATGGAGAGAAGGCAGAAGAGTGGGGCTAAGAGGGAAAATATATCAGATGTAATTGAATAGCAGTGCTGACTCAATGTGTCAAATGGCCTAACTCAGGTCCGATGTCTTGTAGTCTAAATACACCGGATATCAAATGAAAACACAGAGTTAATATTTCAGTTCAACTGCTTCATCAGAAGTAGAACAAAGGGAATTCAAATTAATATTAAGTGTGGGTGGAATGGTTAGGTTACTGGGAATATCTCTGATTGGATGGGTTGAGGAGCCCAAATGACCCAAATATTTATCAAACCCAAACAGAGAGAAGACAGATAAGGCACATGCTAGCCTATAAAATGTACGTCAACCAGTTGCTGAAACCAGAAACTGAAAAAGAAACCAACTGACAGGCTGTTGAAAGCTTGAGACAGAATGTTGAGATGTTTTAGAATGCTAAGCTATTTGAGCTATAAGGCAAGATCTGCATGGTCTGTTGACACTAGATTCACCATGTCACAAGCTGAGGCTAGCCCCCAGCCATGATACACAGGGACCTTAAGCCACACAATCTCATGCCATTCCCCATACAGTAGTCTGTTGAAATATAAAGCTACACAGGCATACTTACCAAATCAAGCACAACCAATTCATTGTTGCAGGAGTGCCAGCAGAGGACAGGGATTTATGTCGCACACCCCCACAGCATCACAGAACCTGAATGGTTATTTGAGACTGAGAAAGAGAAATCGAAGAGTGCAATAGTTCAAATTTATTGTCTTAGGCATACAAACCCAGGATATACTGCAATTACCATGAAAATTAGCTTTATACAGCAGCTGCACAGGACATTCAAAATATGATGCACTTAAATACACACGAGCACAATCTAACTTAAATTATACATGAAGCCCCCAGTACTTGGGTCGTGCTGTCTTCTCACTGCTGTCATCAGGAAGAAGGTATAGGAACCTCTGGACTCACACCACCAGTTTCAGGAATAGTATTATCCCTCAACCATCAGGCTCTTGAAACAAAGGGGATAACTTCACTCAACATCAATTATCCCATCATTGAAATACTTCCGCAACCTAGGGACTCACTTTCAAGGACTCTTCATCTCATATTCTCGATATTTATTTCTTTTTGTATTTGCATAGTTTATTATCTTTTGCACACTTGGTTTGTACCCAATTGGTATGGTCTTTCATTGATTCTATTATGGTAATTGGATTTAGAAACATAGAAAACCTACAGCACAATACAGGCCCTTCGGCCCATAAAGCTGTGCCAAACATGTCCTTAATTTAGAAATTACTTAACGTTACTCATAGCCCTCCTATTTTTCTGAGATCCATGTACCTGTCCAGGAGTCTCTTAAAAGACCCTATCGTATCCGCCTCCACCACCGTCGCCGGCAGTGAATTCCACGCACTCACCACACTCTGCGTTTAAAAAAAAAAACTTGCCCCTGACATCTCTTCTGTACCTACTTCCAAGCACCTTAAAACTGTGCCCTTTCATGCTAGCCATTCCAGCCCTGGGGAAAAAACCTCTGACTATCCACATGATCAATGCCTCTCATTATCTTGTACACCTCTATCAGGTAACCTCTCATCCTCCGTCACTCCAGGGGAAAAAAGGCCGAGTTCACTCAACCTATTCTCATAAGGCATGCTCCCCAATCTAGGCAACATCCTTGTAAATAAATTGAGTATCTGGCAAAAAAATTACTTTCAGAGTTGTATATGGTGACATATGTACTTTGATAATAAATTTTCTTTGAACAATAAAATTGACAGAAGTAAACATAACAGTATTAGTGCAAATTGAGGGATTTATGGGCTGAGTTAGAATTTCGATTTTTTTATGTCGGGTCAAGAACCAGATGGCAGTGGGGAAGAAGCTGTTGTTGAACAATGATTAGCACTTTGCAGGTTTGCAGTAAGAAGGATGTCCATGTGTTTGGTTCTAGCCCAAGTTTTTTTCTGATCCTCTGTTACTGTGGCCTAGGGAGAAAGAAAAGGTTGGAGGAACAACACCTTATATTCCGTCTGGGTAGCCTCCAACCTGATGGCATGAATATTGACTTCTCAAACTTCCGCTAATTTCCCACCTCCCCCTCGTACCCCATCCGTTATTTATTTATATACACACATTCTTTTTCTTTCTCTCCTTTTTCTCCCTCTGTCCCTCTCACTATACCCCTTGCCCATCCTCTGGGTTTTCCCCCCCTCCCCCTTTTCCTTCTCCCTAGGCCTCCTGTCCCATGATCCTCTCGTATCCCTTTTGCCAATCAACTGTCCAGCTCTCGGCTCCATCTCTCCCCCTCCTGTCTTCTCCTATCATTTTGGATCTCCCCTCCCCCTCCCACTTTCAAATCTCTTACTAGCTTTTCTTTCAGTTAGTCCTGACGAAGGGTCTCGGCCCGAAAAGTTGACTGTACCTCTTCCTAGAGACACTGTCTGGCCTGCTGCGTTCACCAGCAACTTTCACGTGTGTTGCTTGACATCATCTATGTATGGGAAGATCATAACTAGAGTGCCTCAATTGTTGGATCATCAGCCTGGTGGACATATCATTTTTGATGGAAAAGGACCATATAGTAACAGAATAAGAATGGGATGGGAGGGCAGTTCTGCATGACCCCAGATCTAGTGGAATTCCAGCTCTACGTTGATGAGGGCTGTAGAGCAGTCCAATACATTTTTTGAATTATCTCCCCAAACCCAAGGGGAAATCTAGCCTTATGTGTGAGATATTCTGTGGAGGGTTTCACCTTTTCAAGATGAGTGAAACTAGTTCTCACAGACTGGCTGGCCTATAGAAATTGTTTTCTTGGAGAGCAGCCATTGGAGAGATGGGTTACCAGCTGTGAACTTATAGCAATGATGTAGGAAAGAATATTGTCATCAAAGTTTTGAATTGGAATGGCTAAAAAGTTCAGATTTGCCTATCCTCGACCACAGTCGGTACTGGCGATACATTTTTTTTTCCATTGGCTTTGCCATGCTGCCTGCCGGAAGTGTATTTCTAAGTAATTTTAGTAGATCCAGACATTTTGGGCTGAGCCTCTCCACCAAGACCTTTCACCCACCAATTTGTGTGTTACTCAAATAATCAATAAATCACCAGGGAACAATTGCTCTGTTTTTGTTTGCATGCACATGCACGGAGATGTACATTGTGTGACGAGAATACACATAAAATCAAGATGTTTGCTGGCCTGGGTTAGCATCAGTGACTTTAGCAGTTGGTCTGCCACCTGTCCTCAGGGGAAGGAGAGATAAGGAACAATGGAGCAGCGTCTGGAGATGTGTAATGAAGGGACGGGAGAGAGAGAGCTGTCTGGAGCGGCTCCCCCTTTGAACCCTGAACTGTTTGAAGTGATGGACAGGCGATATCCCAGCAGGGGGATAAAAAGGGACCGGTTCGCTAAGGCGACACACGGCACCCGAGGTAACGAGACCCTGGAAGCGGTGCGCCTCTCACGAGTCGGTGGGAAGTACCGGACAATGCACAGGGTGGAAAGGTACGATCAGCGGGAACCCGGTGTGTGTCCGCCCTTGCTTGGGTGTCGGGTTCACTGCAGAGGATCGACCGCATCTGGAGGAGGGGTCACAGTCGGTGACCTCAGGTGACATCACAAAGGACCCGCCCGAAAGCTGCTTGTGAGCAATATCGCCGGTCTGTGAGTGGAAGCCGTGTTTGAATGATCAGTCGTTCCCGTTCTATCTCTCTCTCTCCCCACGTTGTCCATCGCCATGGCAACGATTACTGCGAACTGAACTAAATTGGACTGAACTTTTGTGTCACTTTGAAATTTGGTCATTTACCCCTAGACGACGATAGAGCTTGATTGATGCTGTTATCTTAATTCTGTGCACATGTGTGTTTATCATTGCTGAACTGTTGCATTTATTATCCTTTCGATTACTGTGTTGCTTGTTTCTTTAATAAAAAGTTCTAGTAATCCAGACTCCAACTGAGTGATCCATTTCTGCTGGTTTGGCAACCCAGTTACGGGGTACGTAACAATTGTACAAATTCACACTCACTTTGTATATGGTTGTCAATTCCTTGTATTTTAATTTGAGATTTCCAGTTGCTAACACTACATTGGCTTTGATAACAATGCTGCAGTAACTTGTGTGAAGCCTAACTTTTTTATTAAAAGAGTTTGGCTCACGTTGAAGTCTGAGCCTTGCGATTAAGACAAAAAAAAATCATCTACATATTTCACCACTGTTGTTGCTGAATGCTTTGCAGTCCTGAGTAATTTGTTTGTTTTTGTTTCAGATTCGATGGACAGCAAACACACTATGAGCAATGGGGTCAGTACATTGGAGAAATTGAAATTGAAGGATATGAAAGAAAGGAACTACTTCTCCGTGGAGTTAGAGACCATTCTTATGGTAATGAAAATTTCATCTTCTAACTCTGATGGACAGATTTGGCCAGTTTTATCAACTGTCCATTTTTTTTTAAGAATCGGAATCGGTTTATTGTCACCGGCATGTGTCATGAAATTTGTTAACTTAGCGGCAGATCAATGCAATACATAATATCGAAGAAGAGGAAAAAATATAGAATAATAATAATAATAAAATAAATAAGTAAATCAATTACAGTTCACATATATTGAATAGATTAAAAATTGTGCAAAAGAAACAGAAATAAAATGTATTTAAGGAGTGAGGTAGTGTTCACGGGTTCAATGTCCATTTAGGAATCAGATGGCAGAGGGGAAGAAGACGTTCCTGAAATGCTGAGTGTGTGCCTTCAGGCTTCTGTACCTCCTACCTGATGGTAACAGTGAGAAAAGGGCCTGCCCTGGCTGCTGGAGGTCCTTAATAATGGATGCTGCCTTTCTGAAACACTGCGCCTTGAGGATATCCTGGGTACTTTGTAAGCTAGTATCCAAGATGGAGCCGACTAAATTTACAACCCTCTGAGGCTTCTTTTGGTCCTGTGCAGTAGCCCCCCCACCTCATACCAAAGAGTGATGCAGCCTGTCAGAATGTTCTCCACAGTACATCTATAGAATTTTTTGAATATATTTGTTGACATGCCAAATCTCTTCAAACTGCTAATGAAGTATTGTCGCTGTCTTGCCTTCTTTATAACTGCATCAATATGTTGGGACCAGGTTAGGTCCTCAGAGACCTTGACACCTAGGAACTTGAAACTGCTCACTCTCTCCACTTCTGATCCCTCTATGAGGATTGGTGTGTGTTCCTTCGTCTTACCCTTCCTGAAGTCCACAATCAGCTCTTTCGTCTTACTGACGTTGAATGCAAGGTTGTTGCTGCAGCACCACTCCACTAGTTGGCATATCTCGCTCCTGTATGCCCTCTCATCTCCATCTGAGTTTTTACCAACAATGGTTGTATCATCAGCAAATTAATAAATGGTATTTGAGCTACATTATGAGATGGTACTTGAGATGGTATTTGATGTCCAATCAATTCTCAGCAATTTTTCAACATGACTGGTTGTTAATATAAAAATGTGTATACATCATTATCTACATTTCTTAATATAATGCACCTTGATTCTGTTCTGTCTTGTTACACAAGATCAATTTTCAGCAGTTTGGAGATTGCTGTGATTATGAATGGAATCAACATGGTGGATTGGTGGTGTGACCTAGACACACTGCAGATCTGATCACCTCATAAGAGCAAATCACAAACAGGAGAAAATCTGCAGATGCTGGAAATCCCAGCAACACCAAAAAGTACTGGAGAAACTCAGCAGGCCAGGGAGCATCTGTCGAAAAGAGTACTGTCGACATTTTGGGCTGAGACACTTAAGCAGGTCTGGAGAAAGGAAGATGAGGAGTAGAGTTAAGAGGCAGGGGGAGGGGAGAGAGAAACACAAGGTGATGGGTGAAACTGGGAGGGGGAGGGGTGAAGTAAAGAGCTGGGAAATTAATTGGTGAAAGAGATACTGGGCTGGAGAAGAGGGAATTTGATAGGAGAGGACAGAAGGCGATGGAAGAAAGAAAAGGGGGGGGAGCACCAGAGGAAGGTGATAGGCAGGCAAGGAGATAAGGTGAGAGAGGGAGAGGGAAAAGAGGATGTGGAATGGTGATGTGGGGGGGCATTACTAGAATTTTGAAAAAATCAATGCTCATGCCATCAGGTTGTAGGACACCCAGACGGAATATAAGGTGTTGTTCCTTCAACCTGAGTGTTGGCTCATCACAACAGACCATTCATTATATGTGATTGCAAGATTGGCGAGTATATAAAACTTAGCATACAGACTGTCCTTTTGTACTTTGGAAGAAGATTAAAACAGTACTTCTGTATCACAGTGCTTCACTAGGTGCAAGAAGAGAATGCCATCCCTCTTTAAAATCAGTCATCAAATATATTGCACATTTCTCCCCATTGTTGCATACAGTATAATGAAAGGCATGGGAGGTAGAAGAGGAAAATACTTCATAAAATTATAGCTGTTTCCCATGAAATTTAATTGTGAACTTACAATGAAGTTACCATAGCATCATGATAAATTGGTTTAAATCATTCGAGTAACTCCATGCTTATATTAAAATAGAAAATATTGGAAACACTTAACAGCGTTTGTGGAGGAAAATCAAGTTGATCATATTTCACCAGAAATGGGAAAGGGAGGCAAAGGAGAAGGGATGGAGAGAAGAAATGACTGAGATCAAGAGACTGAATGATGCAAGTGCAACTACAAGAAGTGCTGGCATGAGAAAAGGAACCCATCGTCTGGGATTCCCACCATTCAGATTATTCTGTCTTCTCACTGCTGCGATCGGGTAGTCTCACATCACCAGGTTCAGGAACAGTTATAACCTTCAACCATCAGGCTTCTGTACAGGTGTGGATAACTTCACAAATATGAGAAAATCTGCAGATGCTGGGAACGCAGATTCAATTCTGATGAAGGGTCTCGGCCTGAAACATTAGCTCTTTACTCTTTTCCATTGGCGCTGCCTGGACTGTTGAGTTCCTCCAGCATTTTTTTTGTGTGGATAACTTCACTCACCTCAACTCTGAACTGATTCCACAACCTATGGACTCATTTTCAAAGACTCTACAACTCATGTTCTCAGATTGAGTGATTGTTTTTTTTTAATTCTATTTTTACAGATTAGTTGTTTGTCAGGTTGTGTGTAGTTTATCATTGACTCTATTGTGTTTCTCTGTTAGTCTGGCTGAATGCCTGCGAGAAAATGAATCTCAGGGTAGTATCTGGTGACACATCGAGCTTAGAGAGGGTGGTGAAAGCCTGTTAATTGCAAATCTTCCATCATGTGATTCAAAACGCTTTCACAGAGAATTCCTTTCTTTTTTCATCTCTCTTCTGTACAGCACAATTTTTGCCTGTTTTCTCATATTTCTGGGTCTTGATGAAAGGTTGTTGACCTGAGGCATTAATTCTGTTGTCAGCCTTCTATAGGTATTGCCTGACCTGCTGAGCTTGTCCAACATTCTATGTTTAGATTTCAGATTTACAAATTCTATTTTTTTTAAACTTTCAAGCTGATAAATACTGGTTGCTGAAATAAAGTGGTACCTCCATGTCCAGTTTGTTCATGTTGAAAAGCTATCAGGTGGTTTTTCAGGTGTGTAATGTAGGTCCACCAGGGTAAAAGGGTAGTCAGGGGAGCAGTGATATCATTTCATGTGCAATACAAATCAGTGTTACTGTAAAATTCTACCATGCAAGGGTAATTTGAACTGATGCATGTTTCAAATACCGATCTGGATGCTCCAGACTTTCTTAAAATGTTTGCCTTTGCCTAGTCAGAAGTCCCTGTCCAGAACAGCTATACTTCAGAGTCATAAATTTGTATGGCACAGAAGTGAGCCTTTTGACACCGTCCTTTTTCCCAGGATGTGGGGGGGGGGGGAGAATGATTGCAGCTGACCGATCCACTTCTCTGCCAATATCAGAGAACATCTGTTGTAGGTGAGTGGAGAAAAGTTTAAGGGAGATCTTGGTTAGGTTGTTTTATACAAAAAATAATGGGTGCTTGGATTGCAGTGCCTAGGGTGGGGATGTAGGTGGATACAATAGGGCCATTTAAAAGGGTAGGCACGTGGATGTAAGAATATTGGAGGGTAATGAGCTGAGTAGGGGTAAGGATTTAAATAGATAGTGGAGTAGGTTTGTCTTAGACACGTATATATAGCTGGGGTGCCTAAGACTTTTGCACGGTACTGTAGTAATTTTATGTATTGCCTTGTAGTTCTACCACAAAAAAAAAACAAATTTCATGACATTTGTGAGTGATGTAATCTCTATTGTGGACTGGAAAAGGATGGGGAGGGGAATCATGGTTGGAAAAAGAGGGAAGACAGAGGGGAAGGAGCAGGAAGCAGCAGAGAGACATTCTGTGATGATCAATAAGCCAATTGTTTGAAATCAAATGACCTTGTCTGGTGTCCCAGGGCTGTGTATGTCTGTAACTGCAGCATGCCCCGACCCTGGCATTCCTTCTCTGCCACCTGTCCCACACCCCTCCCACGGTGCTGCACCCTCCCATTCTCAACAATCTTTGCTCATCAAAGACAAGAGAGTCTGCAGCTCATGGAAATCCAAGGAAACACACACAAAATGCTGAAGGAACTCAGCAGACCAGGCAATGTCTAGTGACCCCTGTTTCCATCCGGGGGTCAGTGTGGACATGGTGGAGGGTTACAAATACCTGGGGATACGAATTGACAATAAACTGGACTGGTCAAAGAACACTGAGGCTGTCTACAAGAAGGGTCAGAGCCGTCTCTATTTTCTGAGGAGACTGAAGTCCTTTAACATCTGTCGGACGATGCTGAGGATGTTCTCCGAGTCTGTGGTGGCCAGTGCGATCATGTTTGCTGTTGTGTACTGGGGCAGCAGGCAGAGGGTAGCAGACACCAACAGACTCAACAAACTCATTCGTAAGGCCAGTGATGTTGTGGGGATGGAACTGGACTTTCTGACGGTGGTGTCTGAAAAGAGGATGCTGTCTAATTTGCATGCCATCTTGGATAATGTCTCCCATCCACTACATAATGGACTGGTTGGGCACAGAAGGACATTCAGCCAGAGACTCATTCCACCGAGATGCAACACAGAGCGTCATAGGAAGTCATTCCTGCCTGTGGCCATCAAACTTTACAACTCCTCCCTTGGAGGGTCGGACACCCTGAGCCGATAGGCTGGTCCTGGACATATTTCCTGGCATAATTTACATATTACTATTTAATTATTTATGGTGCAACTGTAATGAAAACCAATTTCCCTCGGGATCAATAAAGTATGACTATGACTATGACTAAAAGAGTCAATAGTTGATGTTTCAGACCAAGATGAGGGGTCTTTGCCCAAAACATTGATTGTTTACTCTTTTCCATAGATGCTACCTGGCCTGCTGAGTTCCTCCAGCATTTTGTGTGTGACACTTTGTTCCAGCCAGGTTTACAAACTTGCTATCCACTTCACGTTAACAAATGCAGTATTGTGTAAAAATCTTAGGCACCCTAGCTATATTACAGTATATACCTAAGACCTTTGCACAGTACTGTAGGTGCCTTGTTTTCCCCCCACTTCCCAAAGTTGTTCAATAGGGAGATTAATTGGCCCCTATAAATTGGCCCTAGTGTGTAGGTGAGTGGAAGCTGAAGGGCCACACTGTGCTGTACTGTTCTATGAATCTCTTCTGCATCTTTCTAAAATTGACAATTCTTTCCTGCAGTGACCAGAAATCTTCCCCTCAGTGGCATTATTATTTAAGCTAATACAAATCTTCAAACAGCTGTGGACAGGGAATTAATCTTTAGTCCTGCCAATTGTGTTATGTAGTTGTGAATTCTTATGCTTTAGTGTTAACTACCTTGTTATCTCTTTGGAGAAGGAATAAGCTAGATCACAGACCTAACTGTTGATGATGCTCTGGGTAGAGTATTCATGTGTATAATTTACAAAATTATACAATAGATTCTAATTATTTTAATAATTTGATTTCATTGCAGGCATCAGGAATTGGGCGGATCTGTATCGATATATTATGGTTTTTGCACATTTTGAGGTAATTAATCTAATATTTTTCAACAAATCTTGGAAATATTTAAAGAATCATGTGATCTATTGAGAATGGAAATTATTCAAATGTAACCGGGTGACCGTCAGATCTTTTTTTTAAAATTTTATTTTTATTTGGATAAGGAATTCACAAATATCATGTACTTTTTTCACACATATAACCTTTTCCATTTTTTTATATGTATAAAACTACAATTATTTATACATTCTTAAGTACACATTGAGATGATATAAAAGGAAAATAAACATTTAAATAGATAATTATGTACTGTGGTAAATCTAACCTATTAGGCTAAGTAATGGAATTAGTTGTTAAGAAAAATGGTAATAATAGTTTCCATATAACCCTTCTGGACCATTTCCACTGGTCCAAAATGTTGTATATAAGCCTATGTATCAACCATTGTAGGTGTTTATATCCTAATTTGTTCATGCTTGCTCCTGCCCGCAGACATAATTATCCAATCCCTAGGTACTTATTTAATTTTTTCATTTTTTTTATCCCTTTCCCAAATCTTTCCCTTTACTTGTGTTAATTCTCTATTTTCCAAAAGAAAACAAAAAAAACAAACATTTAGACTAGGGGTGCTTACGTTAGCAATATTACTGTGTTGATGAGAAGAGCAGTATAAATCATTAGGAGAGTCATCGTTAAAAGTGTACTTAGGCATTCATCTAGGTGATGCTAGGATAGTTGTCTGTGGCTTTAAGGGAGATGGTGATGTCATTCTGCACGCGTGGGATAGTGGGGAGACCATTTTGCTTTTTGCTGAAGATGTGGTAAGGCGTTGGAATCTGGTTTCTCCCAGAGTGTGCTGGTGAGGAAAGATTTCCACGAGCGAAGAAATCAACTTGGGATAGTATGGCTTATACCAAGTTCCTCACCATCCAAGTAGGATTGCCACAACCGTATTTGTACCGTATTAGTACCGTATTAGTTTTGGTATTTTTTATACTGCATATGCAATTCTGTTCATACACAAGGGTGTGGATCGAAGTTAAACTGAGATTGTAACAGCAAGAACTAGCTGTAGATTCGTTCGTTTTGTTTCATGACCCTCTTCTGGCACTTAAACATCAAAAACCGATAAAGGAATTAAAACCTGAAAAAGTCTTTGTTGTCCTGAGTGTGTACTTTTCCCCAGGCTACAAAATCTGGTACCAGGAGTGGGGCTAATTCCAAGCCAGTTTAGAGGGTCTCCGATTGTGATATGCAGTATAATACACAATACCTAATACGGTAGTGGTGAAGACAGGACCGCGTTCCGTCTGGCGGAAGGAGAGAGCCTGTTGCCTCATGGAAAGCGTGCTGGAGCCTCTGGAACAGGCCGGGACGCCAGCGACTGACATTAGGACGCAGAGCGGTGACGTGGACCCAGGGAACGGTGGGCCGTGAAGGTAGCGCGTTTGCAGCAGCTCCCTTTTGCAGGCTTGTGTGAAGTTTAAAGACTTGAGCTTGTACTATGTCACGCTCAGAGGACACACCAGTTGAACTTGATTTGAATGACCAAATCAGTGAATTGCGTAGTAGGTATGATGAAGCCAAGGCAACCATTGATAAATTAAGCAAAAGGTCCTATGTATATGTCCCAAGGGAAAGACACATTGTTCCATTTACGGGGGATGCTGAGAAGGATGGGAGGTCTGTTGATGACTTTATTGAAGAAGTACAACATGCACTTCATGGTAGAAATCAGTCTGACCAGGATCAGTGTGACTTTGTTACGTCCCTGCTCAGGGTGCAGCCTTAGAGGAAGCACGTATGCGCAGAGATGCTGGGGAAGACCCCGCCGATGACTTGTTCATCTACCTCAGGGAAGCTTTCAGAGACAAGCGTAGTGCACCCCAGCTGTGGCATAGCTTCTACAGTCGCAAACAGCATGAGGGTGGAGATATAAGAGAGTTTTCACATGCCCTAGCCCAAGCTCTAAACTTGCTACTGAAGCACTCCCCTGATGCCGTGACCAATGAGAGGGTGGTGCTAAGAGATCAATTTATAGAGGGGATCGGGGATCCTTCCCTCAGAAGGGAGCTCCACAGATTTGTGCGGGGCCACCATGAGTCCTCAATGATATAAATGGGAGAAGACGTTCATCTGTGGCTCATAGAAGAGCTCCTGGGAAATACAAGGTCTGGAAAGTCAAAGTGTAGCAGCGGCCAGGCACAATGCTCGATTCTTAAAGCTCAGGAATCTGAGTCTGTCACACTAGATGATGTCCTTAAAGTGGTCGCAGAGCAGGGCAAAGCCCTTTGTGAATTGACTCAAGCAGTGAAAGATCTCACTGTACAGAGGGATTTTACACACACTACAAGCAGCGGACGTAATTTACAGCCTAGGTTCACAGAAGATGGGCAGCCAATATGTTTCAAGTGTCAGGTGGGAGGGAATTTGGCCAAGAATTGCCCACAGAAGTGAGGTGCAAGGGAAGTGGAGTCTGCATCCTCCTGCCCTCAAGAGGTTGGGAGTTGGGCAATTTGGCGGAACCTCATAGATACAGATTATGTACAGCTACCCTGTGACCAGTCGCTGTAGGGACATGTCCACTTGTGGAGCTTGAAGTATCAGGTGTTGCTGTCCATTGTCTGTTGGACACACGTAGTCAGGTAAGCACCCTGACCGAGCAGTTCTTTCGAGAACACTTGAATGGAGAGGATGAGGATATGTTGTCCACTGCTGGCTGGCTTAGGCTTGCAGCTGCAAACGGTCTTGATGTTCCTTACCTTGGGATTCTAGAGCTAGAGGTTCAAGCAATGGGCATGAAGATACCCAGTTGTGGTTTTCTAGTAGTCAGGGATCCTGTTAGCACCGAACCCCCTGTCCCATGTATTGTAGGCATGAACATTATCAGCCAGTGTAAGCAACTTGTCTACGCAGCGCTTGACTTCGATGTCCAGTATCGTCCGGGTCGGAGCAATCCCGTGGCTGATGCACTCTCTAGGCAGCCATTTGCAGGGGAGCCTGAGCCTGCTTCAGAGGATGCGGAGTTCGATGGGGCTGTGGTGATCTGTAGTTTGATCAATCGCGGCACTGCCCGTGACCCGGCACTGGTTACCGCTGGTCTTAACAGCTGTAGGGTTAAGCAAATTCGAGCCTGGGAAGCTGGTACTGGTGATGTAAGTGGTCCGACGCAAGGGAACACTCCAGCCCTCCCAGGTTATTCTAATGGGGACTTTTCAGCAGCAGGACCCTGTGTTAGGTGTCCTAAGAGACTTATGGGATCAGAAAAGGAAGCTGAGTGGCCAGGAGCGTAAAACTCTGCCTAAACCCGTTTTGTCTCTGTTAAGGCACTGGGACAGTATCAGGGAGCGTAAAGGGTTACTGTGTAGGGTAGTTGAGGATGAGAAGCTTGGGGAGTGTTACCAGCTTCTGGTACCTAACAGCGTGAGGAGCAAAGTGTTAGAGTATGTACATGACTCTATGGGCCATCAAGGCATAGAAAGTACTCTGCAGTCATTGAGAAGCCGATGTTTTTGGGTGGGTGTACACGATGTGGCACGGTGGGTCAAAAACTGTCCACGTTGTATACTAACTAAGATGCCGCAGCCGAGGATCTGCCCCCCCCCCCCCCCCCATGAAGTCATTTCTGGCTTCTAGGCCGCTTGAAGTTGTAGCAGTAGATTTCACTGTGTTGGAACCAGCAAGTGATGGGTGTGAGAGTGTCTTAGTGGTCACAGACGTTTTCACTACATTCACCCAAGCATTTCCGACTCGGGATCAAAAGGCGGACACCACAGCAAGGGTGCTCTTGAGGGAATGGTTCATGAAGTACGGTGTCCCTGAGAGATTGCATTCTGACCAGGGCTGTAACTTTGAAAGTGAGGTCGTAGCTGAGCTTTAGAAGCTATACCGGGTAAAGAACCGCCATACCACACCTCATCATCCTACTGGAAACGCGCAGTGCGAGCATTTCAACAGGACGATGCATGATTTGTTGCGTACATTGCCTCCAGAAAAGAAGCGCAGACGGCCAGAACATCTACCCGAGTTGGTGTATGCATATAATGCGACATCTCACGCTGCCACCGGGTATTCACCTTACTGTCTGTTGTTTGGGGTGGATCCCCCCTTGCCCGTGGATGCTCTGTTGGGACAAGAACAGACGGTGGACCGGAAACATGACTGGCTAGTCTCAGTTCAGTTCTCTTTAGAGAAGCAGTTAAGGAGGTTAAAAGTACCCTTGTAGTGAGCGAGTAATCGAGCATAATTACTTGAATGCAGGGGAGAATGTAACCAGGTGACCGTCGGATCTTATTCAGTATCGTTAAAAGTGTACTTAGCCATCTATCCGGGTAATGCTAGAATAGTTGTCTGTGCCTTTAAGGGAGACGGTGCTGTCATTCCGCACGCACGGGATAGTGGGGAGACCATTTTGCTTTCTGCTGAAGATGTGGTAAGGCATTGGATTCTGGTTTCTCCCAGAGTGTGCTGGGCATGGTGAGGAAAGATTTCCACGAATGAAGAAATCAACGCTGGGTAGCGTGGCTTATACCAAGTTCCTCACCATCCAAGTAGGATTGCCACTACCGTATTAGTTCTGGTATTTTTTATACTGCATAATCAATTCTGTTCATACAGAAGGGTGTGAATCGAAAGTTAAGCTGAGATTGTAATGGCAAGAACTGGTTGTAGATTAGTTCGTTTTGTTTCGCGACCCTCTTCTGGCACTTAAACATCGAAAACCGATAAAGGAATTAAAACCCAAAAATGTCTTTGATGTCCTGAGTGTGTACTTTTTCCCAGGTTACACATAGGCTAATTGATTGATTTATTGATCTGGGGTAATCAGTTTGCATTTCATCACAGCAGCTGGGGATTTTAAATTTAGGTAATGAATTGCATTTGAAATGTTACAAAAATTGACTGCCAGTCTTGGTGACCAGGGAACTGCTGGATGAAAACAAGAGATTCTACAGATGCCAGAAGTCCAGAGCAACACACACAAAATGTTTGAGGAACTCAGTAACAAAAATACCACACCTACTCATTAAGTGACAGAAATGCTACCCCTGCCCATTCACCTCCTCCCTTACCTCCATTTTCATTTTTAAACCTTTTTTATTAATTATTATTGAAAATCAACAACAAAGAAAAATACATCAAGATAATCAAGACAACATATCCATATGTAGAATAAGAGTTAAACCATCAACCAAACTGACAAATATATCAATAATAAAAAAAAAAACAAAATGTTAAAGCTATTTTTTTGGAAAAAAGAAAGAAAAAAGAACCCCTACTAACTAAAACAAAAAAAACCCTAATAACAAAAAAACGGGGAAAAAAACCCAGTTGGAGCACAAACCCGGAGCTTTACGCCATACAAGCTTGCATAAAAAAAGACATCATTCCGCCAACCAAATCCATATACCCAAGCATCAGAAAAGGACCATCTTAATTAACTCAAATCAAATGACAATAACGGGCAAAAGACCCCAAAGTCAAATCTAGGATCAAAAGTTCGGCTTCTAATTTTTTCCAAACTAAGACATAACATCACCTGAGTGAACCATTGTATCAAAGTGGGAGTAGAGGCATCTTTCCACTTTAATAATACAGCCTTTCTAGCCAATAATGTGACAAATGCAATTGCGTGTTGGTCTGATATAGAAATACCGTGAATATATTGAGGAATTATACCAAACAAAACTGTCAATTTATTAGGTTGTAAATTGATTTTTAAAGCTTTAGAAATTGTAGAAAAAATAGATTTCCAAAACTGTTTCAATACAGAACACGGCCAAAATAAAATGCGTCAGTGTAGCTATCTCAGTTTTACATCTATCACACTGACTATTTGCCTTAGGAAATATTTTAGACAATCTCTCCTTTGTCAAATAATAACGATGTACAATTTTAAATTGAATTAGAGAATGACTGGCACAGATCGACGAGGAGTTGACCAACTTCAAAATTTGCAACCAATCCTTTGTTATCAAGGTCATGTTAAGCTCTCTTTCCCAATCTTGCTTAATCTAAAGTAAAGGATAGTTATCCTGTTGTAATAGTAAATTATAAATTTTCCCAATAGAACTTTTCACTAAAGGGTTCATTTTTAAAATAATGTCTAACAGGTCAGAGTCTTGTATATATGGAAAATTACTTAAATATTCTTGTAAGAAATGTCTGACCTGAAGATATTGCAAAAAATGTGAATATGAGAGAGATTATTTAGTTACTAATTTCTCAAAGGGCATCAATCGGCCTTCTTGAAACAGATCCATAAAGGAAAAAATTCCTTTATTCCTCCAAAGAGAAAAGGTAGGATCACTAAGTTAAGGTTTAAATAAATAGTTTCGATAAATTAAACTAAGAAGGTTAAATTTTTTAAGATTAAAAAACTTACGAAACTGGTACCAGATTCGTAATGACAGCTTAATCATAGGATTTATATTTAAAGTAGAAATTTTGGCTAATTGTACAGGTAAAGGAGCTCCAAATAATGAAGTTAAATGAAATTGTTTCACAATTTTCAATTCCAGATCAACCCATGGTGGTCGTTCCTTTTTATCGGTCCAATATAACCAAGAACATGCATAACGTATATTAACCATCCAATAATATATTCTTAAATTAGGCAAAGTAAGACCTCCATCCTTTTTTAATTTTTGTAAATGACATTTTTGAATTCTTGGTCTTTATTATTCCAAACAAAAGATGAAATAATAGAGTCAACCTGATCAAAAAACTTCTTAGTTAGAAAAATAGGAATATTTTGAAATACATATAAAAATTTTGGTAAAATAATCATTTTAACTGCATGAATTCGACTGACTAACGAAACTGTAAGTGGATTCCATCTAGAAAAAACCTCTTTCATAAAATCCACTAAGGGAACTAAATTAGCTCTATAAAGGTCTCCATAATTTTTAGTGATGATAATATCTAAATATTTAAAAGAATCCGTAACTTTAAAAGGAATGTCATCATATGTAGAAGCAGAATCATTTAAAGGAAATAATTCACTTTTATGCAGGTTTAATTTATATCCTGAAAATAATCCAAATTCATTTAATAATTTCAATAAACTAGGAATAGATTCTTCAGGATTCGAAACATAAACCAAAAGATCATCCACATAAAGGGAGATCTTATGAATAGTCCCATTTATAGAAATTCCTTGAATATTTTTAGCTTCACAAAGTGCAGTAGCCAAAGGTTCCAACATTAAATTAAATAACAAAGGGCTTAACGGACATCCTTGTCTCGTACCCCGCGAAAGTTGGAAAAAGGGGGATCTACTGTTATTAGTAATAACAGTGGCAATAGGGCTTTTATATATCAATCTAATCCATTTATTAAAATTAGTACCAAAGCTAAATTTCTCTAAAACTTTAAATAGATATTTCCATTCAACTCTATCAAATGCCTTTTCAGCATCTAGAGAAACAACACATTGGGGAGCCTTAGAGAGGGTTGAGTATATAATATTTAACAATCTCCGAGTGTTAGAAAAAGAATAACACCTTTTATAAAACCTGTTTGATCCTGAGAAATAATTTTAGCTAGTATATTCTCCATCCAATTAACCATTATTTTTGAAAGAATTTTAGCATCCACATTTAATAATGAAATAGGTCTATATGAAGCACAATCAGTAGGGTCTTTATCTTTCTTAAGAATCAAAGAAATAGAAGCTTCATAAAATGTAGAAGGTAACTCTCCTAGCAGAAAAGAATCTTTAAGCATTTCCAACATATAAGGAGTAAGCAAATCTTCAAATTTTTTATAAAATCCTACAGAAAAACCAACCAATCCAGGAGCTTTACCAGGTTGCAGTGAAAGAATAGCTTTCTGAATTTCTCTTTCAGTAAAAGGAGCATCAAGAATTTGCTGATCTTCAACAGATATTCTAGGAAAATCAATCTTTTGTAAAAAGACATACATATTAGAAGGGTCAGCTGGAAACTGAGATTTATAGAGTTCACTGTAATAGTCTTGAAAAATTTTATTAATATCTTCATCATTACAAGCTAAACTACCATCTCCGTTATGAATTTTTAAAATTTGTCATAGCTCTATCTGCTTTAAGTTGAGATGCTAATAGCTTGTTACTTTTATCTCCAAACACATAAAATTGACTTTTTTAATTTAAGCAAATTTCTTTCAATAGGATAAGTTAATAGTAAATTATATTGTGATTGAAGTTCAACCCTTTGTTTAAATCAATCAACATTAGGATAAACTGCATAAGTGTTATCCAGGTCTTTAATTTGTTTTGAAATTCTATCTAACACTATTTTTGTCTGTTTCTTGAGTTTAGCCAAATAGGATATTATCTGACCTCGCAAATATGCTTTAAGTGTATTGCATATAATAAATTTCGAAACATCTCCTGTATTATTAAGAAGAAAGAAATCTTTTATCTGAATCTCCATAAACTTAACAAAGTCCGAACTTTGTAATAAATTTTCTGGAAAGCACCAAGGCAAATTTACATTACTAACATCATTTAACTCAAAAGTTAGGCTTAAGGGCGCATGATCCGATACAGCAATAGCATCATATTCACATTTCTGGACTTTGGACAAAAATCAGAAATCAGCTATAAAATAATCAATTCTCGAATATTTATTATGAACATGTGAATAAAAAGAATAATCTCTATCATTAGGATATAAATTTCTCCAGATTTCTATCAAGCCATAATCAATTAAAAAGGAATTAATAAGTGTTGCCGAACGACTCGGAAGCTGCTGATTGGTTGAACTCTTGTCAATCAAAGGGTTTAAACAACAGCCATGTACATTCCAACTAATGATGTTTATTTGTTTAAGTACCATTGAATATTATTCTTAAACATGGAAACACACGCATACCATTGCGGGCTAATCAAAGATGGCGGTGATGAGTATAACCAAATAGAAAACACGCATACTCCGGAACTCCATAATGGGAAAAAATACAGGAAATGTGTGTGAAAAAAATAAAATCCCACGATAAACCCCCAAATGCAAAAATACCCCCAAACCTCCCACCATCCCCAAAGATAGAAATCTGGCAAAGGAGAAAAAAGGCTGGAACGCATCCCCAGGAAGAAAAGCAAAAGGACGGAACTCCGCGTGCCACTCAATTTAAATAATGATTTAAAAGTTTTTACTCTCAATTCCCCCCTCCCCTTTACAAAGAACATATGTAACCTTAAGATAAGAAAGCCCAGCAAAGAAGAAAAAAATGTTTATACTTAATCATTGAAAACAAACTAGGGAATGGAAAAATAAATCTCCAAAGATGCCAAAGCAATTAGCCCACAGTTTAATCTCTAAAGGGAGAAAAGCAGCGCCACTATTCCTTAACTTACTACCCTATTTAACAAAAGAACTGAAGCTAATTATCTATTACTAAACACTCCATAATATAAGAAAAAAGTCTATATAAACTGTAAGCAAGCTATCACTTAATAAAGAAAAAGGAAGATAGAAACAGATAACCAAACCAGTTAACAATCTATCCGCTATATTAATTCACTCCATATACTAAACAGACTTTTAAAAAAAAGTCATTCTTTAGTCAAACCAAGAAGATCACCTCTTCTTTAAGTAATCCATCGATCAAAGGATATCTTCAGCATACCGAAATCTTCAAAGCCTGTTTTCTTTCAGAAAATTATTCAGCAACTCTAATATCCTTCATACATTAGCCGATTCCACAATGGAGTTGACAAAATCCGATGCTGCTGGGGGATCCAAGAAGACACGAGGAGTAGAATCTTTAGGAAATAATTTTAATTTCACTGGAAATCTCAGAGATGGAAAAAGTCTTTTTTTCATGTGCGATCTTCATGACAGATATGTATTTGATCTGTTGTTCCATAACTTCCCGTGGATAATCTTCATAAAAACAGATCTAGGAACCGTTAGATTTAAAAACTTTCTGTTTTCTTGCACATTTTATGATTTAGTCTTTAACTTTAAAGTGAAGAAAGTTGACTAAAATTGGTCGAGCTTTATCTGATGAAGTGAAAATTCTGTGAGCTCTTTCAATATCGGGAGGCTGAGATAGAATATCCAGAAACAGAATTTGAAACAAATTGGCAAAATAATTCAATAAATTCCCATTCTCAGAGCCTTCTCTAAGACCCACAATTCAAATGTTATTTCTACGCAATTTTGCTTCTAAATCGACAATTTTGCGTTCAGCCTGTTCCAAGCGGGTTGAAATATCCCCAATCTGACGTTTCGATTCTTTAAACTCAGTATTCAAGGATACAATATTTTCCTCAATAGTCTGTAAACTCTGTCGGAATGACTTCAACTTAGAAGTGTTATTGTCCATTTTGTTGTCGAGACCCATCAATGCATGTTCCAAACGCTCAGCCCAGACAGGCATATCTTCTGATTTTTCTTTTGAAGTTTTTCCCTTTCCATTGCTGGGTTCAAAAAGCTGTTTTCCACTTCTTAAGGGATATGACATAATGACCACTATTTCCCTCCAAGATCCAAAAAATAAAAGTTAAACAACTCAAAGTTTAGACTGGGGAAAAGGAGGAATTGAAGGCAGTTTCAAAATTTATGTATTACTCCATTGAGCTGCAGGCGGAAGTCCCTCCCTTACCTCCATTCATGGGCCCAAACAGTGCTTCAGGTGAGGCAACAATTTCACCTGCAAATCTGTTGGGGGTCATCTATTATATTGGGTGCTCCCGATGTGGCATCCTCTGCATTGGTGATACCTGAGGCAAACTGAGGTCTGTTTTGTTGAGTACTTCCACTCCATCTACCAAAAGCAGAATTTCCTGGTGGCCAACCATTTTCGTTCATATCCCCAATCGCATTCCAAAATGTGAGTCCATAGCATCATCTTTTGCCACGCTGAAGCCACTCTTGGGGTGGAGGAGCAACACCTCATATGCCTCGTAGGTAACTTCCAACTTCATGGCATGAATATCTACTTCTCCTTCTGGAAACTATTTTTCCATCCTCATTCCCTCTTCTATTTCCCCCACTCTGGCCTCTTCTCCTCATCTGCCTGTCACCTCCTGGTGCGCCTCCTTCTTCCCTTTCTCCAAAGGTCCACTCTCCTCTCCTATCAGATTCCTTTTCCTCCAACCGTTTCCAACACCTGGCTTCATCTAACTTCTAACTATCCCCATTCCCCTCCCTCAGCTTTTTCTATTCTGGCATCTCCCCTCTTCCTTTTCAGTACTGAAGAAGGGTCTCAGCCTGAAACATTGACTGTTTATTCATTTCCATAGATGCTGCCTGACCTGCTGAATTCCTCCACCATTTTGTGTGTCTTGTTGATAATCTTAATTTGTATTGGCAATGTGTTAGGGATTTCGCTGTAGATATTTCTTTCATGGTTTATACATGACAAATTGACAGTATTTCATATTGTAAGTTAATGCCAAGCAATTAAGACTTTTAATCAGTAAAGACATCTCTAAAAGATTATTATTTTTGTTATTTCATTAAATTAGTTCAGAAAGAAGAAACATAAATCCATAATGAAAGCTGGCGGAATAAACTATCTCCAGTAAATTTTGCAACACAGAATGATTCAACTTAGTTGAATCATTGTGTTACAAAATTGCAGGAGATTGAGATATTTGTTACCTAAATGACATACAATTTCATCAATTAACTTTGAGGTGTATGGTAAATATTATGTAATGGCATTTGCTTTCATTTTTAGTTACCTTTGTCGGTAGGCTCCTCCAAATGTTCATTTTATTTGTACTTGAAGTGAATATTTTGGTTCTTTCTGGGAACATGGGTTTTGCTGCCAAGTTCACCATTTATCTTCCATCCCTTGTTGTCCTTGAGAAACAGTGGGGACTTGGAACTTTATTCTGAAGCATAAATTAGTGGTGACGGTTGATATAATAGGTTGAGCATCCATTTACTGGCTGGGTGACACCCAAAAAGTGGAGAACATTTATTCTTGCTCAGATAACACATCTGTCATCTACAATATGTTTATCTTTTGCAGAACGGATTATCAGTGAACTTAACAGCAGTGTCAGCTCCCGTAACCACCTCAAAGTAAGTTGGCACTTTCTTGTCAGAGTTGTATTGAGAACCAGTTTAGAAGATTTCAGTTGCTGTCTGGGGATGAACCAAATTGGATTAAGCTTTTACTTTGGCCGTGACTTCACTTGTCAGCCACGGTACTGTCCTTCTTCCCTTTGAAAATTTCTTCTTATTCGGAATATATCTGTCTTGCACCTCCCTCATTTTTTGCAAAAACTCCAGCCATTGCTGCTCTGTTGTCCTTCCTGCAAATGTCCCTTTCCAGTCAACTTCGGCCAGTTCCCCTCTCATGCTATTGTAATTTCCTTTATTCCACTGCAATACCGACACATTGGATTTTAATTTTTCCCTCTCAAATTTCAATGTGAACTCGATCATATTGTGATCACTGTTCCCTAAGGGTTCCTTAACCTAAGGCCCTCTTATCACCTCCAGATCACTGCACAGCATCCAATCCAGCACAGTCGATCCCCTAGTGGACTCAACAACAAGCTGTTCTAAAAAGCCATACCTTAGACATTCTACAATTCTCTCTCTTTGAGGTCCAGTACTGATCTAGTTTTTTTAATCCACTTTCATGTTAAAATCCCCAACGACTATCATGACATTGTCTTTCTGACATGCCTTTTCTATCTCTTGCTGTAATTTGTAATCTGCATCCCGGCTGCTGTTTGGAGGCCTGTATACAACTGCCATTAGTGTCCTTTTACACTTGCCATTTCTTAACTCAACCCACAGAGACTCCACACCTTCCAATCCTATGTCATCCCTTTCCAATGATTTAATATTATTTTTTATAAACAGAGCCACACCATCCCCTCTGCATACTAACCTATCTTTCCGATACACCATATATCCTCGGACTTTCAGCTCCCAATGCAATCATCCTTCAGCTAAGTTTCAGAGATGGCTAAAATGTCATACTTGCCAATCTGTAGCTGAATTTCAAGATCATCCATTTTATTCCTCATGCTGTGTGCATTCAAATAGAACACTTTCAGTCCAGTAGTTGTTGCTTTCTGTTTTAACTGTACCACTCCTCTATTGCCCTGTAACTCATGCCACTGGCTGTAATTAAGCCTCATCTCCTGCATGTTCTTTCTATAATCTCTGTTGTACCCTATCTTTGATTTATTTCCGTTTTCCCCTTCCTCAACCCTATCACTCTGGTGCCCTTTCCCATACCAAATTAGTTTAAACCCTCCTGAACAGCTCTATTAAATGTGCCCGCTAGGATATTGGACCCCTTTGGGTTCAGGTGTGACTCATCCTTTTTGTACAGGTTGTACCTTCCCCAGAAGAGGCTCCAATGATCCAGGACTCTGAAGCCCTGCCCCCTACACCAGTCTCTTAGCCACACATTAATACACATGATCATGCTATTCTTGCACTCGCTAGTACGTGGCACAGGCAGCAATCCTGACATTACTACCCTAGAGGTCCTGTGAGAGTGAATTGTGCCTATTCCCCTTACTGTTTGTTGTTGTTCCATTATTAAGTCGAGTCTGACTCTCCGTGACCTCATGAACTCCTGCACACCAAGCCTTCTTGTTGGAAGCTGCCTCCCTAAGATCCCCAACATAATATGCATTGTTTGGGTAATGTTACCTATACATCGTAGCCTCTGTCGTCCTCGCCTTCTTTTACCTTCTGTTTTACCGAACGTGAGGGTCTTCTCCAAGGAAACCTGTCTTCTCATGATGTAGCCAAAATATTTGAGCTTTTGTCTGATGATCAAGCCTCCTAGTGAGCAGTCTGGCTGTATTTCTTCAAGTATTGACTTGTTGGATCTTCTTGCTGTCCAGCGAACTCTTAACACTTTCCTCCAGCTTCCAAATTCAAAGGTATTGATTCTTTTGTGTTCAGCCTTAGTAACAGTCCAGCTCTCACCGCCATACATCACAAATAGAAATATCATAGACTTCATGGTATGGATCTTCGTAGACAATGTTATGTCTCCGCTCTTCAGCATTTTATCTAAATTTGCCATTGTTGCCTCCCCTGAAGTAAACGCTGTTTAATTTTGTGGCTGCAGTTATCATCTGTAGAAATCTTTGAAACCGAGAAAGACAAAATCCGTCACTGCTTCCACTTCCTTTCCATTTATTACCACGGAGTTAATAGGGCTGGTCAACATAATCTTGGTTTTCTTAATATTGAGCAACAAGCCAGGTTTTGCACTTCTTTTCTTTCACTTTGTTTAGAAGCTTCCTTAGATCCTGCTCATGTTCAGCCTTTAGAGTAGTATCGTCTGCATATCTGAGGTTGTTAATACTTCGTCCGGCAATTTTGTTTCCAACATTTGAGGCCTCTAGACCCCTTACTGTACTATCCTCAATTACAACTACCTATCTCTTCTCTCTCCACCCCTCTTGAACGATAGTACCCCAGTTTGGTTACTCATCATTCCTGTGGCCCCCAGTCTCATCCACGCAGAGAGCAACAATCTCAGACCTTTTGGGCAAGATCAAGGGCTGAGGGTTCTCGCAAGGATCCCCTACCTGTCTCACAAACAGTCACCCCCTCTTGTGCCAGGCTATAGACAATTGTAATCAATCCTCATGATGTCCAAAGTAAATTCATTATCAAAGTACATGTATTTCACCATTTACTATGCTGAAATTCAGTTTTTGCAGGCATTCACAGTAGAACTAAGAAATATAATACTATCAATGAGAAAGTACACACAAAGGCTGTCAAGAAACCAACATGCATTGATAATAATAATTGCATCTCATGTTTTCATGATGTGTTTCTCAGCAAGCCACTACTGCAAAAAAGCTTGTCCAAGCCTGCTTAGACAGCAGCTCGCGAGTTAATAGCACATATGCCAACGTCAGGTTTACTCCAGAAACAATGGTGACTTGTCTGATGGTCCCACTATCTAATCCAGTAAATGGTTAGCTAATTGTGAATGAAAAGCAAGACCAATATTATTGGATAAAATGAATAAACAGGGGAAAATGTGAAGTATATAGTGGGTGCTATTTTGACAGTTCAAGTCTGTACTGAAAGATTGTTCCCATGACTGAATAAACCCAACTAGACATTTCAACTATTCCCATTTTAATCCCTTATATTAAAAAAACTATTTATCCAGTCCTGAAGCATGGATGGATTACGGAATTTGTTGCAACAAATAAAAACTCTTTGGACTGCAAGTTGATATGATCCATTGGAATACTTTGCTACAATGAGTAAAGGCTGAATTTGCATGTTTTAATAAAGATTACACTGGGTAACAAAGATTTTGCTTCCTGAATACTTTTGGGTATATCTTGTGGATTTTGGGGTGCTGATCATAAAAATTGCCATGTAATTTCACTATGAAACACCATTTTCAAGTCAGAGTGTCCGATGCAAGATTAAGGAAGCATTTTTGTCGGTCCACAAGTCAAGCAGGTCATCCATGACAGGCAATTCAAAGAACTGCTCGTCAACTGGAGAAAATTGCTTAGAAGACATTCAAGAAATTTGTTGAAAATTTTCTTGTCAAATACAGAGCACCAAACTACATGCAGCTGGTTGACAACATGCTTCATGCATACAAAACCATGAAGTGCAACATGTCATTAAAGATTGATTTTCCTGCATTTCCATTTGGACTTCTTCCCTGTAAATCTTTGGGCTGTCAGTGACAAGTACGGTGAAAGGTTTCACCAGGATATGTGGTCATGGAGAAATGGTGTCAGGACAATTGGAATCTATCAATGCTGGCTGATCATTGTTGAACACTTAAGTGAGGAACCTCAGGCAAAGTATAAATGAAGCTAATTAACAAAGCATTTTTAGATTAGTTAAACGATTGCAAAGCATCAGCATCGTTATGCAAATAAGCACATTATATTCAATAAAAGTTCATGTTTTGTTTCTTCAAATTCCTACATGATGAAAGTAGTCTGAAAACATGTTTATGTTCAGCTTCAAGTGGTCTACTGAAGCCAAAAAAATTCTGAGGAATCAACACTTCAAAAAAAAAAAAATTGGCGTTCAGTGTTATTAGAATTGCATTATTGTATATAAATAGTCTTCCTCTACAGTTTGTTTCCTTTTTAACTAAAGCAGAAATCAGTAAAATTTATTTATGTAATGCTTTACATATTGGAAATCTGTGGTAGGGGGTTTAAACTGTGTCTATTAGAAAAAATTCTATCTTCTTCCAGTATGAAATTCGGCTTTGTGATGTTTCCAGATGGAAGGACGGCAGGGATTGATTGGTCGGATATCTCTTTGACAGACGTAGCTGATGACGGGGTCATTGGTGACCTGTACAGATTCAGTTTTACAGCAGGTGAGAAAAAAACTACCTATCCACTACAGAATTCACGTTAAAATGGGGCCATGTATACTGAACTGTCATTGATTCACTTTAAAATGATGTAGGTTAATTCTATTTCTAATGGAAAAGAATAGGAAGTGTCTTATTTCCTATGATCACTCTCAGAATTTGGTTAGCAGAGCAGATGTACAGGCATATATCTGCCATCTCTATTAACTGTATATAATCCTAGCTATTCTAAGCTAATATAGCTAATTTGTTGCCCAAGAATATAGTTGTCTTAATCACAAGGGGGACAATTAAACAGAACATCCATTATTTCACTATTTGTAGGAAGATTACAGAGTACAAACATACTTTAATGAAGCAGTGATACATCTTGATCTGAAAATCACTTCCATTTTGGTTTTAGGCTGATTGAACCATTATAGTGATAAAGATAACATATTATGGATTATATGGAATTTGCTTCATATTGTAATCACTAACTAATGGATTCTCATTAGATTTTAAGGCATGCCTATTTTCCTTCATTCATTTTTTTTCATATGACAGACAGCCAACTATTTAACCTACAAATATCCATTGATAAGAGTGCCTGTCCGCTACTCTGTGGAGGACTACTGTGGGAAAGTCGATTCTATGAGTGTGTGGCCAACTATCGCTTGAATTTAACTATTCGTGGTTGGGGCATAACTGAATTTTATTACAGGTAGGTCTCCTGTGAAGAGGTAATCAATATCATTACTCAGTAATATTTGAAGCTGAGGTAATTATGTTTGTTCCCTTATTAGAAATGAAAGTGGGCGGCAGGCTCAAGACCCAGTGTTAGCCAAAAGTTTCCAGGAACCTGTGGTGCCAGCATGCTCCAGGCTGGTACAGTCGTTCTCCAGTGAGGCGTGCCAATGCACTGCGATAGTGGGTGGTAAAGGAGCTCAGCTGGCGCAGCTGACGGAAATGCAGAAATGCTTTGGATTGCAGGTGAGTAAAACAGCAAAACAGTATGATACAATTACAATATTCCCAGGAGGTCTCGCTGGTAGGTAAATAAACAATGTTCAGGTGTGAAGACAGGGTAATAGGTTTTGTAACTTTAAAATATTTAGCTAATTCAAAGGAAGACACAGGAGTCCAAAATGCAGGTCAACGTTGAGTTTACTTTAAGTGAGGCATGCCCATATCATGTGACAACATATGCAATTAATGTATTTTTGCATAACTCTTAACTATTTAAATGAGTAAGGATGCTTAATCACATATATAAATACAAGATTACTCAAATATTCCTTAAATATTAAATACACAACACTCCACCTTGCTTAGCTGTAAACTTAACAAAGAATGCATCTCAACTATATACACAGTATACTATAAAACGCAACTACTATCAACAGACATCCACAGAACAGTAAGTTTAATTTGAACCATTCAGGCCTTTCCTGACATGAGAATCACACTGCTTTGTAGGTGAGACATGTGGCTGTGACAGCAATCTCAGGTTCTGGGCCTCCTTCGTGGTGGTTATAGGAGTTGACTCGGTGAGACTGCAGGATGTGGTCTTGACAGTTCTGGTCACCTTTCTTCTTACATAGAACATAGAACATAGAATAGTACAGCACAGTACAGGCCCTTTGGCCCACAATGTTGTGCCAACCCTCAAACCCTGCCTCCCATATAAGCCCCCACCTTAAATTCCTCCATATACCTGTCTAGTAGTCTCTTAAACTTCACTAGTGTATCTGCCTCCACCACTGACTCAGGCAGTGCATTCCACACACCAACCACTCTCTGAGTAAAAAACCTTCCTCTAATATCCCCCTTGAACTTCCCACCCCTTACCTTAAAGCCATATCCTCTTGTATTGAGCAGTGGTGCCCTGGGGAAGAGGCGCTGGCTATCCACTCTATCTATTCCTCTTATTATCTTGTACACCTCTATCATGTCTCCTCTCATCCTCCTTCTCTCCAAAGAGTAAAGCCCTAGCTCCCTTAATCTCTGATCATAATGCATGCTCTCCAAACCAAGCAGCATCCTGGTAAATCTCCTCTGTACCCTTTCCAATGCTTCTACATCCTTCCTGTAGTGAGGCGACCAGAACTGGACACAGTACTCCAAGTGTGGCCTAACCAGAGTTCTATAGAGCTGCATCATTACATCACAACTCTTAAACTCAATCCCTCGATTTATGAAAGCTAACACCCATAAGCTTTCTTAACTACCCTATTCACCTGTGAGGCAACTTTCAGGGATCTGTGGACACGTACCCCCAGATCCCTCTGCTCCTCCACACTACCAAGTATCCTGTCATTTAATTTGTACTCTGCCTTGGAGTTTGTCCTTCCAAAGTGTACCACCTCACACTTCTCCAGGTTGAACTCCATCTGCCACTTCTCAGCCCACTTCTGCATCCTATCAATGTCTCTCTGCAATCTGCCACAATTCTCTACACTATCTACAACACCACCAACCTTTGTGTTGTCTGCAAACTTGCCAACCCACCCTTCTACCCCAACATCCAGATCGTTAAAAATCACGAAAAGTGAGGTCCCAGAACAGATCCTTGTGAGACACCACTAGTCACAATCCTCCAATCTGAATGTACTCCCTCCACTACGACCCTCTGCCTTCTGCAGGCAAGCCAATTCTGAATTCAGCTGGCCAAACTTCCCTGGATCCCATGCCTTCTGACTTTCTGAATAAGCCTACCGTGTGGAACCTTGTCAAATGCCTTACTAAAATCCATATAGATCACATCCACTGCACTACCCTTATCTATATGCCTGGTCACCTCCTCAAAAAATTCTATCATGCTTGTTAGACATGATCTGCCCTTCACAAAGCCATGCTGACTGTCCCTGGTCAGACCATGATTCTCTAAGTGCCCATAGATCCTATCTCTTCCAACAGCTTTACCACCACAGATGTAAGGCTCACTGGTCTATAATTACCCGGACTATCCCTACTACCTTTTTTCAACAAGGGGACAACATTCGCTTCCCTCCAATCCTCCGGTACCATTCCCGTGGACAACGAGGACATAAAGATCCTAGCCAGAGGCTCAGCAATCTCTTTCCTCGCATTGTGGAGCAGCCTGGGGAATATTCCGTCAGGCCCCGAGGCCTTATCCGTCTTAATGTATTTTAACAACTCCAACACCTCCTCTCCCTTAATATCAACATGCTCCAGAACATCAACCTCACTCATATTGTCCTCACCATCATCAAGTTTCCTCTCATTGGTGAATACCGAAGAGAAGTATTCATTGAAGACCTCGCTCACTTCCACAGCCTCCAGGCTCATCTTCCCACCTTTATCTCTAATTGATCCTACCTTCACTCCTGTCATCCTTTTTTTCTTCACATAATTGAAGAATGCCTTGGGGTTTTCCTTTACCCTACTCGCCAAGGCCTTCTCATGCCCCCTTCTTGCTCTTCTCAGCCCCTTCTTAAGCTCTTTTCTTGCAATAGACCCATCTGATCCCTGCTTCCTAAACCTCATGTGTGCTGCCTTCTTCCACCTGACTAGATTTTCCACCTCACTTGTCACCCATGGTTCCTTCACCCTACCATTCTTTATCTTCCTCACCGGGACAAATTTATCCCTAACACCCTGCAAGAGATCTCTAAACATCGACCACATGTCCATAGTACATTTCCCTGCAAAAACATCATCCCAATTCACACCTGCAACTTCTAGCCTTATAGCCTCATAATTTGTCCTTCCCCAATCAGAAATTTTCCTGTCCTCTCTGATTCTATCCTTTTCCATGATAATGCTAAAGGCCAGGGAGCGGTGGTCACTGTCCCCCAGATGCTGACCCACTGAGAGATCTGTGACCTGACCCGGTTCATTACCTTGTACTGGATCTAGTGTGGCATTCCCCCTAGTCGGCCTGTCCACATACTGTGACAGGAATCCGTCGTGGACACACTTAACAAACTCTGCCCCATCTAAACCCTTGGAACTAATTAGGTGCCAATCAATATTAGGGAAGTTAAAGTCACCCATGATAACAACACTGTTATTTTTGCACCTTTCCAAAATCTGCCTCCCAGTCTGCTCCTCTGTATCTCTGCTGCTACCAGGGGGCCTATAGAATACCCCCAATAGAGTAACTGCTCCCTTCCTGTTCCTGACTTCCACCCATACTGACTCAAAAGAGGATCCTGCTGCATTACCCACCCTTTCTGTAGCTGTAATAGTATCCCTGACCAGTAATGCCACCCCTCCTCCCCTTTTTCCGCCCTCTCGATCCCTTTTAAAGCACTGAAATCCAGGAATATTGAGAATCCATTCCTGCCCTGGTGCCAGCCAAGTCTCTGTAACGTCCACTACATCATAATTCCATGTATGTATCCAAGCTTTGTTCCTGATGCTAGTTGCACTGAGGTACACACATTTCAGCCCTTCTATCTTATTGTCTTTACACTGTTTATTCTGCTTCTCTTTCCTCAAAGCCTCTCTATATGTTAGATCTGGCTTTATTCCATGCACTTCTTTCACTGCTCTATCGCTCTGGGTCTCATCATCCTTGCAAATTAGTTTAAACCCTCCCGAGCCATGCTAGCAAACCTACCTGCAAGGATATTGCTCCCTCTCGAGTTCAGGTCATAGTCATAGTCATAGTCATACTTTATTGATCCCAGGGGGAAATTGGTTTTCATTACAGTTGCACCATAAATAATGAATAGTAATATAAATAGTAATAGAACCATAAATACTTAAATAGTAGTATGTAAATTATGCCAGTAAATTATGAAATAAGTCCAGGACCAGCCTATTGGCTCAGGGTGTCTGACCCTCCAAGGGAGGAGTTGTAAAGTTTGATGGCCACAGGCAGGAATGACTTCCTATGATGCTCTGTGTTGCATCTTGGAGGAATGAGTCTCTGGCTGAATGTACTCCTGTGCCCAGCCAGTACATTATGTGTGGATGGGAGACATTGACCAAGATGGCATGCAACTTAGACAGCATCCTCTTTTCAGACACCACCGTGAGAGAGCCCAGTTCCATCCCCACAACATCACTGGCCTTACGAATGAGTTTGTTGATTCTGTTGGTGTCTGCCACCCTCAGCCTGCTGCCCCAGCACACAACAGCAAACCTGATAGCACTGGCCACCACAGAATCGTAGAACATCCTCAGCATCGTCCAGCAGATGTTAAAGGACCTCAGTCTCCTCAGGAAATAGAGACGGCTCTGACCCTTCTTGTAGACAGCCTTAGTGTTCTTTGATCAGTCCAGTTTATTGTCAATACGTATCCCCAGGTATTTGTAATCCTCCACCATGTCCACACTGACCCCCTGGATGAAAACAGGGGTCACCGGTGCCTTAGCTCTCCTCAGGTCTACCACCAGCTCCTGAATCTTTTTCACATTAAGCTGCAGATAATTCTGCTCACACCATGTGACAAAGTTTCCTACAGTAGCCCTGTACTCGACCTCATCTCCCTTGCTGATGCATCCAACTGTGGCAGAGGCATCCGAAAGCTTCTGAAGATGACAAGACTCTGTGCAGTAGTTGAAGTCCGAGGTGTAAATGGTGAAGAGAAAGGGAGACAAGATAGTCCCCTGTGGAGCCCCAGTGCTGCTGATCACTCTGTCGGACACACTGTGTTGCAAGCACACGTACTGTGGTCTGCCAGTCAGGTAATCAAGAATCCATGACACCAGGGGAGCATCCACCTGCATCGCTGTCAGCTTCTCCCCCAGCAGAGCAGGGCGGATGGTGTTGAACGCACTAGAGAAGTCAAAAAACATGACCCTCACAGTGCTCGCTGGTGCAACCCATCAAATCTGTACAGGTCCCACCTTCCCCAGAAGAGATCCCAATGATCCAAAAATCTATAACCCTGCTCCCTGCACCGACTCCGCAGCCGTGCATTCAACTGCCATCTCCCCCAATTCTTACCATCACTGTCACGTAGCACTGGCAGCAATCCTGAGAACGCCACCCTTGAGGTTCTGTTCTTCTGCCTTCTGCCTAGTTCCCGAAACTCACACTTCAGGACCTCATCCCTCTTCCTGCCTCTGTCGTTGGTCCCAACATGTATCATGACTTCTGGTTGCTTTCCCTCTCGTGCCAGGATGTCATGCACCCGGTCAGAGACATCCCGGACCCTGGCACCTGGGAGGCAACAAACCATGCGGCTGTCCTTCTCACGTCCACAAAATCTCCTGTCTGCTCCCCTGACTATAGAGTCTCCAATGACGACAGCTCTCCTCTTCTCCGTCCCACGCTTCTGCACCACCGGGTCAGCCTCAGTGCCGGAGGCCCTGCCACCGTGGCTCACACCTGGTCGGTTGTCCCCGTCAACAGTATCCAGTACGGTAAACTTATTATTCAGGGGAATGGCTACAGGGGTGCTCTGCACTACCTGTCTGCTCACCTTCGCTTCCCCCCCTTCCTTTTTCTTCTTCGAGTTTGTGCACCTTGATGTTAGGAAGATGCATTTAGTTCACTGGAGCATTTTCTCATTAATCCTTATCATGCTTCCTTTACGACCTGATCTCTCCTCTTGGTTTCCTCATCCACAATATCATCTGACGAGTTCTTTTTTTCTTAACTCCATTGACTCCTTTCTTTTTGGCCTTCCATTCATCAAGCTGGGCTTTAGTTTTTTGCATCTACTTTTACAAGCAGCTTTTTGTCTCCCACCTGGAGTTCATGCAATGACCTTAATGCACCCACAGTAGATTCCGGTTCTTAATACTTTCAAAAGCCAAATGCTTGCAACTTTCCTCAAGCTCCTTGAACTCTCTTCCAGCTGAAAACCAAGTCACATTTTGCAAAAATGTTGTAGTTGGAACACTGCTTTTGCCACTTTTATGCTTCCTGTGTACAGCATGGTCCTTCCTTGGTACAATATGCTTTCTTACTAGAGGCACGGAGGTTGGCACCAATACCTGTTTGTCCTCTGTTGGGTAAAAGTTCATGATGTTCAGCATAGAGACAGTTGTGGGTACATGAGTCATAGATAAATGGAGGGCTATGTAGGAGGGAAGGGTTAGTTTAGTCTTAAGAGTAGGTTAAAAAGTTGGCACTCAAGTGGAATGAAAAAGCCTGTACTATGCTGTACTGTTCTATCTTCTCTATTCTAGTACAACTTTCAGGGCTTAAATTTGTCCTATGTAATGGATAGCAAAGGGACAGTTTTATGCAAGAATGAATTTTCAGTAATCTGTAGGAGAAATCTTGATTTTCACCAGATTGGAGAGCCTCCCATTCTGGAAATTGAAAGCTAGTGGGTAGGTGAAAATCTTCAAATAGCACAGATTTTGATTTTTAAATACATTGCCTCTCTACACATACCTACCTTTGTCCTGCTGCTTTGCTCCACTCCAGATGGCTAATGCTCCAACTCAATGTCTTGCTGCTGGCCATACTTGTCCCAATATATTGAGTAAACTAGTTACCTGAGTGGTAACCTGAAAACGTTGTTCTGATATCAGTTATGGCTTTCCCTTCATGTTGGACACTAAAACTGGTATTGGTTCTTCAAGTGTAACTCTCCTGCCCCCCCATAGCATAGAACTTACTTTCTGAATCACTTTTCTGTCACAACCCTCTTTTAAAAAAGGTAAGAAAAAGAAAACACTGGGATTTAACTAAAGTTGTCCTAATGCCTTTCATATTTACTCTCATTCAGAGGGTAGTTGTATATTTTAGGCATTTGTAGTGTTTAATGAAAATGACACAGCAACGCAGCAATTTATGATGTTGTTTAACAGCATCAGGGGCTAGGGTTTGACTATGAGCTTCGATATTGGGTTCAGGATAGGAAATTTGCACTTTTTAAAATTCTGTCGCTGTGTGAGTTTCCTCCTCCATCACATCAGAGGGCAAGTTAATTACAAACACAAGAGATTCTGCAGATACGAGGAAATCTGCAGATGCTGGAATTTCAAGCAACACACATAAAAATTGCTGGTGAACGCAGCAGGCCAGGCAGCATCTCTAGGAAGAGGTACAGCCGACGTTTCGGGCCGAGACCCTTCGTCAGGACTAACTGAAAGAAGAGCTAGTAAGAGATTTGAAAGTGGAGTGGGAGGGGGAGATCCAAAATGATAGGAGAAGACAGGAGGGGGAGGGATGGAGCCAAGAGCTGGACAGTTGATTGGCAAAAGGGATACGAGAGGATCATGGGACGGGAAGCCCAGGGAGAAAGAAAGGGGGAGGGGGGATGCCCAGAGGATGTTTCTGCAGATGTTAGAAATCCAGAGTAACGTATACAAAATGCGGCAGGAACTCAGTAGGTCAGGCAACATCTATAGAAAGGAATAAAGAGTTGACGTTTTGGGCTGAGACCATCTTGGTTCAAAAGGTCGATTCTTCATTCATCTCCATAGATGCTGCCTGACTTGCTGAGGTCTACCTGCACATTGTGTGTTACTCTGTTAAGTTAATTGCCTACTTTAATTACCCATTAATATAAGTTAATGGCAGTTCCACTGAAATGAGATGAGCTTGAAATGTTCTCTTTCTTTTGATACAAGAATAGATGTATTCCAGTATCTTTGAGTGGATGGTTCCAAATTATTTATTTGAAAATATTAGTTAATTCTAACATTGCATAAAAGTGATAGATAAAGCCAGTTCACTCCATATAACCATATAACAATTACAGCACAGAAACAGGCCATCTCGACCCTTCTAGTCTGTGCCAAACTCTAACTGTCACCTAGTCCCACAGACCTGCACAAAGCCCATAACCCTCCTTTCCTTTCCTGTCCACATAGCTGTCCAATTTAACTTTAAACGACAACATTGAACCTGCCTCAACCACTTCTGCTGGAAGCTCGTTCCACACAACTACCACTCTCTGGGTAAAGAAGTTCCCCCTCATGTTAGCCCTAAACTTTTGCCCTTTAACTCTCAACTCAAGTCCTCTTGTTTGAATCTCCTCCACTGTCAATGGAAAAAGCCTATCCACGTCAACTCTATCTATCCCCCTCATAATTTTAAATACCTCTATCAAGTCTCCCCTCAACCTTCTATGCTCCAAAGAATAAAGACCCAACTTGTTCAACCTTTCTCTGTAACTTAGGTGATGAAACCCAGGTAACATTCTAGTAAATCTTCTCTGTACTCTCTCTAATTTGTTGACATCTTTCCCATAAATCGGTGACCAAAACTGTACACAATACTCCAAATTTGGCCTCACCAATGCCTTGTACAATTTCAACATTACATCCCAACTCCTATACTCAATGCTCTGATTTATAAAGGCCAGCATACCAAAAGCTTTCTTCACCACCCTATCCACATGAGATTCCACCTTCAGGGAACTATGCACCATTATTCCTAGATCCCTCTGTTCGACTGCATTCTTCAACATCCTAGCATTTACCATGTATGTCCTATTTTGATTAGTCATACCAAAATGTAGCACCTCACATTTATCAGCATTAAACTCCATCTGCTATCTTTCAGACCACTCTTCTAACTGGCCCAAATCTCTCTGCAAGCTTTGAAAGCCTACTTCATTATCCACAACTCCACCTATCTTAGTATCATCTGCATACTTACTCATCCAATTTACCACTCCATCATCCAGATCATTAATGTATATGATAAATAACATTGGACCCAGTACAGATCCCTGAGGCACACCACTAGTCACCGGCCTCCAACCTGACAAACAGTTATCCACCACCACTCTCTGGCATCTCCCATCCAGCCACTGCTGAATCCATTTTACTACTTCAATATTAATACCTAACAATTGAACCTTCCTAACCAACCTTCCATGTGAGACCTTGTCAAAGGCCTTACTGAAGTCCATATAGATAACATCCACCGCTTTACCCTCGTCAACTTTCCTAGTAACCTCTTCAAAAATTTCAATAAGATTTGTCAGACATGACCTTCCACGTACGAATCCATGTTGACTGTTCGAAGTAAAGAAATATTTTTTTTTTCTGTCTGCCAGTTTATTGTACCTAGGGGTTTCTGTGTCACGAGAGCAGCTCTAGAGCACCAGATGAAAATGAACAGCAGTCTCCAGCAAGCTGTGTCAGAAATCAGTGATGAAACCAGGTATGTCCTTCCTCAATTAAAATAAAAGTTGTTAAATAATTAAATCTTAGATTTTTAAAGCTCTTTCAAGTTTCTCTTCAGAACTGATAATGAAGTAAAATTCAGGTAGTGTATTAGCATTCTTGATATGTGCCACTCCAATCACTTTCTGATTTTTAACTGCACTTTTTTTTTCTGTTTCAGTAGCACTCACAGAAGTGGAAACCTGCGTGAACTGTGTGAAAGGTAAAAACGGTCATAGAAAAAGTCCTTTTGAAGGCAACGTTTTTTAACATCACTATATTTCTAATGTTTTAATGAGTCAAAACATTCTATACACTGCTGTGCCCACAATTATTGGAAGGACAATTAACTTTTAAACACTGAAACACCTTTAAGGTCAAACAATGAGTAGGAGGACAAGGTTCATAGAATCAGAAGTTACAAAGGAAGTTAAAACAAACATGAGAATTTCAGAATGGAGATTAAAAGGCCAAATCAAAAACATGATGGGTAAGTAAGAAATGTGAAAAAGGACACAGGCACAGGCACAGGCACAGGCAGCAGGGATTTAGTCATAATCATAGTCATACTTTATTGATCCCAGGGGAAATTGGTTTTCGTTACAGTTGCACCATAAATAATAAATAGTGTTAGAACCATAAATAGTTAAATAGTAACATCTAAATTATGCCAGTAAATTATGAAATAAGTCCAGGACCAGCCTATTGGCTCAGGGTGTCTGACCTTCCAAGGGAGGAGTTGTAAAGTTTGATGGCCACAGGCAGGAATGACTTCTTATGACGCTCTGTGTTACATCTCGGTGGAATGAGTCTCTGGCTGAATGTACTCCTGTGCCCAGCCAGTACATTATGTAGTGGATGGGAGACATTGACCAAGATGGCATGCAACTTGGACAGCATCCTCTTTTCAGACACCACCGTCAGAGAATCCAGTTCCATCCCCACAACATCACTGGCCTTATGAATGAGTTTGTTGATTCTGTTGGTGTCTGCCACCCTCAGCCTGCTGCCCCAGCACACAACAGCAAACATGATAGCACTGGCCACCACAGACTCGTAGAACATCCTCAGCATCGTCCGGCAGATGTTAAAGGACCTCAGTCTCCTCAGGAAATAGAGACGGCTCTGACCCTTCTTGTAGACAGCCTCAGTGTTCTTTGACCAGTCCAGTTTATTGTCAATTCGTATCCCCAGTTATTTGTAATCCTCCACCATGTCCACACTGACCCCCTGGATGGAAACAGGGGTCACCGGTACCTTAGCTCTCCTCAGGTCTACCACCAGCTCCTTAGTCTTTTTCACATTAAGCTGCAGATAATTCTGCTCACACCATGTGACAAAGTTTCCTACCGTAGCCCTGTACTCAGCCTCATCTCCCTTGCTGATGCATCCATCTATGGCAGAGTCATCCGAAAACTTCTGAAGATGACAAGACTCTGTGCAGTAGTTGAAGTCCGAGGTGTAAATGGTGAAGAGAAAGGTGACCAATCTACGCAAGGTGATACCAACTGAGATGAAAAGCAGGTGACCAATCTTCAGAAAAGTTGTGCCTTCGAGATTATGAATTATTCTGCATAATGATTTTTTTATTTTAAAAAATCTGACACTAATTAAACATCTGAGCAAAGAGTTATAATGAGCTTTGTTTTCTGGAACATGAACTGCCCTTCACTGTTCTCCAGGTGCATTGAGTTGTTCGAAAACACCAAACTGGCTCCAGAGATTGAAAAAGCCATTCACGATCAATTGGCTGAGCTGAGGCTGTTGGGAACTGAGCAGCGATTGGCCGTCAGGTCCAGTGCGCTTGGGGAGGACACTGAGGATTCGTCTGCTGCAGGGCAGCTCAGCACCGAACTGGGATTGAAAGGCTTTGAACAGGTGAGAAAGATACTGAGTGGGTCTATCGCAGTATGATGGGGAAAATAAAGAGTCAGTGAAAAATTTTGTAATCTATTAAATTTATCTCCAGTTAAAAGATCAGAATTTCCTAATAATTTGAATTAAATAATTTATTCAAAGTCTCAATATGGCAATTGAAATCTGTAATCAGCAGCTTTGTGTTCATTCTTGAACTATGTGTAGGTAAAATTTATTCTTGACTTGAATATAGCTTTGAATAGATTCACTCTAATGGAGTCTCACCTGTGTTTCAGTTGTTCATCTAAGTACATAGTTGTGTGACTGCTTGACTCCACCACACCTACAGGCTGTGTGTTCCAGATTTTAAGCACTCACTGGGTGAAAAAATGCCCTTAATCATATTGTCAACAGTTATGGACTTGCCTGTGAAGGAGAAAGAGTTTATTTGTTACTTATCACCATCTGTGGAAAGCGGCCAGTGAAGGAGTGGAGCTTTGAGGCTTTGACTCGAGAGGCTTCGATGAGAAGAGGCGGAGGACAAGCTCGCTCGCAGTTAGTCTTTACAATGCCTCCTGAGATGGTGATGTGCCTCTCATGTGAGATGTGGCAGTCTTGGGGGAACGCCCCTCTCCCGCAGAGTCACATCTGCCAGAAGTGCATACGGCTGGGCGATCTGGAAGACCATGAAAGGAATCTGGAGCAGCAGCTGGGTGACCTTGGACTCATAAGGGAGAATGAGGCAGTCATAGATGAGAGCTACAGGGAGGTAGTCACACCTAGGCTGTCGGAAGCAGGTCGTTGGGTGGCAGTCAGAGGGGGGAAAGTGAAGGTGAGCAGACAGGTAGTGCAGAACACCCCTGTAGCCATTCCCCTGAATAATAAGTTTACCGTCCTGGATACTGTTGGCGGCTATGACCGACCAGGTGTGAGCCACGGTGGCAGGGCCTCCAGCACTGAGTCTGACCCGGTGGTGCAGAAGGGTGGGACAGAGAAGAGAAGAGCTGTTGTCATTGGAGACTCTATAGTCAGGGGAGCAGACAGGAGATTTTGTGGACATGAGAAGCACACCCGCATGGTTTGTTGCCTCTCGGGTGCGAGGGTCCAGGATGTCTCTGACTGGGTGCATGACATCCTGGTACGAGAAGGAAAGCAACCAGAAGTTGTGATACATAGGCAGGAAGAGGGATGAGGTCCTGAAGTGTGAGTTTCGAGAACTAGGCAGAAGGCTGAAGAACAGGACCTCAAGGGCGACGTTCTCAGGATTGCTGCCAGTGCTACGTGACAGTGATGGTAAGAATTGGGGGAGATGGCAGTTGAATGCGTGGCTGAGGAGTTGGTACAGGGAGCAGGGTTTTAGATTTTTGGATCATTGGGATCTCTTCTGGGGAAGGTGGGACCTGTACAGAATGGATCTGTTGCACCTGAATCAGAGGGGGAGAAATATCCTTGCAGGTAGGTTTGCTAGCATGGTTCGGGAGGGTTTAAACTAATTTGCAAGGGGGATGGGATCCGGAGCGATCGAACAGTGAGGAAGTGCATGGAGTAAAGCCAGATCTAACATACAGAGAGGCTTTGAGGAAAGAGAAGCAGAATAAACGGTGTAAAGACAGTAAAGTAGAAGGGCTGAAATGTGTGTACCGCAATGCAAGAAGCATCAGGAACAAAGGTGATGAACTGAGAACTTGGATACATACATGGAGTTATGATGTAGTGGTTATTACAGAGACTTGGTTGGCACCAGGGCAGGAATGGATTCTCAATATTCCTGGATTTCAGTGCTTTAAAAGGGATAGAGAGGGCAGAAAAAGGGGAGGAGGGGTGGCATTACTGGTCAGGGATACTATTACAGAAAGGGTGGGTAATGTAGCAGGATCCTCTTTTGAGTCAGTATGGGTGCAAGTCAGGAACAGGAAAGGAGCAGTTACTCTATTGGGGGTATTCTATAGGCCCCCTGGTAGCAGCAGAGATACAGAGGAGCAGATTGGGAGGCAGATTTTGGAAAGGTGCAAAAATAACAGGGTTGTTATTATGGGTGACTTTAACTTCCCGAATATTGATTGGCACCTGATTAGTTCTAAGGGTTTAGATGGGGCAGAGTTTGTCAAGTGTGCCCAGGATGGATTCCTATCACAGTATGTGGACAGGCCAGCTAGGGGGAATGCCATACTAGATCTAGTACTAGGTAACGAACTGGGTCAGGCCACAGATCCCTCAGTGGTTGAGCATCTGGGGGACAGTGACCATCGCTCCCTGGTCTTTAGCATTATCATGGAAAAGGATAGAATCAGAGAGGACAGGAAAATTTTTAATTGGGGAAGGGCAAACTATGAGGCTATAAGGCTAGAACTTGCGGGTGTGAATTGGGACGATGCTTTTGCAGGTGGAAGAAGGCAGCATACATAAGGTTTAGGAAGCAGGGATCAGATGGGTCTGTTGCAAGAAAGGAGCTTAAGAAGGGGCTGAGAAGAGCAAGAAGGGGGCATGAGAAGGCCTTGGCGAGTCGGGTAAAGGAAAACCCCAAGGCATTCTTCAATTATGTGAAGAAAAAAAGGATGACAGGAGTGAAGGTAGGACCGATTAGAGATAAAGGTGGGAAGATGTGCCTGGAGGCTGTGGAAGTGAGCAAGGTCCTCAATGAATACTTCTCTTCGGTATTCACCAATGAGAGGGAATTTGATGATGGTGAGGACAATATGAGTGAGGTTGATGTTCTGGAGCATGTTGATATTAAGGGAGAGGAGGTGTTGGAGTTGCTAAAATACATTAGAACGAATAAGTCCCCAGGGCCTGACGGAATATTCCCCAGGCTGCTCCACGAGGTGAGGGAAGAGGTTGCTGAGCCTCTGGCTAGGATCTTTATGTCCTCGTTGTCCACAGGAATGGTACCGGAGGATTGGAGGGAGGTGAATGTTGTCCCCTTGTTCAAAAAAGGTAGTAGGGATAGTCCGGGTAATTATAGACCAGTGAGCCTTACGTCTGTGGTGGAAAAGCTGTTGGAAAAGAATCTTAGAGATAGGGTCTCTGGGCATTTAGAGAATTATAGTCTGATCAGGGACAGTCAGCATGGCTTTGTGAAGGGCAGATCATGTCTAACAAGCCTGATAGAGTTCTTTGAGGAGATGACCAGGCATATAGATGAGGGTAGTGCAGTGGATGTGATCTATATGGATTTTAGTAAGGCATTTGACAAGGTTCCACACGGTAGGCTTATTCAGAAAGTCAGAAGGCATGGGATCCAGGGAAGTTTGTCAGGTGGATTCAGAATTGGCTTGCCTGCAGAAGGCAGAGGGTGGTGGTGGAGGGAGTACATTCAGATTGGAGGATTGTGACTAGTGGTGTCCCACAAGGATCTGTTCTGTGATCTCTACCTTCTGTGATTTTTATTAACGACCTGGATGTTGGGGTAGAAGGGTGGGTTGGCAATTTTGCAGATGACACAAAGGTTGGTGGTGTTGTAGATAGTGTAGAGGATTGTCAAAGATTGCAGAGAGACATTGATAGGATGCAGAAGTGGGCTGAGAAGTGGCAGATGGAGTTCAACCCGGAGAAGTGTGAGGTGGTACACTTTGAAAGGACAAACTCCAAGGCAGAGTACAAAGTAAATGGCAGGATACTTGGTAGTGTGGAGGAGCAGAGGGATCTGGGGGTACATGTCCACAGATCCCTGAAAGTTGCCTCACAGGTGGATAGGGTAGTTAAGAAAGCTTATGGGGTGTTAGCTTTCATAAGTTGAGCAATGGAGTTTAAGAGTTGTGATGTAATGATGCAGCTCTATAGAACTCAAGTTAGACCACACTTGGAGTACCGTGTTCAGTTCTGGTTGCCTCACTATAGGAAGGATGTGGAAGCATTGGAAAGGGTACAGAGGAGATTTACCAGGATGCTGCCTGGTTTAGAGAGTATGCATTATGATCAGAGATTAAGGGAGTTAGGGCTTTACTCTGTGGAGAGAAGGAGGATGAGAGGAGACATGATAGAGGTGTACAAGATAATAAGAGGAATAGATAGAGTGGATAGCCAGCGCCTCTTCCCCATGGCACCACTGCTCAATACAAGAGGACATGGCTTTAAGGTAAGGGGTGGGAAGTTCAAGGGGGACATTAGAGGAAGGTTTTTCACTCAGAGAGTGGTTGGTGCGTGGAATGCACTGCCTGAGTCAGTGGTGGAGGCAGATACACTAGTGAAGTTTAAGAGACTACTAGACAGGTATATGGAGGAATTTAAGGTGGGCGGTCATAAGGGAGGCAGGGTTTGAGGGTCAGCACAACATTGTGGGGCGAAGGGCCTGTCCTGTGCTGTACTATTCTATGTTCTATCACTGTTCCTCATAATTCTGTATACTTAATCAAGAAGGCGGCTGTCTCCAATCCAACAAACCTTTTTGAGTTTGTTTTTTTGTATGTTCATTAGTATAATTTGTTCACGCATCGTATTTTTAAAGGTCTTAATTATAATTAAGATAATTGATTATACTTGGCAATCCACTCCACTGTAACTGTTTGACAAACAAAAGCTAATCAGATAACATTGCTAATACACTGCAGAGGTGGTTCCACTTTGAGTAGAATCTATTGAGAGGTAGTCTTCTAACGTTACATTGAGAAAAATAATTGATGCCTTATAAATTCAGAACAAGTAAATAGTAGTAAATCAACAATTCTAATCGTGCTTCACATTAGTGTAGTGGTCAGCATGATGCCCAGAGTTCAGAGTTGAATTCCGGCATCCTCTGGAACAAGCTTGTGCACGCCCTTCCAGTGAGCGTGTGGGTTTCCTCCAGGTGCCCTGGTTTCCTCCCACATTCCAAACATAACTGGATTGTAAATCAATTGGCCATTGTAAATTGTCCTGTAATTAGACTAGGATCAAATGTGTGGGTTGCTGGGCAGAGTGGATCGTTGGGCTGGAAGAGCCCGTTCAATGCAGTATCTCAAAATAAGAAAATATAATTATTCTAATCCAATATGATTAGTAGGAATATTACTGATAAGGGACTAAAGAAAAGAAATTGCTGCAAGTTCTCAGTAGGTCAGGTAGCATCTGTGAGGATCTGCAAGGGCTAACTTTGTCTATGTCAGCCCTGATGCCTATCTACATTAGTCACATTTGCCTGCATTAGGGCCTATATCTTTCAAGGTCTTTCCTATCTAAGTACCTGTCCAAGTGCCTTTTAAACAACATATAAGTATTTGCCTCTACCCTCTCCTCTGATGGCTCGTTTAGATAACCGCTACCCTCTGAATACCCTCAGTTCTCCTTTAAAATTTTTCTCCCTCACCTTAAAACTTTGCCTTTTAGTTGCAAACTCTATTTCCCAACATAAAATGACTCTTCCTGTTTATCCCCCTCATATGTTTAGAAACCGCTAAGGTCATCCCTCACTTTCCTATATTTTATTATAATAAACCCAGTCTATCCAATGCCTTTTTATAAATCAAGCCCTTTATTCCAGGCAACATCTCTGTAAAGCTCTTCTGCACTTTCTCTATTTCTACCACATCCTATCCTTAGCATGGTGACCCAATTAACATATAATGCTCTAAAAAATGGTCTGAATGCTTTGGTTCAGAGTTCTTTCATTGAAGGGAGGAAAGCTTCTCTAAGGTGAGATTTGCTGGTGGAGAATTGGTCATGAATACAACAGTAAGTGAAATATTGCAGATACTGGAAATGTGAAATAAAATTAAAATTGCTGGGATTTCTCAGAAGTTCAGGCAGTCATTATCTGTGATGAGAAGGAAATAGTTGATATTTCAGATCAAATGTTCTTCTGATTATGTTCAGTTTGAATCCTGGTCTTAACGTAGTGCAGGTGTGTACCTAAGCCTCTGTCTGTTATCCAGGCTTTGTGCATATCTTGGTGTCTTTATCAGTAAACTTGAAAATGTATGGTAAATACCTGCTTGATCTAGTTAATTCAAATCCAACTTCTTTGTAGTATTATCAACTAAAAAATAGTTTTAAATCTTTCAAAGGTACATTTAATGTCAGGGAAATGTATACATCCTGAAATTCTTTTACTTCGCAACAGTCCACGTAAACAGAGGAGTGCCCCAAAGAATGAATGACAGTAAAATGTTAAACCCCAAAGCCACCCCAGCTCCCCCCGTCCCACACGTAAGCAGCAGCAAAGCAATGATCACCCCTCCCCCACCAGCAAAAAGGCATCGGCGCCCCCCCCCCCACCGAGCACTCAAGCGTGCAGCTAGCCATCAGTAAAGACACGGACTTGCAGTATCCCAAAGGCTACTCTTTCACCCAGTAATTTGACGTACTACAGGCTCTCACTCTCCCTAACAAGGGAAAAATAGGTGTCTCTGTTTCATAGTTAGAGGGGAGCCATAACAAGCAACTTCTGATTTACAATGTTAAAAGTCCATTGCGTTGCTTTTTCCGAGCTCTGTGTCCAAAGAATTCAGGCCTCTGGGCACATAGCCAGAGATCTTCCATCTCCCATGACTCACCAATTTGTGCAGAGACGCTGACCTCGAGAACACCCGCCTCCAGAGCCATGAAATCCCGAAACTCCAAAGGCGAGCTAATCTTCTAGGCTGCGTCCATTGAGTATTCTGCAGAAACCTTGCTAATGTTAGTTCTCTGGTTTAGGTAAAACTGATTTCCAAGTCATTACAATGCTCTACATCTGACATCCAACCCTACAATGAAAACACTTGCCCATGTGTACCTTGGGTTGTAGCCGGGTTATTCAGCTGGCTGAATATAGAGCCATGCAATAACATGCTTACTTGCCAGTTCTCAATTCTTGTCATCAGGTGCCAATTTTTTAATCAGTTAATATCCAGCTGAAAGTGAATGGCTGGTTCTCGGTTTTCTAGATCAGGAAATGACATTTTCATATCCGGTAGAGATTTTTAATTCAACACACATAACTTAAACATCAATGGACAGGCAAACTTCTATACCAATTATCATCGTAGGTTCCTTGGCTTCTTTTCTCAAAGGTTAATGCACACAATACACAACAAGAGAATGCTAATACCTCCAGGGAATCTGGAACTAAATCACTCTGGTTTTAACTTGGGTATTTGCTACTTTTATTTCCTGCAAAATAGGTATTGTTTCATATTCCAGATGAAGGTGTCCTGATCAGGAGTCCTAATGGGTCTCAGCCCGGAAAGTTGACTCTTTATTCCTTTCCATAGATGCTGCCTGATCTGCATTATGGGTTTTTACTGTTGACTCATATTGGTAGACCTAATATCACCCGGAAAGGTAAACATGACTGGTAGAATAGTGGGTAGCACAATGCTTTACAGTACAGGAGATCGGGGTTCAAATCCCACTGCTGCTTGTAAGGAATTTGTGCGTTCTCCCTGTGACTGCGCGGGTTCCTCTGGGTGCTCTGGCTTCCTCCCACATTCCAAAGATGTGGAAGTTGATAGGCTAACTGGTCATTGTATATTGTCCTGCGATTAGGTTAGGTTGAATCAGGGGTTGCTGGGTAGTGCTGCTTAAAGGGTTGGAGGGGTCTATTCCCTGCTATATCTCAATAAAAAATAAAATAAATTTATCTGATAATTTATTTGCTGTTTCACGTGGGAGCCTGCTTGATGTTTGAAAGGCAGACTTATGAGAGAATTTATACAAAACAAACTTGGAAGCCATTTATTTTCTAAATATTTATTGTAATCTATTTCTTCCAATTGCTAAGATGATCCAGTCATTGGAAAGCTTATATCTGAAAGCTGTTGATTAAAATCCTACCAAACACTCAAAAACATAAACCAAACTGACTGACTGGTACAGGTTTGCTGTGCTACCTACACAGCTCCCTCATACAACAGGGATTTTAAATGGATCTCTGTCAGGTCATGTAGCATTGTTTGAGAAAAGATTGACAAAATGACGCAGTGGTGCAGATAGAGGAGCCACAGCCCCACAGCACCAGTGAATTGTATTCAGTTCCGACATTGGGTGCTGCTGTTGTGAAGTTTGCACGTTTTCTTAATGACCACATGAGTTCCACTACAGTTCCGTGCAAAAGTCTTGGGCACGTATCTATAGCGAGGGTGCTAGGACTTTGCATAGTACTGTGGTAATTTATGTGCTACACTGTACTGCTGCCATTCAAAAAAAAATTCGTAACATATATATGCCGCTAAGCGAGATTCTCCTATGGGTCTCTATTGTGGACTGAGAGTGGGAAGGGGGAAGGGAGAGGGGTATTATGGTTGGAAAGAGAGGAGGGAGTGAAAAGCATTAGAGAGACATTCTGTAATGTTTAATAAACCAGTTGTTTGGAATCAAATGGCCTTGCCTGTGTCTCAGGGCTGGGTATGTCTGTACCCGTGCCTCTGGCACTCCTCTGCCACCCGTCCCACATCCCTGCTGTGGTGCTCCGCCCTCACCATCCTATATTCCTGCCAGATTTATAAACTCTCTCTCTACTTCACGTTGACAAATGTAGTACTGTGCAAAAGTATTTAGCACACTACCTATACGTACGTGCCCAAGACTTTTGCACTATAGTCTAGGTGCATTGGTTTCCTTCCACTTCCCAAAGTTGTTCAGGAGGGACCGTAGTTGGGGACTATAAATTGCCCCCAGGGTGTAGGTGAGTGGTGGTGGTAGAATATGTGTGTGTGTGTGTGGGGGGGGGGGTGAGGGGGGGTGAAGGTTTGTTAATGAGAACGTAGGGACAGTAGATTGGGATTAATAATAAAGGTTTGGGTAATGAGTGACTGGCATGGGCTTGGCCATCTGCAGGGCCGTTTCTATGCTGTACCTCTCTTTTGGCTTAGTGTTGATAACGAATACAGAATCATTTCATCTTCCCTGAATTTCCTTAATTTAATAAGAAATCATTCTAGCTGTCTATCTTGCATCTCAGAAGTACGGCGGACATGGCTTGCATTGTTTGCAGTTTTATTGTTGACATGACAATTCTTCATTGCCCCAGGTGTGTGATGGTGTGCAGAAATGCTGGGCTTCACTCTACTCTTTCCGGGCTGTGCAATATCGCAGACATAAGGGGCAACCAGTGCAATCAAGCATGGGTGTGATTGTCCAGCAGATGATAACAGCCGAGACTGCAGGTGAGGATTGCTGTTTCGAATTTGAAGCATCAGTCAAGCAAAGTTAGTGATCATTGGGTTTGTACCTAGATGGAATGAAATGGTCTTGGGCTCGAAGTCAGAGCACTAAATTATTGGTCTGAAAGTTGGAGCCTAAAATTCCACAGTGATAAGCTGCAATATATAAATTAGTATTCAATAAATCTGTAACAAAAAGTTAATTTCAGTATGTGGTTTATTTACATATATCTTCTGACCATAACAATTCTGCAGTATGTATAACTACTCATCTTCCAGTAGGGGTTGTTGTCATTCAGGTGATAACTGTGTAGTATCTGATGGCTTTGCCAGCAATGTTGACCTCCTGCCAATACAGTAAATATAAAAAAACTGCTATAAATGTAAGAAAGAGAAACAAAGTCTATTTATTAACTTTTATGACCTCATTGTATCACAAGCCACAGCTTTAGTGATAACTTCAAAGTAAGGCTATTGTTGCAGTATTGGGAAACACCAGCTAATTTATGCATTACAGGACTTTATAAAGTGTAATTAAATATATGAACAGGATTTCTTTTACAACATGTAAGCTACTATTGTTTCAGAGATAGGATTTGGAGTGGCACAGAAGCGTAGTGATTAGCACAGTGCTTTACAGTACAGGCCATTTGGATTCAATTCCCGCACTGTCTTTAAGGAGTTTGTATGTTCTCCCTGTGACCAGATGGGTTTCCTCTGGGTGCTCTGGCTTCCTCCCACAGTCCAAAGGCCTACCGGTTGGTAGATTAATTGGTCATTGTGAATTGCCCCATGATTAGGTTAGTGTTAGATCGGTGGAGGACTGGGTAACATAGCTGGGAGGACCAAAAGGACCTATTCTGTGCTGTATCTCAATAAATAATAAAAATAATTAAGGCAGGACATTGGCAAAACTTCAATTTGATTCTGTAAATCATGATGTACTGTATATAGTTTAGCTTACAAAATTGGAACGTTTAGTATCAAATCTAATGGAAGGCACTCATGTCAATGCCATTCCAGCACTGTTAACCTTGGATGTCTCTCAGAATTAATCTCCTGGACACATCTATTGGCAATCCAAAAGAATAACCATTGGCTTAACCACCGTTAGCTGCTGAATTGGTGATTTTCCTTCCTTTATGAGTCAAATTACAATTATTTGCTGATGATTGCATAATTTTCCGTTCCATACACAAATCCCCAGCAAATGAAGCAGCCTACACCCGTATTCAGCAAGCCCAGATAAACTGCAGAAAACACAGAGCAATAAATGACAGATACCTTTCACAATACATTGTGTTTATAACCAGCAACAACAACTTCAAGGTTCAATGGCATACCTATTGCCACATGCATTGCTATCAACATTTTCGATAATTGATCAGAAATACAGCTGTATCAACCACATAAATATTATGTCCGCAAGGACAGAACAGAGGCTAGCTCACTTGCAGTGAATAACTCACATCCTGACATTGTCAAGCCTTTCCACCATCAACAAAATACAAGCCTGGAGAGGGAGGGAATCCCCTGAAGTTTCATAAGCACAAAAAGATTCTGCAAATACTGGAAATCCAGATCAAGAAACACAAAATGCTGGAGGAACTCAGCAGGTCAGGCAGCATCTATGGAGAGGAATAAAGAGTCAACATCTCAGGCCAAGACCCTCATCATGACTATCAGGACAGCATGGATGAGGAGAGCTCAAATAGAACTCAACAGCAAAAAAGTCAGCTTGATTGACCACTTCCTCTAAACAATCATTTCCCCGAATAGCAGTATACTGCCAGGGCAGCTCAAAAGTGCACTGCACCTAGGCAACTCCACAAAAGCTCCTAAATCCATGACCTTATCAAAAGAAGGCAAAATGCAGCAACTGTAGTGGAACCCTCCCAACTGCAGGGCCAACTCCATTTAGATTTTTCATCATCACTGGGTTTGAATCCTGGAACACATAACAGCATTCAGAGTTGTAATTTTATTTTGCAGTCAGTGAGCATATTTAAAAAGAAATAACATTTCTTGAAGCATATTATAATCATAGAACGTGTAGATTTACTCAGTATAAATTGCAAAGGAAAAGATTATTCAAGCCAGGCAATCCTTATCATTTCTGCACACACCTTAACTCATTGAGACTCTCTCTACAATTCCTTTTTCCATAAGCTTATCAAGCCTTTGCTATTATCAATGAACCTTTGTCCTCATCCATTTCACATGGATGCCTGTTCCTGTCTGGGTTTGGAAATTTCTCTTGCAGCTCCTTTGTGACATTCATGTGTTGATTGACCAAACTCATGGATCAACACATTGCAGTCATACTGGGCTCACCAGAGAAATCTCTGATGAGCAAAAATTGTCTTTGGACACAAGCACTAAACCCATGCAATAATATTGATCATTGATTATTATTAACTCCCACCAAAAATAAGCAAATTGTTATCTCCAAAAAATAACAAGCAGGATAGACAAAGGAGTGTTGGTTGATGTTATGTGCAGTTGGATTTTCAGAAAGCTTCTGACAAGGTGCCACACATGAGGCTGTATAATAAGCTACAAGCCCTTGGTATAATAGGAATGATTCTAGCAGTGGCTGATTGACAGGAGGCAAAGAGTGGGGATAAAGTGAGCCTTTTCTGGTTGGCTGCCAGTGACGAGGGATTTTCCACAAAGGTCTATGTTGGGACCAATTCTTTTCATCAGTGATTTGGATGATGGAATTGATGGCTTTGTTCCAAAGTTTGCAGATGATATGAAGGTACATAGAGGGGCAGGTAGTTTTGAGGAAGTAGAGAGACTACAGAAGGACTTAGATTAGGAGAATGGGCAAAGAAACGGCAGCTAGAATACAGTGTCGGGAAGTGTATGGTCGTGCACTTTGGTATAAGAAATGAAAAGGTTGACTATGTTCTAAGTAGAGAGAAAATACAAAAGCTAAGGCACAAAGGGACTTGGGAGTCCTTGTGCAGGATTCCCTAAAGGTTAATTTGCAGGTTGATTCTATGGTGAGGAAGACCATAGTGATGTTAGCATTCATTTCAAGAGGATTAGAATATAAAATCAAGGATGTAATGTTGAGACTTTAAAAAGTACTGGTGAGGCCTTAGTTGGAGTGTTGTGAACAGCTATGGGTCACTTAGCTCAGAAAGGATGTGCTGAAATTAGAGTGAGTTCAAAGGAAGTTCACAAAAATGATTACAGGTTTGAATGGCTTGTACTATAAATAGCATTTGATGGCTCTGGGCCCGTACTGTTTGCCACAGACAGCTGTGTAGACCAAGTCTTTATGTACATTTAAGGCAGATAGAAAACCCTGCTACGTGCCTCTGGTGAAGAGTAAACCTGCAACCTCGAGGACAGTGAGAAAATGGTCAGAAGAGGCTTATGAGGCGCTCCAGGGTTGTTTTGAGGTGATAGACTGGCAGGCACTCTGTGAGCCACATGGAGAGGATATTGATGGGCTCACAGAGTGCATCACTGATTACATCATTTTCTGTGTGGACTGCAATGTTCCGACAAGAACTGTCCTTTGTTATTCAAATAACAAGCCATGGGTGACAAAGGACATTAAGGACATCCTGAAAGCTAAAAAAATGGCGTTTAGAGATGGAAATAGGGAGAAGCTGAGGGCAATACAGAGGGACCTGAAACCAGGATCAGGGAGGCTAAAGACAGGTACAGGAGGAAGCTTGAGTGGAAACTCCAGCAGAATAACATGAGAGAGGTCTGGAGGGGGATGAGGACCATCACTGGGTTCCGGCAAACTAGCAACAGAGGAGCTGAAGGCAGTGTGGACAGGGCCAATGAACTTAACCCGTTCTTTAACAGATTTGACATTGTGGCCTCTGCCCATCCCCCACAAGCCATCTGTTGTCGGCCCCCAACCAACACATATTCCACTCTCCCCTCATACCCCTCCCCCTCACAGTCCCCCACCCTGCTCTCATGACTATACCCCTTCCCCACACGAAACCACCATGGTGGGCTTCACAGCTGAACAGGTGAGAAGACAGCTGAAACATCTCAACCCAAGAAAGGCTGCAGGACTGGATGGTGTCAGTACCAGGGTGCTCAAAGCCTGTGTCCCTCAGCTATGTGGAGTACTTCGCCATGTATTCAACCTGAGCCTGAGGCTCCGGAGGGTTCCTGTACTGTTGAAGACGTCCTGCCTCGTCCCTGTGCTGAAGACGCCGCGCCCCAGTGCTGAAGACGCCGTGCCCCAGCGGCTTCAATGACTACAGACCGGTGGCATTGACCTCCCACATCATGAAGACCCTGGAGAGACTTGTTCTGGAGCTGCTCCGGCCTATGGTCAGGCCACACTTAGACTCCCTCCAGTTTGCCTACCAGCTCCGACTAGGAGTTGAGGATGCCATCATCTACCTGCTGAACCGTGTCTACACCCAACTGGACAAGCCAGCGAGCACTGTGAGGGTCATGTTTTTTGACTTCTCCAGTGCGTTCAACACCATACACCCTGATCTGCTGAGGGAAAAGCTGACAGCGATGCAGGTGAATGCTTCCCTGGTATCATGAATTCTTGATTACCTGACTGGCAGACCACAGTACGTGTGCTTGCAACACTGTGTCCCCGACAGAGTGATCAGCAGCACTGGGGCTCCACAGGGGACTGTCTTGTCTCCCTCTCTCTTCACCATTTACACCTCGGACTTCAACTACTGCACAGAGTCTTGTCATCTTCAGAAGTTTTTGGATGACTCTGCCATAGTTGGATGCATCAGCAAGGGAGATGAGGCTGAGTACAGGGCTACGGTAGGAAACTTTGTCACATGGTGTGAGCAGAATTATCTGCAGCTTAATGTGAAAAAGACTAAGGAGCTGGGTGGTAGACCTGAGGAGAGCTAAGGTACCGGTGACCCCTGTTTCCATCCAGGGGGTCAGTGTGGACATGGTGGAGGATTACAAATACCTGGGGATACGAATTGACAATAAACTGGACTGGTCAAAGAACACTGAGGCTGTCTACAAGAAGGGTCAGAGCCGTCTCTATTTCCTGAGGAGACTGAGGTCCTTTAACATCTGCCGTACAATGCTGAGGATGTTCTACGAGTCTGTGGTGGCCAGTGCGATCATGTTTGCTGTTGTGTGCTGGGGCAGTAGGCTGAGGGTAGCAGACACCAACAGAATCAACAAACTCATTCGTAAGGCCAGTGATGTTGTGGGGTTGGAACTGGACTGTCTCACGGTGGTGTCTGAAAAGAGGATGCTGTCCAAGTTGCATGCCATCTTGGTCAATGTCTCCCATCCACTACATAATGTACTGGTTGGGCACAGGAGTACATTCAGCCAGAGACTCATTCCACCGAGATGCAACACTGAGCGTCATAGGAAGTCATTCCTGCCTGTGGCCATCAAACTTTACAACTCCTCCCTTGGAGGGTCAGACACCCTGAGCCAATAGGCTGGTCCTGGACTTACTTCATAATTTACTGACATAATTTACATATTACTATTTAACTATTTATGATTTTATTACTATTTATTATTGATGGCGCAACTGTAACAAAAACCATTTTCCCCCAGGATCAATAAAGTATGGCTATGACTATGACTATTCTTGATTGGTCAGGGCATGAAACTGTATGGGAAGAAGGCAAGGGATTGCAGCTGAGAGGAAAATAGGATCAGCCACGACTGAATGACGGAGCAGACTGGATGGGTCACATGGCCCAATTCTGCTCCTGTATCTTATGATCTTATTTGGATAAATTGGCAACAATGGAGTTAAATGTACAGAGGTTAAAGGTTAATACAACTGTTGCAGGTATTTACTGTCAGTTGACAAAAGAAAATTATTTCAGTCCATAACAAGCAAGGGTTCCATACTTTTGAAAGTCTTTACGGGAAGTCCCTACTATGTCTGTTTTATGAGAAAAATGAGCAAGTCTGTTCATGTCTTGGGTAGATCCTTGCTTTTCTGGTGTTATTGTCAATCTCGTCAGTCCAGACAAAAGGTCTCTGTCTGAAACTTTGACTATTTATTCATTTCCATTGATTCTACCAGAACTGTTGAGTTCCTGCAACATTTTGTATGTGTCGTTATTGTCAATCTTTCTGTTTTGCTCCTTCTTCAGTGACTCCATGACCTTCTTCATTCATGTATGTTGAGTCAAGGTTCAGTACAAGTGTAATGTAATTTCTCTACTTCCTGAGTATAAACAAAGAAATGTGGGAAGAAGCTACCAGGTCACGGACAATCTGAGCGAGACACAGTTCAATGAACTTCAGAGGGGGAAAAAAATCACCATTTTGAAACTTGAGGGAATGGGAAAGAGAGTGATTACTTTCCATAAATTACATTCCATGAAATACAGATTTAAAATTAGTGAGTAAAGCAACAATGAAGAGCAGAACAGAAATGAATGAGAATCATTCTTGCATCTAATGTTGTATCTATTAATAATGTTACAGGTGTGTTGTTTACGTGTGATCCTGTCACAGGACATCCGGGCAGAATGATTATCAATGCAAACTATGGTCTAGGAGAGGTGAGAGTCTGCAACTTTGTTCCTAAGATTGCATCTTACCTACATTTTGTGGTTGATCATGTACTCCGCTGACAGTGAAGTGTTTTCCACAAAACAGTTCTGGCATAAATATATTTAGTTGTACTTATGCACAGTATTACTGAGCAAGTATGCACTAACCTATTTATATTCTCTGCATGCACCCAAGCAAAATGTTAATGTTTTTGTGAGATTACTTGTACGTTAATCTTAAATTGTGATAGCAGAACATATCCTCTATTGGTTAGAATTAGCTTGCAGTTTAGGGTTTAAATATTATGTGTGGTAACTTGCCCTAAGATATTAATGGGCCAGCAGCGGATCCAGATCATCTGGGCGATGAGTGAACAAGACAAAGGTTAGGGCATCTAAAAGGTTACAGCTGCTGGAATCCAGAGAAACAATCTGCTGAAGGAACTCAGTGGGTTCAGGCACCTCTTACTGAAACTCAGTGTCAATACCAAGGTAACTACATAACTTGATTCAGTTCAAGGTAGTGCACAGGGCGCATATGTCAAAAGATAAACTAGCGCATATTTTTTTTAATATAAATCCTACTTGTGATAGATGCAACACTGAGGTGTCCACTTTAACTCATATGTTTTGGTCCTGCATAAAGTTAAATAATTTTTGGAGAGATGTTTTTAGAACATTATCAAAAGGCATAGGTTCGGACCTACAACCTAATTCACTTTCGGCAATCTTTGGGATTATTCCAACGGAAGCAGGAAATGTTCCTGCTTCCACTCAACGCATGATACCTTTCTCAACTTTATTGGCTAGGAGCGCTATTCTATTGTACTGGAAGGATCCCAATCCACATACTGTTTTTTTTTGGGCTCTCCATTATGTTTTGTTTAAGTTGGAGAAAATAAGGGGTCAGGTGTTTGATACATCTTTTAAATTTGAGCAGACTTGGTGACCTTTTATTCAATATTTTCATATGATCTAATCCTTTTCACTTTTCCCATTAATTTTTTTTCTCCGCGAAGTTTTAGATTTGATCAGAAGGATTTCCCCTTTTTTTTAACTGTATATTCAAAATATTTTTTGTTTTAGTTAAGTGGGTTTTTTCTCAATAACAGGAAATCTTGAGTTTTTTTCGATGAGCTGTTAAGAGGAGAAGTGGGTCTTTTCTCTCTGTATATTAGCTTAATACTATATATGATTTTGACAGTGTATATTCCTTTCTTTGTACTATTATTGAAATATGTATTTGAGATAACCTCTCCTCTGGTTTGTATTTATCCTTATTCTTTTAAATCAATTAAAAAAGATTGAAAGAGCAAAACATGCCTACTATTACCAATATATACTTAAATCTCCTTTCAGCAGGCATATGTACAAAGTCAATTTGCAGGTTTTCAAAAGGCATTTCCGGTTGGGGCAGGTGATCAAATCTAGCGGGAGTCTTTCCTCTATTGTTTTGCTGGCAAACTAAACAAGTACATGCTACCTTCTCGATAGTTACTGTTATCCCAGGGGCGTACCATTGTTGAGTGATGGCATGCTGTATCCCTCCTTTGCCCATCTGAACCTGGCCATGTGCCAGGCGAGCCGGGGGCAAAAGTTATCTATGCGGGCACAGTACTCAGCCATCTGGGTCATGCCATAGCCCGGTACTCTGGTAACATGCAGATTTGCTCCAGGCACATTTCTCTTGCTGTGAGGCAAAATCTTGGGCTTCCTGCAACTGCTGGACGTAAATACACACAGGGAGCTCCTTCCCTCCCGATTCAGCCCGTGGGTCTGTAGCACAGGTTGTCGCTGAAGGGCCACCTGTTTTGATACCATGTCTGCAAACCGATTTCTCTTGGAGGCCTCATTCTCCGCTGAAGAGTGTGCCTCGCACTTAATTATTACTAAATTCTCTGGCAACAAAATAGCTTCTAAAAGGTTCAGTACCAAGGAGGCACGTTTAATCGCTTTCCCCGAGGAGGTGATAAATCCTCTATTTTTCTACAATTGCCCAAAGTCATGTGCTATCCCAAACGCATAACGTGAGCCGGAATAAACTTTGGCAGCTTTTCCTTTGGCCAAAATGCAAGCAAGCTCGGGTAACGGCATAGGGTTCTGCTGCCTGCGCTGATGTTCCTATTGTCAAGGCATGAGCTTCTACTACTTCATGGGGAGTTACTATAGCATACCCTGCCAGCAACAGATCATCTCTTGGGCGGTGCAAAGAGCCATCTGTGAAAATTATTAAATCAGGGTTATCAATAGGCTTGCTTCTCAGATCTGGTGGGGGAGCAGTAGTGGCTCCCACTGCGATCAGAGTCATGGTCATCCCCATCCTGCTGTGCAAATGGTAACGGAACAAAAAGTAGCTGGATTAATAGCTGGAGATCTTTTGTACGTACAGTTGGATCGAGTGAGAAGAATCACCTCATAACCTGTCCTTCTAGCCGTGGTAAAATGCTGAGTAGCAGCTGAATTCAACAGTAGCATTACGGCATGGGGTACTATCATCGTACACGGGTGATCCAATACAATAGGAATAGATTTTTCATTTAGGCTTTTTCCCTTTCGGGTGTCTATTCCATGATGAGGGGCTCCGTTTTCAATGTAGCAGAACGCATTACTGCATCCCTCTCCCGGTATTCGGGAATCCACTGTCGACATGCCCTACCATGCCCAGGAAAGAAAGAATATCATTTTTTTTTGTTTTGGGGACTGGGACCCTCTGTATTGCCTTTATTCGATCCCTTCCCAAATTTCGCCAACCTTTACTGAGCTGGAATCCAAGGTACTGTACAGTCTCTTGGCAAAACTGCATTTTCTCCACAGGCACCCTGCACCCTCTTCTTGCCAAAAGTTCAAGGAGTGCTAAAGAATCTGTCAGACATTGTGGCCCTGTAGCAGAAACTATCAGGATGTTGTCTGCACACTGAATCAGCGTGGAATATTCAGACAGCTGGCATTCGGCCATATCATTTTTAACTGCTGCAACATAAACTGCAGGGCTTTCGGTATATCCCTGGGGCAGACGTGTCTACGTATGTTTCTCATCTTATAAGTAAAGGCAAATAAATACTGGCTATCCTCCTGCAAAGGTATGGTGAAAAATGTGGGGCACCGATCAACTACAGTAAAGGTACTAGCTCCCGCAGGTATAGAAGTAAGCATAATGTTGGTGTCCGGCACCAGCGGAGCAATAGGAATGACTATCTTATTGATGGCTCTTAGGTCCTGCACAAAATGCCACTCATTTCTCTGGCCCGTTTTTGGGATAGGTAATATTGGGATGTTCCACAGGCTTTGTGTCTTCACCAGCACCCTTTGCTGCAATGAGTCAATTACTGGATTGATACCTTCATCATGTTCGGTAGCCATACGGTACTGTTTAATACAGGGCAGTGGCACATTCTTTTTTCTTAAAGTAACTTTATGCTCCGGAGCTGTTTGAGCTTTTCCCACATGATTTATGTTGGGCCCATAGGTTCCCTGGTACCCGGGCTAAGGCTTTAGGGGGAAGTAGAGGGTCTTCTGCTGGTGATTGTTGCTTTTCAAAGGTTGTTTCCCAGCTCTTGGACTTTAACATAATTCTCCCCTCCTTTTCGTTAAAGAATTCAATTCGAGCTTCTTGTCCCAGTACCAGCAGAGAAATAGTACAAACATCCTTGGTTTCTTTCGCCTATCGTTTTACTATCGTCCCGATATCGTTAGGCTTTACTGGTGGTTTTATGGCCACTGTCAAATGAGGCATTGAGGTCGGAATCTTTTTTCCCTGATCTTCCACTAAGTCCACCAGGAGCCCTAATCCCTCGGGACCAAAATACACATACGATGTTGCCTTCAGCTTTACCGTTTAAATAAGGGTGTACAGGCTGATCATAGTGCGGGTCAGTTTGTAAAGTGTAACAGACCGTGCAATGGAGCTGCTTCTTTTCTCAGCTGCTATTAATCAAGTATTGCAGATTTTGTATGTAGAGGTTGGCTCGTCCTATCAACGTGTCATACAGTCTCTGAGCTTGCCAAGCATAGAGATTGCTATCCAGCTGCCAGTATAGCATGGGTCCTGAACTGTCCTTTTCTTGCCCATTCATTAATTTTAGTATTTGAAGGACCCTAATTTGAGGAAGCTCCATGTGCATACCTTCAGCTGCACAGTGCAGTGTTGCCCTTAAATTACAAAGGGTCTGTGGACCCAGCAGGGGAAGCGGGGCTGTTTTAGATATGATGAAGGTGTCTGTTAAAAGCTTATCCTCCATTCTGTTTTTCTCTTTTCATGTCTCTTTCTTTTTGCCTTTTCAGGCATTTTTTTTGAGTAATCTTTACTACTGCTAACACTTCCTTCAGCTCCCTCAGCTTCAATTCCTCTTTCCTGAGACCCTTCTCTCGTTACAGTGATGTCTGCTTCCCTGGGGGTGTCAGATGCCTGAACTTCTGGCATGGGGGGTTGTAAGGAGTGGGTGCAGAAATAAATTGGTAGCTACCCTGGTACTCCCATGAGCACCCCCTGCCGTCCCCCTTTCAGCTGGGCTGCAGGACACCTGTCTCCCCCTTTTAGCTAGGAGGCTGATTTTCCTTCCCAACTTGGAAGGCACTTTTCTGTCTTGCTTCTCCTTTTCCACCTAGGGTTGTTTTTTGGATCCTGCTCTTCTAGCTTCCCCCTTTCAGCTAAGAGACTAGATTGAGGATCCCATCCTCGTCGCCAAACTGTTGCGGATAAATCTCAGGAGCAGCAGATAGAACTCGGAGAGTTGTTTCAGACAAAAGGATTTTATTTACATGATATCATGGAGAGCCCAAGCACCTAAAAGCGGGATCTTGGAACTCTGCTTAACAATAGAGGGCACTGTTATTTATACCCCAAACCTACGTGACAAAAAGCACTCAAAGCTGTAAGGAGGAACCTAAACTACAACTCTACAGAATAGTGAAGCTGCACAATATATCTTTGAAAGGTTATACATTTTCTTAAGTGTTAGTTCTCAGGACAGTATATCAGGCTTTCCCAAGTGATGATTCTTAGAACAAGGAAGCACAGATATAGTTATTTTCCCATCCTGTCTACAAAGCACATTTCTGTCACGCAGTGTACATTAGTCACATACTAGAAGAAGGTCATTAACCCCTTAACGTTCATCACAATGTCTTACTATTTTTCTTCCACTAGTATGCTCCACTATTTGATCATGGCTGATTAATTTTCCCTCTCAACCACATTAACAAAGAAAAGAGTATTTGTAAATTTAACTAGTACTTAATGCTAGTGAGGCGATGGCCAATAATTAGACTTGAACTTAAATTCACGACAGAAAGTTAAGTCCATCTGATAACACACACAAAATGCTGGAGGAACTCAACAGGCCAGGCAGTATCTAGTCCATGGATGCTGCCTGGCCTGATGAGTTCCTCCAGAATTGTGTGTGTGTGTGTGTGTGATAGTGTTATCTTAATTTTCCTGCTTGTGAAGCCTGTCTTTTAACCATCTTTCCAATGCAGCAGGGGCTGGCCAGTGGTGTGCTGTACCAGTGATGACATGGTATTACTCAGGGTATAAATTATTAAAGATTGTCTTTAACTGGTAATTATGTTTAGACTGAAAGCCATTGCATCTTTTGTGGATAGGTATTTGTAAATTCTATCAGCTTGGTGATTATTCTGATGACAGATAATGGGTGATGATTTTTCATTGAATCACAAGCCAGACACATCAAAGACCCCTACCATCCAGACCATGCCCTCTTCTAGCTGCTACCATTGAACAGGAGGTACAGAAGCCATAGGTCCCACACCAGCAAGTTCAAGAACATTTATTACCCTACAACCATCAGGTTCCTGAACTAGTGTGCATAACTTCAATCACCACCTCCTTGAAATGATTCTATGACCTACAGATGCACTTTCAAGCACTCTATACAACTCATTTTCTCAGAATTTTGTTTTATTTGCACATTCTGTCGTCCTTTGTGCATTGGTTATTTGCCAGTCTTTGTCTGTTTATAGTTTTTCAAAAATCCTATAGTATTTCCTTTCATTCCTGTAAGTGCCTACAAGAAACTGAATCTCAAGCTAGTATATGATAATATACACACACTTAGATAATAAATTCAATTTGATAACTTAATTAAATAAATTCATTAGTCTGGACACTTATTTTTCTCATGAGCTGCATCAATCAAGCAAACCATCCTAACTCAACCATTTGCCAAATCCGAATAAGTATTTCTGTCCTCAAACTCTCTTTTTGTATCATTCATTACCCTTTACTATCCCTTACATTTAAGTTTTATACACATCATTGAGAGCACCTCTATGTCAGGTGATTATGCACCTTATTCCAAGGTGGACACTTCATTCCAAAAATAAATGACCTTGGCATTGCCTAACGTCCAGTTTCCCAAATGAAAATACTATCGACAAAGAGCAAGGAAATTCATCTTTTCTTTAGGTTTACTATAAGTGGGTATTGTGGGTGTCCAACATTAGTTAGCTTTTGTTTTTATTGCTCTTGTGGAAGTATCTTTGAGCCACCTTCTCGAACTGCTGCATTCCTTCCACTCTAATTCTACTGGTTCTCATGTTGGCTAATTAGGCCAGTGTAGGATCTGTAAACTCTGCCATGAGTGATGTAAGAAGGTGATTGACGTAGAGGGTGGATGTGCGGTTTTGTGAGGTGATCTTTGTTTTTCTGTTTTCACTGTGTTGTTGCATTGCGCTGACAAAGATATTTAGAACTCCCACTGTGCCTAGTTGTACCTCATCCATCTTGATCACATGAAGTAACTAAGTGAGTTGCATTCTTTCAAGGAAGCTCTGAGGACATTTCCTCTTCTTTCTCTGCCTCTGTGGTAATCTCTTATCATGACAGAGTTCAAAGCAGAGTTCCACCTTCAGGAGTCTCATGGGGCATGGGCAGTTTTGGGAGCTGGTTGCGTGAAATTAAAACTTCAAGGCTGGGGATGTTGACCTGGGAAAGGAGGCTAATATTCATTTGCTTATCCTGCCAGTGGATCTGCATGGTTTTTTGGGAACAGCGTTTATGGTAAAGGTACTGTTGAGCAAGGAGTTGCAGGAATTAGACTAAGAGAAAATAAAGGAATGGCAATATAATTCCAAGGGGGGATGATATATGATTGTGGAGGAGAGCCTTGAGGTCATATTGGTTCCATGCATCTCATGCCTTTGTCTTAGTAGGATTTGTGGAACTGGGAGGTGCTGTCAAAGTAGCTTTGCTGATTAATTGGCATGCATTTAATAGATGGTGCAGTCTGTATCCGCATTGTACCAGTAGTAAAGGGAATGAAAGTTCAATCTGAGGGATAAGATGTGATTTGGATGGCTTGCTTTTACCAAGATGGTATCAAGTACTTGTGTGTTGTGCATGCTGCACTCACTCAGGTAACTGAGTTATTCCATCACTCTCCCAACCTGCCTTGTAGATAATGGGAAGGCATTGGGATGTTAGGAGACTTCAAAATGGCCATCCTCTCACCTGCTCTTGTAACTAAGTACTTATGTAGCTGATTCAGATGAGTTTCTGCACAATGGTGACTCTGAGATGCTGATGGTGGGGAACTTGCTGATGGCATTTCCATTGAATGCCAGGAGTAGGTGGATGCCAGCATGATGCTTCCCTTGGTCATGAGTCTTAAGTGTTGTGGTCATAGGATAAAGGATTGGAACTGACATGAGGAGGCAATTGTTTACTTAGAGACCATAGGACATATGAGCATAACAAGGCCATTCGGTCCCTACTCCAGCATTCAAGCAGTTTATTAGCCCATTCAACCTCAATTTTCTGCCTTTGCTCCATGACCTTTGAAGCCCCAACTAGCCAAGAATCTACTAACCTCGGCTTTAAATATATCCAATGATTTGGTCTCCTCAGCTTTTTGTGGGAATAAATTCTACAGATTCACCAACCTCTGGCTAAAGGAATTCCTCCTCATCTCTGTTCTAAAAGGACGTCCTTTAATTCTGAGGCTGTGCCTTCTATTCCCAGATTCTTCCAATATTGGAGACGTCCCCTCCATGTCCACTCTATCTGGGCCTTTCAGTGGTGAACTGGTGGAATTCTCCACCAAGTCTCTGAATATATTTAGGATGGAGACTCTTTTCTAAACAGCAAAGACAGAAGTATGTGAAAGAGGGAAAGAATATGGAACCAAGATTTAAGATTAGCAATGTACAGAATAGTGGAGCAGGCTTCAAAGGCAGAATAACCCATTCAGTTCCTACTTTACTTTGTTTTAAAGTATCACCAGCCTTTTCTGCTTTTTTCATATTTTTAGCATCTGAGGTGTGTTGATGTTTGATTACTAAAATATTACATCAGCAGAAAACAGCATTCCCTTCCGATTTTTACTCTGGGGTTCCCATTCTCCTGCCAAAGCTAACTTAAACCCTCTCCAACAAAATTAACAAAACCACCAAGGTAAGGAGGTGATGAAAAACTTTAAAAAAATATTAACTATCTCACAATTGTGTACATTTCTGGTTGCCACGCAGGAGGAAGGGTGTGTATTGCAGATGGTACAGGAGCTCACGAGGGACCTTGCCTGGAATTTGGTGTTTTAATTATGAGGAGAGGGGCTGAGGGGAACCTGATGGACATAAATAAAACTGAGGATCATTGAAAGGGTAGGGAGTAGGAAACCTCCCTCCTTAGTAGACGAGTCCAAAACTTGAGGGCATAGTTTAGGTTAAGGATTAAGAGGTTTAAAAGGGAAGATAATGTTGTGTTAAATGCTGCCCGACTAAAACAGCCAGCCTAAGTCAGGCCTCAAGCCAACAATTAAATTTAAAATAGAGACACTTGTGAACAGATTTATGTTGTATCTTTCATATTTTCCTCTAGTCTGTGGTGAATGGTCTTGTAGACCCTGACACCATCACCCTGTTGTGCAGTACAAAAGGGCAATGTCACATCCTCAAGAAGGAAATTGGAACAAAGCAGAAGCAGATCCGACAAGCACGTAAGTGGTGGCAGCAAGCCAGTGCCTGCTGGCTTTTAGAAGCCCTGAGGAATAAAACTAGTCCCTACAAACAGCTGAGTTTTTGTTGAGGCTGGATTTAAAATGCTAAACATTTCAAACCTCAACCCAAACCCACTTAGAAACTGCACAATTGCACTTTTCCAATTTAATAAAGACATACTGTACTCACGTCATATAAAAGTGTAATTTCTTGTACAACACACAAGCTCTATCTGTAAATTTTACTCCGTCCATCTGTATAATCTCTGACAATAAGAAACTGATAAGCATTCAGCATGCCCTGATAGCAATCATTCATCATTTTTGCAATGAACTCCCAAACTGTTAGTCTCCCATGACTTTTCCAACTATCAGACTACGGACCCTTTGTGATCATGTGCAGAACTCTCAACTGGATCTTGCCCCTGAACTATACTAAGGCACACTAAACCTCTTCTCTCTAGTTAACCACAGAACCTCTCCACAATCAGTTCTTCTCTGTCCCTCCCTAGCCCCAGTTCCCCCACAAGATCACTTCCAACCACCTCCCCCCTCCAGAATTACTCCCAACTTTAGCCCTTCACTCCGAATTATTAAATAAAGGAAACCAGAGTCTGAATCCAAATTGATTAGAGAAAATGAGGTGTATTCTCCACAACACTTAACAGAGCCTTTTAACAATTTCAGGTGAAGGCGGAGTTATGATTGAAAACACTTTAGTTTCAGATGCTTCAGAATGCTGCATGACAGAGGATATGATTCTGAGATTAGGACAAGTGGCCTTTCAGGTTTGTACTGCTTCTTGCAGAATATTTAGAATTGGTGAATATAGAAACAGTGCGGCATGGGAACAGGCTGGTGACCTAACTAATCCCATCTGCCTGCACGTAGTCTGTATCTCTCCATTCCCCTACCTGTTTGTGCATCTGTCTAAATGCCTCTTACATTACTGTCATATCCACTTCTGCCACCTCCCCTTCTATGCACCTGCCACTCTTGGTTATATAAAAAAAACATGCCTTTTAACTATCCCCTCCCCGCCCCCCCCCCCCCCCCCCCCGAATCTGTGACCTCTTGTATTTCATATTTCCACCTGGGGAGAAAATCGCCGGCTATCTACCCTACTTGCCTCTCATTAATTCTATATAATTAATATTAATCAACTTGGTCTATTTATAAACAGTAATGTTATATGTATAGACAACCAGTTAATGGCAGCAACGATGTCCTGAACATATTTCCATATTGAGTGATTTGGGAATAAGAGTTCAAAGGTAAATACAGAACAAGGGTAGCATGGTGAGGCAGAATTTAATGCTGATGCGTCACAGCTCCTGGAATCCTGTTTTGTTTTTGACTTTGGATGTTGTCTGGGTAGAGTTTGCACATCCTTGCTGTGTACTTCCTCTCATACCCCAAACTAGTTGGTTATTCAGCTGTAGGACCATATATCCCTTAATGTCAGTTAATGGCAAAAAGAAACAAAGGGTATGTGTGAGAGGGTTGTATATGGTTATACTGTATACAAGAAATCTACTTTGAAAAGGGGTACAGTGTAGGAATCAAGGAGAAGGGAATGGAACTGATAGCTTTGCAATCCTAACGATCGGTGTAGACATCTGTATGTGCCTCTGTGTTGATATGTTAGAAGTGAAATAATATCATTAGCACACAGGCTTCATTAAATATTAGTACATGTTTCAAGGAGGTGATTATGAAAGAGAATTTGACAAGCGAGACAGAAAGGTTTAGGAAGTTCACAAAAGTTAGGACTCAACAGGCTGTAGGCATGATGACAGTAGAGACAGACTCTTGACCAGGGACACAGAGATACTGGTACATTGTCAGAGTGGAGGGGTTGCCAGGGATAGAGATGGGTATTGTCAGATAGAGGTTTTTATATTGACAACCAGGAGTGAGTACAGGACTGGTGTGTTCATAGAAACTTGTGCAAGCTGGAATATAGGCAGCAGGGTGTTAAAGGAACTGAAGTGCATGAAAGCTGTACAGTGGAGGCCAGACTGAGATAACATTGGAAATATCAAATCTATATTCACAAAGGCATACACACCAGAGTATGAGCAGATGTAAAGGCATGAACATTTTCTATGTCTTTGTACCCCAGGTGCAAAAATTCTACAGAGCTCCAAGGGATATTGAGTGGGCAATAAAAGACTCTCACATTTATTTACTGCAGGTAAGATGTTTTATTTTAAAATACTGCAAAAGACCAGCACACTTTGCATAATGCTTTACAAGAACCACCAATCTTACGATCACAGCAGGGGTTCAATTCCAGCTATTGTTGTAAAGAGTTTGCCTGTTCACCTTGTGACTGTGTGAGTTTCCTCCGGGTGCTCGAGTAATGTCCCACATTCCAAACATTACTAAATTATGGGCATGCTCTGCTGGCACCGGATGCGTGCCGACACGTGTGGGTGGCCCCAGCACGTCAACGGGCTGTTGATGGTTGAGACAAATGAAGGAGATGTCCTCCTTTTTCAAAGAAAGTGGCTTCCCTTTCTCCACCATCAACGCTGCCCTCAACCACATCTCTTCCATTTCACGCATGTCTGTTCTTACCCCATCCTCCTGCCACCCTACCAGGGAAAGGGTGCCTCTTGCCCTAACCTACCACCCCACCAGCCTCCGCGTTTAGTACATAACTCTCCAAATGCCCGCCATCTCCAATGGGATCCCTCCACCAAACATACTTTTTCTCTGCTTCTCCCACCCCCACTTTCTGATTTCCATAGGGACTCCCGTGTCCATTCGTTCCTCTCCACTGATCTCCCAGCTGGCACTTATCCTTGCAAGCGGAAGAAGTACCACAGCTACCCTACACCTCCTCCCTTGCTACCATTCAGGGCCCCAAACAGTCCCTCCAGGTGAGGCAACACTTCACCTGTGAGTCTGTGAGTTCTTGGTGTAGTCTCCTGTGTATTGGTGAGACCTTTTGTAAATTGGGAGATCGTTTCGTTGGGTTCCCGCGCTCCGTCCGCCAGAACAAGCAGGGGTCTCCCAGTGGACACCATTTTAATTGGACTTTCCATCCCCATTCCAATATGTCAATCGATGGCCTCCTCTACTGTCACAATCAGGCTACACTCAGTTGGAGTACCAACACCTTATATTCAGTCTGGGTAGCGTCCAACCTGATGGCATGAACATTGATTTCTTGAACTTCCGGTAATGGCCCAGCTCCCCCCCGCCCACCCTTCACCAATCCCCATCCCCCTTTTCCCTCCTTCATCTTATTTCCTTGCATTCCCATCATCTCCCTCTGGTGCTCCTTCTCCTTTCTTTTTTCCACGGCCTTCTGTTTTCTCCTGTTGGATTCCCCTTTCTTCGGCCCTGCATCTCTTTCACAAATCAACTTTACAGCTCTTTACTTCATTCTCCCCGCCCCCAAGTTTCACCCAGCACCTTGTGTTTTTCTCTCTCCCCTCCCCCACCTTTTAAATCTACTCCTCATCTTTTTTTCTCCAGTCCTGCCGGAGGGTCTCGGCCTGAAGCGTCAACTCTACTCTTTTCCATAGGTGCTGCCTGGCCTGCTGAGGTCCTCCAGCATTTTGTGTGTGTTGCTGGGATTTCCAGCCTCTACAGATTTTCACTTGTTTGTGACACATTTCTTTGTGTTTGGATGTTTCGATGCACATGTGACAAATAACCTCGAACCTCTTGTGCAAACTGAAAGGACTGAACTTCCCACCGCAGCCATCTGCACCTGGAGCACAGAGCAGCAACTTGAGAGTACAATGAGTCAGAATTTCCCATTACGTTACCCGTACTCTTCAACAGGCCAACACTTACAGTGTAATGACATTGTGCAATCAAAACAACGCAGATCTGCCTTGATATTAAGTCTTACTTCATTGACAGTAATCCTTAAAATCACCTGCCGGCAGATGATTTTAAACTGCTACTGTATTTGGAAGAGAAATTGTTTCAAGAATTTTGATCCCCAGGCTTGTTGATATTTTAGTCAGAGGAAGATATTTGTTATTATACTTCGCAAACAACAGGAATTCTGCAGATGCTGGAAATTCAAGCAACACACATCAAAGTTGGTGAACGCAGCAGGCCAGGCAGCATCTCTAGGAAGAGGTACAGTCGACGTTTCAGGCTGAGACCCTTCGTTTAGTCCTGACCACAGCACATCCTCGGACGGTATTGGTTGTTAACACAAAACCACACATTTTATTGCATGCTTTGTACATGTGACAAATAAAACTAATTTTCTATAAATAGAGACATGGTGCGTAGATTAATATCAAATGTTCCACTTATTTTATTCTGTTTCTACCAAATTTAATCTATTTTGAATTAAGACTTCAGTATTTTAAGACCACAAGACATAGTAGCCACTCTGCTCATCAGCTTTGATCTGCCATTTCATCGTGGCCGATTTGTTATCCCTCTCAACCCCACTCTCCCTCCTTCTCCCTGTAACCTTTCACACCCTGACTAGTTAGGAACATGCCAACTTCTATTTAAATGTACTCAATGACCTGGTCTCCACAGCCATCCATGGCATTGAATCCCATCGATTCACCACTCTCTGGCAAAAGAAATTCTTTCTCACCTGTGTCTTAAAAGGATGTCCATCTATTCTGAGGCTGTGCTCTCTGGTCTTAGACCCACCAACTACAGGAAATATCTGCTCCACACCCACACTGCTTAGGCCTTTCAACATTCCATTGGTTTCAACGAGACGACCTCCCTCCCACCCCCATTCTTCCAAACACCAGCAAGTACAGGTCCAGAGCCATAAAACGCTCCAAATACATTAACCCTTTCACTCCCAGAAACATTAGCGTGAATCTCCTCTGGACACTCTGCAATACCAGCACAACCTTTCTTAAATAAGGAGCCCCAAACTGTTCACTGTACTCCCAGTGTGACCAATGTCTTATGAAGTTTCAGCATTACATCTCTGCTCTTATATTCTAGCCCTTCTGAAATGAATGCTAACATTGCATTTGCCTTCCTCACCACTGATTCAGTCTACAAGTTAACCTTTAGGGAATACTGCACAAGAACGCTGAAGTCCCTTTGCACCTCTGATTTTTGAATTTTCTCTATGATTAGAAAATAGTCTGCACCTTTATTCCTTCTACCAAAGTACATGAACATAAACTTCCCTGCGCTATATTCAATCTGCCACTTCTTTGTCCATTCATCCAATGTGTCCAAGATCTTCTGCAGATTCCCTGCTTCCTCAACACTACTTGCTCCTCCTTTATCTTTGTATCATCTGCAAACTTGGCCACAAGTCCAAATCATTGACATGTAGCGTGAAAAGAAGCAGTCCCAAAACCAAACCATGCCAAACACCACTCGTCACTGGCAGCTACCCAGAATATCTTCCCTTTATTCCAACTCTTTGCCTCCTACCAATCAGCCAATCTTCTATCTGTGTTAGTATTTTTCCTCTTATATTGTTAAGAAGTCTCATGTGCGGCCTTCTGAAAATCCAAGTAAACAACACCCACTGACTCTCCTTTGTCTATCCTGCCTGTTACTTCCTCAAAGTATTCCAGTAGATTTGTCAGGCAAGATTTTCACTCATAGAAACCATGCTGACTTTGGCCTATTTTATCATGTGCGTCTAAGTCATCCAAGACCTCATCCTCAATAATGGACTCCAACATCATCAGCATCACTGACATCAGGTTAATTGGCCTATAATTTCCTTTCTTCTGCCCCCTTCTTAAAGAATGGTGTGACATTTGCAGTTTTCCAGACCTCCAGAACTATAAAAGATCAAGTGATTCTTGAAAGATCTCTACTAATGCCTCAGCAATTTCTTCAGCTGCCTCTTTCTGAACCCTGGGGTGTAGTTCATTTCAGACCTTTCAGATTTTCAAGCACCTTCTCTTTAGTTATAGCGGCTACACTCACTTCTGCCTCCCCCCCCCCCCCCCCCCCACCGTCATACTCAAATTTCTGGTATACTGCTAATGTCTTCCACAATGAATACTTATTATGCTCGTCCACCATTTCTTTGATCCCCCCATTACTACCTCACCAGTTTTCTAATGATTCAATATCCACTCCTGCCTCTGTTTTACCCTTTATATATCTGGGGGAAAAAAACTTTTGCTATTGTCTTTGATATTTTTGGCTTTCTTACCTTCATATTTCATCTTTCCTCTCCTTATGGTTTATTTAGTTGCATTCTGCTGATTTTTTTAAAAAGCTTTCCAATCCTCTAACTTCCTACTAATTTTTCCTATGTTATATGCCGTCTCTTTTGCTTTTATGCTGTATTTGACTTCCCTTGTCGTGCATGGTTACCTCATTCTCCCTTTAGAATACCTTATCTTTGTGATGTATCTGACCTGCACCTTCCTTACTGGAGGAAAGATGTACTGGCTTTGGAGGTGGTGCTGGTGGTGGATCACAAAGTTGGATCCGGAGATGAAGGGGTTAGCCTATAAGGAATGATTGAGTTGTCCGGGCCAATACTTGCTGAAATTCTGAAGAAAAAAAGCGATCTTATCGAAACACATAAAATTATGAACGGGGTTGATGCCCCACCTCCCCCTCGTACCCCATCCGTTATTTATTTATATACACACATTCTTTCTCTCTCTCTCTCCCTCTCTCTCTCTCTCTCTCTCTCTCTCTCTCTCTCTCTCTCTCTCTCTCTCTCCTTTTTCTCCCTCTGTCCCTCTCACTATACCCCTTGCCCATCCTCTGGGTTTTTCTCCCCCTCCCCCTTTTCCTTCTCCTTGGGCCTCCTGTCCCATGATCCTCTCATATCCCTTTTGCCAATCACCTGTCCAGCTCTTGGCTCCATCCCTCCCCCTCCTGTCTTCTCCCATCATTTTGGATCTCCCCTCCCCCTCTCACTTTCAAATCTCTTACTCACTCTTCCTTCAGTTAGTCCTGACGGAGGGTCTTGGCCTGAAACGTCGACTGTACCTCTTCCTAGAGATGCTGCCTGGCCTGCTGCGTTCACCAGCAACTTTGACCACCCTCATTAACAAGGCATTTTCACCCGCAGAACTGCTGCTCACTGAATTTTTTTTTGTTTTTGCACCATTCTCTTTTAATTCTGAAGACTGTTTTGATATTCTTAACACACCCTGTCTGACACCGGCAATTAAAGTCACTTAGATAACATTTTTTCCCTATTCTGATATTTGGTCTGAACAGCAACTGAACCTCGGGACCATGTCTGCAAGCTTTTATGCACTGAGTTGCTGCCACATGATTGGCTAATTAGATATTTGCATTAATGAGCAGGTATGCCCCAAAAAAAATAGCCATTGAGTGTTGACTTAGGATGGAGATGAGGAGAAACTGTTTTTTTTTCTCCCCCCCAGAGGGTAGTGTATCTGTAGATTTCTTCTGCCAGGGAAGCAGTAGAGGCTACCTTATTTAAATATATTTAAGACACACTGTGACAGATTTTTGCATCGCGGGGGAATTCAGGAGAAAAGGCAGGTATGTGGAGCTGAGTCCATAACCAGATCAGCCATGATCTTATTGAGTGCTAGTGTAGGCTTGATGGGCCAGATGGCCTACTCCTGCTCGCATTTCTTATGTCCTTATGAACCCTTGTGCTGAAGGTTTGAATTGAGTTGAAAACAACATTGAGATGGAATAACAGAATAACGGAATAAATTGCGTGTTTGATTGGATGTAAAAGTTTCCTATTTAGAACTCCAAATGATACACTATCACATCTGTGTTTCTGTAACATATAATAACAACTTCCACTATGACCAGCCAAACCTCTTGAGAATAAAATACTTAAACTTTACAAAAGTTACAGCATCATGAAACATGAATAATCTGTGGACTTAAAGATGATGATAGTTCACAAGGCGCAAAAAAGATATGTCCCACAGGAGGAGAAGTTCTTAAGTGGTAGGAGTAGGCAACTGTGGCTTACAAGGGAAGTTAAGGATTGCATAAAAGCCAAGGAAAGGGCATATAAAGTAGCAAAAGTGAGTGGGAAGTTGGATGATTGGGAAGCTTTTAAAATCCAACAAAAAGCAAATTTTAAAAAAGCCATACGAAGGGAAAAGATGAAATACGAGGGCAGACTAGCCAATAATATAAAGCAGGATACCATAAGTTTTTTTTTTCAATTATGTAAAGAGTAAAAGGAAGGTGAGAGTTGATATGGGACCGCTGGAAAATGATGCTGGAGAGGTAGTAATGAGGGACAAAGAATGGCAGATGAATTTAATAAGTACTTTGCATCTGCCTTCACTGTGGAAGACACTAGAATCCTAAGAACTAAGTACAGGAGCAGAATTGAGAGCATCCTGACTGGCTGCATCACTGCCTGCTATGGGAACTGTATCTCCCTTAATTGCAGGATTCTGCAGAGAATGGTGCGGACAGCCTAGCGCATCTGTAGTTGTGAACTTCCCATGATTTAGAAGATTTACAAAGACAGGTGTGTAAAAAGGGCTTGTAGGATCACTAGGGACCTGAGTCACCCCAACCACAATCATTCCAGCTGCTACCATTCGGGAAATAGTACTGCAGCATAAATGTCAGGAGCAACAGGCTCCAGACAGCTTCTTTCACCAGGTCATTAGACTGATTAACTCATGCTGATTTGAGTGTATTCTATGTTACATTCACTGTTCTATTTATTATAAATTGCTATGATTGCACATTAAACATTTAGATGGAGACATAATGTAAAGATTTTTACTCCACGTGTATGTGAAGGATGTAAGAAATGAAGTCAATTCAATAGCTGTGTGCCAAAGGTCCGTGAGTGTCAGGGAGCTGGAGTGAGGCTCATTGCTATTACAAAGGAAAAATTGCTGGGCAAACTCAATGGTCTTAAAGTGGGTAAGTCACCTGGACCAGGTGGATTGCAACCCAGAGTCCTGAGAGAGGTTGCTGAAGAGATAGTGGATGCATTGGTCATGATCATTCAAGAAACACTTCAATCTGGCATGATACTGGAAGACTGCAAATATCATTCCACTCTTTAAGAAGGGAGGAAGACAAAAGAAAGAAAATTATAGGCCAATTATTCTAACCTCTGTGGTTGGGAAAGAGTTGGGAGTCTATTGTTAAGGATGCAGTTTTGGGGTACTTGGAGACTAATGATAAAGTTAGTCAAAGTCAGCATATTTCTGTAAAGGAAAATCTTACCTGACAAATCTGTTACAGTTCTTTGAGGAAATAACAAGCAGGGTGGACAAAGGAGAGGCAGTGGATGTCATTTACTTGGGTTTTCAGAAGGCATTTGATAAAGAGCAACACATTAGGCTACTTAAGATAAAATCCTATGATGTTACAGGAGAGGTACTGGCATGGATAGAGGAATGGCTGTCAGGCAGGAGGCAGCAAGTGGGAATAAAGGGGGCCTTTTCTGATTGGCTGCCGGTGACTAGTGGTGTTCCTTAGGGGTCAGTATTGGGACTGCTACTTTTCACATTGTTTGTCAATGATCTGGATAATGGAACTGATGGCTTTGAGGCAAAGTTTGCGGCTGATACAAGGATATGCGGAGGTGTAGGTAGTGCTGAGGAAGCAATGTGATTGCAGGACTTGGACAAATTGGAAGAATGGACAAAAAATGGCAGAGGGAATACAGTGTTGGGAAATGTACGATAATGCAATTTGGTAAATGAAGCAATAGTGTGAACTATTATCTGAATGGGCAGAAGGTTCAAACATCAGAGGGACTTCAAAGACTTAATGCAAGACTCCCAGAAGGTTCATTTACAGGTTGAGTCTGTGGTAAGGAGGCAAATGCATATTGGTATTTATTTCAAGGGGAGCAGAATGTAAAAGAAAGAAGATAATGCTTAGGCTCTATAAAATACTAGTCAGGCCGCACTTGGAGTATTGCTAACAGTTTTGGGCCCGTATCTCAGAAAGGACATGTTGTCATTGGAGAGAGTCCAGAGGAGGTTCATGAGGATGATTCTGGGAATGAAGGTTAGCATATGAGGAGCATTTTGGCAGCTTTTGGTCTGTGGTCACTGGAATTCAGAAGTGTGCGGGGGAATCTCATTGAAACCTACCACATTTTGAAAGGACTAGATAGGGTGGCTATGGAGAGGATATTTCCTTTGGTGGGGGTATCCAGAACTAGAAGGTACAATCTCAAAATTTGGAGGGGGGGGAATGATCTTTTAGAATAGAGGTAAGGACAAATTTTTTTTAGCAAGTGAGAAGTGAATCTGTGGAATGCTCTGCCACAGACTGCAGTGGAGGCCAAGTCCGTGCGTATGTTTAAGGTGGAAATTGATAGTTTCCTGATTGGTCAGGGCATCAAAGGACATGGAGAGAAGACAGGTGTATGGGATTGAATGGGATCTGGGATCAGCCTTGATGGAATGGCAGAGCAGACTCGATGGGCTGAGTGGCCTTGTCTGTCTGTTTAATGTTGTTCTGATGAGGCATCTAAGCCTGAAAAGTTTTTCTTTTGCTCTCCGTAGATGCCACCTGACTTGGTGAGTTCCTCCAGTATTTTCTGTGTGTTACTCTGCATTTTGAACATCTGCAGAATCTCTTATCTTGAAGACTTCAAGTCACTATTCGCTTTCATAGCGTGAAAGTTTGTAACTAACCATAGTAAGAGCTGAATTGCAGAAGAAGAGAAGACAACACTGGCAGCATTTTTTTTTCTGAGTACAGAAACATCTCTATAATGGGAGGGGGAGGGAGGGAACGTCCATTCAGACCATGAGAGGCCTATGTTGGGCATTTTCATGCCTTACGAGGCACAGATTGGAAGTCCGCGTGGGGCGCCACTCCTCGCACAGACACTAGAGCAAGGTGTGATTAAGTGCCTTGCTCAAGCTGCCACAGCTGAGGTTCGAACTAGCGACCTTCAGATCACTTAACACACTTGGCCACGTGTCCAACACAGTGTTATAGAAGGGAGCCAGTACAGAATGTCAATTCCGCTCCCCACTGATTACATTGGGACAAGTGTGGAATCTCTTCCCTTTATACAACAAACAGATGATGAAACTTCCTGGAATTAAAACATTGCTGAGATAGAGGGTTTGGGTGAAAATATTTCAAATAAAGCCAAACACAAACTCAAAAAGCAATGCTGTTGGAAAATAAAAATCAAACAAAACAACTACAGATGGTGGAAATCTGAAATGAAGCCAGAAAATGCTGGAAACCATGAGCAGTTCTAGCAACATCCAGGAAAATAGAAAGAATCAAGATTTTAAGCTGAAGACCCATCATCAAAAATGGGAGAGAGAGTGAAACAAGTTATTTTTAGGTAGCAGAAATGGTGGGGAGAAGATCGATTGAGACTAGATGGCAGGTAAGCAGTGGCTAGATTAGCAACAGATTATACAAAGTTTATCTAATGGTAAAGCTTTGGAGATAACCAGCAGCTTAGAGTATATTAGGGACAAAAAAAAGGCAAAAATGATGGGCATAACTTGCCACTTCTGATATAGACTAAAATACGTTAGCTAAGGTTGGAAAGTTCAGTATTGAATCCAATAAGATACAGTGTACACAGATAGAAGATGAGCTGCTGTTCCTATTGCTTGTATTTGGCCTTGCAACACTATAGGAAGCCACTTCAAGGTTAGACTAGGAGTGGGATAATTAATTAAATACTTGCCACTTTAATTCATTATTCCACCCCAACTGTTGTTAATGCGTGGCCAAATACTAGTGCAAGTTTGGCATATTTACAAATGCTCTGTATGGGATAATCAAAGGTCCATTTCTCAAGTTAATATTTAAAAAAAAAAGCTGCAACACACACAAAGTGTTGGAGGAACTCAACAAGTCAGACACATCTATCTTTATTTATCATGTGCCTTGTCATATGCCATGAGTGATCTCAGAAAACTTCTCTACAGAAGTTGTTTTGCCATTGCTTTCTAGTGGGCAGTGTCTTTACAAGATGGGAGAATCAGGATCAGGTTTAATATCACTGACATACGTTGTCAAATTTGTTACTTTTGCAGCAGCAATATATTGAAATATATAATACAAACTGAATTTCAGTAAGTACATGCATATGATAGTTAAATCAGTAGTGCAAAAAAGTAGTGAGGTTGTGTTCATGGTTTCATTGTACATTCAGAAATCTGATGGCAGAGAAGAAGAAGCTAATACTGAATTGTTGAGTGTGTGCCCCACAGGCTCCTGTGCCGCCTCATTGATGGATGTCGCCTTTTTGAGGCATCACTCCTTGAAGATGTCCTAGATGCTCTGGAGGCTGGTACCAATGACGGAGCTGACTGAGTTCACAACTTTCTGCAGCTTCTTTCCATACTGTGCATTAGTCCTTCCTGCACACCACCTCCGCCCCCCATAACGGACAGTGAGGCAGCTAGTCAGAGTACTTTCCATGGTTCATCTACAAATACCAAATCTACACAAATTCCTCATGAAAATTAGCTGCTGCTCTGCCTTTTTTTGTAACTGCATTGATACATTGGGCCCTCAAAGATATTGACACTCAGGAACTTGAAATTGCTCACTCTTTCCACTTCTGACCTCCCTATGAGGACTGGTGTGTGTTCCCTTCCCTTACCCTTCCTGAAGTTCAAAATCAGTTCTTTAGCCTTACTGACATTGAGTACAAGGTTGTTGCTGTGACACCCTCAACTAGCTGATCTATCTCACTCAAGTACGCTTTTTGGTCAATATCTGAAATTCTGCCAACAATAGTTGTGTCGTCAGCAAATCTGTAGATGGCATTTGACCTCAGCCATTATCAATACTCTTTAATTGTTTGCCTGATGTCAGTGGTCACATAATCAGAACTTGCGATATGCACCAGCTGCTCATGCGACCATCCACCACCTGCTCCCATGGCTTCACATGACTCTGACTGGGGGAGTGGGGCTGGGGGGGCTAAGTAGGTGCTACACCTTGCCTAAGTGTGGTCTGCAAGCTTGCGGAGGGAAGGAGTGCCTTTCACCTCCTCTGGCAGGGATATTTCCCACCCCGCTACCCTGAGCAGAATCTATTGAGAGAGATAAGCAATGTTTCAGACTAAGATCTTTCCTCAGTGTCCTGATAATTTGAAAACTATTAACTAAAATCATAATGAATTAAAAAAATAATTTGCTTGGTTTATCCTGTCATTTATTTTTTTCCCAAAGTGCCTTGCTTCACTTTATTCTTTTTAGTTCCATTTGTCCTTGTCTGCCTATTTATCTAGTCCAGGTCTTGGTCCGTGGTGTAAAAAATGTTGGGAACCTTGATCTAGGCTATCTGTGTCTTCACCCAAACTTTAACAGTCCTATAAATAATTCATTATTTACCATATTCCACTTTATCCTGGGTACTCACTACTAACCAATTAACATAAATCAAAGATTGTAGTGGCCCCAGCACACACTCCGGATAACAGTAATGAAAAACAACTGTTAACTGGTCATAGAGTAATGCAGCACAGAAGCAGGCCATTCTGCCCGACTCATCCATGCTGACCAAGATATCCATCTTTGCCAGTCCCATTAGCCTCATTTGGACTATAAACCTTTCCTATTTGTGCGCCTGCTTAAATGTTGTTGACGTAAACAGCACTTGCTGTTTACTTTTTGCTTTCTGAGGCGATTTCAAATGGCGCAGTTTTATTAAGTTTACACTGACCTTTGAACGTAAGGACTGATATTCCACAAGTTAAACTGGGAGATCTAAGTGAGAACCTGAACCGAGAATGTATTATAAACACAAGAAAAATGTGCGGATGCTGGAAATCAAAATAACACCCGCAAAATGCTGGAGGAACTTGGCAAGCCAGGCAGCATCAATGGAAAAGACTAAAGAGTTAATGTTTTGGGCCAAGACCCTTCATCAGGACTGTATTATTGTATGTATTATATTCAATAATAACGATATATTATATTCTTATACATTATTATACTTGTACCCTTGAATTGAAATCCTATTACATGCATGCTGATAATAACAGACAAATAAATCTTATTTTCTAAGATCACGTATCTAATTCCATTAAGCAACATATTCATGGTCATTGTTTAACTTTTCAGGCCAGACCAATCACGTCTTTTAACTCTGTGTCGGAGTTTGAGTTGATGCACGAGTTTGACTCTGCCATGGCTACTGACTATGAATGGATGACAACTTCAAACATAGGGTAGGCAGCTTACCACCAGTTTCCTTTCTTGAAAAGTTGTTGAAGTTTTTATGTAGATTACCGTATTTGCTCTATTTGACCAGTTTGGCATGATGGGTAATCATTTCACATCTACAATCATACTTAAGTATTTATCCTTCAATGGATTTCACTGCCTTCTTGTAAACTACACCCAGTAATTGTGTTGTAAGTCATTTCAGAGATATGAGTTGTCATTTGCCATCAGCTGTTGAGAGTCAATCAAAATTGTACTCAATTTCTAGTTTCCAATTCAATACGAATCAAATAGTTTAACACAAACAACCAAAACTTTGCCCACTTTTGATTTTGTTTATGACATTGCACCTGGCCAGATCTTTGCTTGACATACATTTTTAAAGTTGTCTTTGAAGTTCACATTAGCATCTCTCAACCCAATTGACAGCTTCAGATAATTTGATCTAGGTAGGGATTCAATGAGTCTGTGGGCATCTCAGACTGAACCAGAGAGACAACAAACCCAGAGACCTCGGAAAGATGTGTCGAGCTGGGTACTACCAACCTCGCAGCTTTCAGGATTCATGCCAGTGAAATAGAAAATCTAACACACAGATCTTGGTGATAAAAGTTTATTTTACTTGAAATCTATAATGAATAATAAATAATCCAAAACCTTTCTTGTAGGGTTGTTCACCGAGCCAGGAGGTTATGTTTCAAATGTTTCGTCACCAGTCGAGGGGATATCATCAGTGCACAATTGTGTTTTGTCTCTCCCCAGTGCTCTCACTTATATTGGTTCGACTCTTTGTTCTGATAGGTTGGCTGTCATGCTGGCCGCCAGTTTCCGCTGTGTTCTGACCACTGATAGCTGAGTAATCCCTGCTGGCCTGTATCCCTTGTTATCATTCGTAGGAGTGTTGGTTCCTTGGGTGTCTGCAGCTCGCCACTTGGCCCCCAGTCCCGCAGATGCAAAGGTTTGTAAGTTGCACCCAGTTCAGTTGACACGGGCACCCGAAGAATCAATGCTGGCAATGACCGATAACCAGGAATATGGCCTCTGCTTCTCCATTGTGTTCACTACTCCCTGAGGGAAAAGATTTCTCCTCCTCTTGGGTCAGTATATGGCTCACAATATGTGTGCCAGACATTAAGAAAATAACCTGAAAAATGTATTTGCTCAATTTTAAGCTGGAGCCTTAAGACCAATTTTCTGTGTCAAATCTATGCCGTAGGTACGGCGCAGCCGCGTACCCTATGCCGTAGCCACGTACCCTACGCCGTAGCCTGACGCGCACCTCCCCAAAAATGTAACTACGCGTCGCGGCGATGCAGACCGCAACAACTGTGATTGGTCCGCTTGGTAGCATCGCATTTCCTCCTAGGCTGCAATAGCTTCCCATTGGGCGACTGAAGGGCAGGGAAGGAACTCTGGCTGCAATGCTTTCCATAAAGGTTTACAGACCTCCAAAATTATGGAGGACCCTGTGCTTGACACCAGTTTGTAGCCAGTTGCTACAGCCTGTTGACTTCCACCTGAAGCTAAAACCCGAATGGTGATTGCCAGTCTCTGAGTATACTGCGCATACCCTGATGCGAAATAAATGGTTGGAGACAATGAACCAAATCGTCAAATCTACCTGCTGACATACGAAAATATCTGAAATGCATTTCCTCATCCATGTCTCTCAGTGACTGGACAAGCACAGAAAATTCACCTTCCTTCAGTTTCAGTTGCCATTGTTTGAAGTTTGAGTTTCTTTGTGTTGAGTTTCAACATGAAGAAACTCAACACAGTGGCATAGAAACCCCACCGCCAACTAGCGTTTTGGTGGTGAATTGCAGAGCGACGCAGACACACCAACGCACAGGTATAAATGCTCACAATGACGTACACCACTTGTGTAGGCTACTACGCAGAAGTATAAATCAGCCTTTATTGTGTCACAATCCGGAGTAAATTTTTGTTGGCCTTCAGATATCTAAAAAGATATCATAAAGTAACACATTTTTGAAAATATATTTCCCATTGCAATGTGATCAGCACATTAATGCATTGCCATTGTGTAGTGATGTGGGGACTGTAGAGCTTTTGGACTGGTGACATTAATTCTAGACTCTCTCAGGCAGATTTAAATAATGAATAAGATTGCTACCCTCAATAGCTTGCCAAAGTAAAAGCAAAACAATAAGGCCAAAGCTAGTGGCAAGATAGAGGATTGGGAAGCTTTTAAAAACTTGTAGAAGGAAATTAAAAAGGTCATTAGGAAGGAAAAGATGTATTATGAAAGGAAGCTGGTGACTAATATCAAAGAAGATACTAAAAGCTTTTTTAAGTATATAAACAGTAAAAGAGAGTTGAGGGTAGTACCGGATGACTGGAAAATTGCAAATGTTACTCCACTATTTAAGAAGGGTGGGAGGTAGCAGAAAGGAAATTATAGATATGTTAGCCTAATGTTAGTGGTTGGAAAGTTGTTGGAATCAATAGCTAGGGATGAGATTACGGAGTACCTGGAGGCACGTGACAAGATAGGCCAAAACCAGCATGCTTTCTTGAAAGGAAAATACTGCCAGACTAACCTACTACAATTTTTTGAGGAAATTACAAGCAGGGTAGACAAAGGAGATGCAGTGGATCTGGTGTACTTGGATTTTCAGAAGGCCTTTGACAAGGTGCTGTACAGGAGGCTGCTTAGCAAGATAAGAGCCCATGGAATTACAGGGAAGTTACTAGCATGGGTGGAGTATCGGTTGATCAGCAGAAAGTAGAGAGTGGGAATAAAGGGATCTTATTCTGGCTGACTGGTTACCAGTGGAGTTCCACAGAGGTCGGTGTTGGGACCGCTGCTTTTTACGATGTATGTCAATGATCTGGACTTTGGGATTAGTGGATTTGTAGCTAAATTTGCCGATGATACAAAGGTAGGTGGAGGAGTGGGTAGTTTTGAGGAAACAGAGAGCCTGCAGAGAGACTTAGATAGTTTAGGGAATGGGCAAACAAGTGGCAAATGAAATAAAATGTTGGAAAGTGTATGGTCATGCACTTTGGTGGAAGAAATAAATGGGCAGAATATTATTTAGATGGAGAGAGAATTCAAAATGCAGAGGTGCAAAGGGACTTGTGAGTCCTTGTGCAGGATACCCTAAAGGTTAACCTCCAAGTTGAGTCAGTGGTGAAGAAGGCGAATGCAATGTTGGCATCCATTTCTAGAGGTATAAAGTATAAGAGCAGGGATGTAATGTTGAGGCTCTATAAGGCACTTGTGAGACAACACTTGGAATATTGTGTGCAGTTTTGTGCTCCCTATGTTAGAAAGGATATACTGATATTGGAGAGGGTTCAGAGAAGAGTCACAAGAATGATTCCAGGAATGAAAGGGTTACCATATGAGGAATGTCCGGCAGCTCTTGGGCTGTATTCCCTGGAGTTCAGGAGAATGGGGGGATCTCATAGAAACATTCCAAATGTTAAAAGGCCTTAATAGATTAGATACGGCAAAGTTATTTCCCATGGTAGGGTAGTCAAGGACAAAAGGGCAAGACATCCAGTTAGAACAGAAATGCAGAGAAATTACTTTATTCAGAGGGTGGTAAATCTGAGGAATTTGTTGCCACGAGCGGCTGTGGAGGCCAAGTCACTGGGTGCATTTAAGGCAGAGATGATAGGTTCTTGATTACAATCAGAAACAGGTTTATTATCCCCAGCATGTGACGTGAAATTTATTAACTTAGCAGCAGCGGTTCAATGCAATACATAATTTAGCAGAGAAAAAGCAGTAATAATAAAATAAAAATAATAATAAATAAACAAGTAAATCAATTACAGTATATGTATGTTGAATAGATTTTTAAAAAAGTGAAAAAACAAATACTGTAAATTTAAATTTAAAAAATTGGGGTAGTGTTCAAAGATTCAATGTCCATTTATGAATCAGATGGCAGAGGGGAAGAAGTTGTTCCTGAATCGCTGAGTGTGTGCCTTCAGGCTTCTGTATCTCCTACCTGATGGTAGCAGTAAGAAAAGGGCATGCCCTGGTGCAGGAGGTTCTTAATAATGGACACTGCCTTTCTGAGACACTGCTCCCTGAAGATGTCCTGGGTACTTTGTAGGATAATACCCAAGATGGAGCTGACTAGATTTACAACCTTCTGCAGCTCCTTTCAGTCCTGTGCAGTAGCCCCTCCATACCAGACAGTGATGCAGCCTGTCAGAATGCTCTCCACGGCATCAAAGGGTATGGGGAGAAAGCAGGGGAGTTGGGATGACTGGAAGAATTGGATCAGCCATGATTGAATGGTGGAGCAGACTCAATGGGCCGAATGGCCCGTTTCTGCTCCTATATCTTATGTGCTAACCACATATACATTTCAGAATCAGTACATTGGCTCTGAATTTCTTTGTGAAGACTTAGAAGTATGAAAGGTGTGATAGTTGTTTTGTTCACAGTTGTACAACTGCCACAATATGTACATATTATTTTATTGCTATCTGCCTTTCCTGTCAACTTATTGAATAAAAAACTAAAATCAAACATCAAAAATATAGCTTTATGAAACTTTTCACTGCATCAAATTCTGTGCTGCTGGCTATTAATATTTAGGGTAGAAGTACCCCTCACATGGCACGTCAGTACTTCCCCAGCAGAGACATAAACTGAATAAATTATTTAGTTCTGACGCCAAACTTAGTTTACTGCCAGAATAAAGTAAAACCTCATTCTTAGTTTCAGAATTTACAAATATTTTACTAATTGTTAGGAATCATCATAGCACACTTAATAACTTGGAATAAAACTATTCTAACTATCTGCTCCCTTTTGAATTTTGTGATTAAATATCCCTCCACTACAATTCCAGTGGTTAATTTCAACCCTTACTGGCATGCGATGTAAGTAAACTTTCCCTTGTAGCTGGACTGAGACTGCAGGTGCTTGAATATAAAACAAAAAAAAAGACTGCTGGAGGAATTCAATGGGTCAAGTAGGATTTTCTCGGATTAACTGGACTCTGACAACTTGCACTAGTTCCTCAATCATTCTATTTACTTGTGTGCAAGGAGAACAGCTTGCTCCTGTCACCAAAACTTTCTGAAGATTGAACAAAGAAATGCAATAATTTATATGACTGTTGACTAGTCTGATCCAACAGAAACCGTTCTCTTCTGAATCCTATCATTTGTGTATTTAAGACAGTTTGTAATAGACATTTCGGGTCTTGTTAACCAATAAAATCTTCATGTTAACGGCCAATAACATTGGACAACAAAGTTATTGCTTCCTGAATACTTTTGGGTGTATCGTATTGATTTTGGACTGCTAATCATGAAAGTCACAATGGAGTTTCAGGACCCAGTAAAGTGGCTACTGAGTGTATATTAACCAGTGCTCTTAGTACTGAACCCTACATAACTCCATTGTACAATCTCTTCAGTCTGAGAAACAACCTTTAAAGATGACACCATTCTCTGTCACTTAGAACTTTGTTATTCCCTGACTTTCAGTTGAGCCAATAGATATATTCTGATGGGCCTTACCCAATGTTGTTTGGGAGTCCATATATGTCATATCAATTGCATTTTCAAATGAACCCTATTAACCCATCAAAAGTTGTATTTTGTTCAACACAATCTGCCTTTTAACAAGTTTGTTCTGTGGTGATGTCAAGTTCCTGCTTAAGCTCCTAAACTTGGAGCTTGATCTCATGGAATTGATGGTATTTCCTGGACCTCTGAAATGAAGACTTGGGAATCACCCTTAAGTTCCACATGGGAGAGGATGAGCACTCCGTAGAAATTGAATGTTCTGCCATACTCCATTAATTGAATTAACATGACTCACAGAAAAATATCATAAAATCGATTATTTACTATTTTATTTACCGGGGGGGGGGACCTCTGTACTTCGCATCTCTTTATCGAAATATAAATGCTTTCTTGCATTTCCATCTATGTGAATTCATTAATTGCTTGGAAATTCTGTTTTGAATGCAAATGTATGTTACAGTTGTTGTGAGCCAAATTTTAAATCAAAAGAGGATGATATTTTTAGGTCTGACAGAGCCAGTAGAGATCGAAATAAACTAACTGTTTGATGGAAACCAAATATGCTAACAGTGATTCCATCTCCACGGTGTTGATTGTTTATCTTAATATTTTCTGAATTTAGACAATAAGCTATACGTATCCTGAGGTATATCCATGAGTTGACAAAAGTTACTCACATCTGAGGTAATCTACTCAGTTCTAAGTAGTTAGTGGTTGTAAAATGCTCCAGTGTTAGAGTAGCTCGAGTAAAGTCTATATACGAGGGGTGATTGATAAGTTTGTGGCCTAAGGTAGGAGTCCATTTTAGAAAACTTAGCACATTTATTTTTCAGCATAGTCCCCTCCTACATTTACACACTCAGTTCAGTGATCGTGGAGAATACGTATCTTGGACCTCCAGAAAATGTCCACAGCAGGGGTGATTGATAAGTTTGTGGCCTAAGGTAGAAGGAGATGAGTTATACGGCTCTCGTTACATGCACATGCAGGTCAACTCTGAGTGATTATGCAGAAAGTTTGAAGTTAATAACTCATCCCCTACCTTAGGCCACGAACTTATCAATCACCCCTGCTGTGGACACTTTCTGGAGGTCCAAGATCCGTATGTTCCACGACCGCTGGACTAAGTGTGTAAATGTAGGAGGGGACTATGTTGAAAAATAAATGTGCTAGATTTTTTTAAATTGATAAGTTTGTGGCCTAAGGTAGAAGGAGTCAATCACCCCTCATAGTATGTTGGTTTTAAGACAACATATTAAGTCCTGTTTTGGTTATTGCAGTGAAATGATGCCTGGTGCTGCTACACCCCTGACCGTGAGCACCGTTGCAAGAGCCATTGAATATGCATTACAGGTGGGTTGGATTGATTTGGTTATATCTGTTGAACGTCATTTCATTATAATAAACTACACTCTCACAATTATACAGAACAGTGCAAAAGGGGGTCCGGGATTGTTATTGTTGCTGTGTTTATTTTCCTGTGGGTGTGAGGGTCGGGGATTGTTATTATTGCGGTCTTTTTTTCTGCGGGGGTGGGGGTCAGGGGTTGTTATTGTCACTGTTCTTTTTCCGCGGGGGGGGTCAGGAATTCAGGGGTCTGCAAGTTCAAAATCAGTTTTATTATCATCGACATGTGACATGAAATTTGTTAATTTAGCAGCAGCAGTTCAATGCAATACATAATCTAGCAGAGAAAAATAAATAAAAGTAATAATCATATATAAACAAGTAAATCAATTATGTATGTTGAATAGATCTAAAAAAAAGTGCAAAAACAGAAATACTGTATATTTAAAAAATGTGAGGTACTGTCCAAAAGATTCATTGTCCATTTAGGAATTGGATGGCAGAGGGGAAGAAATTGTTCCTGAATCGCTGAGTGTGTCCATTCAGGCTTCTGTACCTCCTACCCGACGGTAACAGCGAGAAAAGGGCATGCCCTGGGTGCTGGAGGTCATTCATAATAGACACTGCCTTTCTGAGGCACTGCTCCCTAAAGCTTTTTTATCTGTATTTCACAGCTACCTGGGGAAGACAAATATCAGAGTTGTATTGTACATGCATACTTTGATAATAAAATGAACCTTGAACTTTGAAAAGTCACAGGTGCATATACAGTTGAAGTCAGAAGTTTACATACACTTAGGTTGAAGTCATTAAAACTCATTGTTTAACCACTCCACAGATTTCATATTAGCAAACTATAGTTTTGGCAAGATGTTGAGGATATCTACTTTGTGTATGACATGAGTAATTTTTCCAACAATTGTTTACAGACAGATTATTTCACTTTTAAGTGACTATAATCACAATTCCAGTGGGTCAGAAGTTTACAAACAAAATCAAAAGCAATCAGCCAAGACCTTAGAAAAAAAATGGTGGACCTCCACAAGTTTGGTTCATCCTTGGGAGCAATTTCCAAACGCCTGAAGGTACCACGTTCATCTGTACAAACAATAGTAAGCAAGTATAAACACCATGGGACCACGCAGCTTTCATACCGCTTAGGAAGGAGACGCATTCTGTCTCCTAGAGATGAACGTACTTTGGCACAAAAAGTGAAAATCAATCCCAGAACAACGGCAAAGGACCTTGTGAAAATGCTGGAGGAAACAGGTAGACAATTATCTATATCCACGGTAAAATGAGTCCCATATCGACAAAACCTGAAAGGCTGCTCAGCAAGGAAGAAGCCACTGCTCCAAAACCGCCATAAAAAAGCCAGACTACAGTTTGCAAGTGCACATGGGGACAAAGATGTTACTTTTTGGAGAAATATCCTCTGGTCTGATAAAAACAAAAATTGAACTGTTTGGCCATAATGACCATCGTTGTGTTTGGAGGAAAAAGGCTGAGGCTTGCAAGGCGAAGAACTCAATCCCAACCGTGAAGCATGGAGGTGGCAGCATCATGTTGTGGGGGTGCTTTGCTGCAGGAGGGACTGGTGCACTTCACAAAACAGATGGCATCATGAAGAAGGAAGATTATGTGGATATATTGAAGCAACATCTCAAGACATAAGCCAGGAAGTTAAAGCTCGGTCGCAAATGGGTCTTCCAAATGGAAAATTACCCAAAGCATACCACCAAAGTTGTGGAAAAATTGCTAAAGGACAACAAAGTCAAGGTATTGGAGCGGCTATCACAAAGACCTGACCTCAATCCGATAGAAAATTTGTGGGCAGAACTGAAAAAGCATGTGCAAGCAAGGAGGCCTACAAACCTGACTCAGTTACACCAGTTCTGACTGGAGGAATGGAACAAGATTCAAGCAACTTATTGTGAGAAGCTTGTGGAAGGCCACCCAAACCGTTTGACCCAAGTTAAACAATTTGAAGGCAATGCTACCAAATACTAACAAAGTGTATGTAAACTTCTAACCCACTGGGAATGTGATGAAAGAAATAAAAGCTGAAATAAATCATTCTCTCTACTATTGTTATGACATTTCACATTCTTAAGATAAAGTAGTGATCCTAACTGACCTAAGACGGAATGTTTTCTAGGATTAAATGTTAGGAATTGTGAAAAACTGAGTTTAAATGTATTTGGCTAAGGTGTATGTAAACTTTTGACTTCAACTGTATATGCTGTAGCTGCAGTGCCTAAGATAATTGTATACTGTGATAATTCTATGTATTGCACGGTACTGCTGCAAAAAAAAGCATTTTATGACATGTGAGTGATGAAAAACCTGATTCTGATATGGGTCTCTGTTGTGGACTGAGAGTGGGAAGGTGGGGGGGCCGGAATCATGGTTGGGAAAACGGGAAGGGAGAGAGGAGGGAGCAGGAATCTCCAGAGAGATAATCCGTAATGAACAATAAATCAATTGTTTGGAATCAAATGACCTTTCTTGGTGACTGAAGGCTGGGTGTGTCTGCACATGCACCACTCCCTACCTCTGGCACTCTTTCTCTGCCATCTGCCCCTCACTCCTCCCATGGTGCTCCACCCTTGACATTCCCAATATCTTTTGCTGCTGTCAGATTTACAAACTCTCTCTCCACTCCACATTGACAAATACATTACTATGCAGAAGTCTAAGGCACCTTAGCCATATATATGTGCCTTAGATTTTTGTAGAGTACTGTATTCCAACCCAAGTAAAAATTGACTATCATCTTTAAAGGCACAGGATCCCTACAAAGATGATCTCAATAACCCAAAGTATTCCAGTATTAAAAAATTTGAGTGCATGCAACCCTTGTGTTATGGGAAGTTTACGATTCTCCTACCAATCAGCCAATGCTCTAACCATGTCAGTAACTTTCCTGTAATACCATGGGCTCTTAACTTGGTAAGCAGCCTTCTGAAAGTCCAAATATACAACACCCACTGCATCCACTTTATCTATCCTACTTGTAATCTCCCCAAAGAATTCCAACAGGTTCGTCATGCAGGAATTTCCCTGAAGGAAACCATGCTGACTTTGCATTATCTTGTCCTGTGTCACCAAGTACTCCATCACCTCATCCATCACTCCATCATTCCCAACCACTGAGGTCAGGGTAATTGGTTTATAATTTCCTTTCTGAAAGAGTGGAGTGACATTTGCAATTTTCCAGTCCTGTGGCAACATGTCAGAGTCCAATGATTTTTGAAAGATTATTTCTAATGCCACCACAATCTCTAACACTACCACTTTCAGAACCTTAGGGTGCAGTTCATCTGGTCTGGGTGACTTAAGTATCTTTATGACTTTTAGCTTTTTGAGCACCTTCTCTCTTGTAATAGTAACTGCACCCACTTCTCTTCCTTAACACACTACAACATCAGGCTACTGCTAGTGTCCTCCACAGGGAATTACAGCTGAATATTCATTCCCAGCTGATCTCATACTCTACTTCTGAAATGAATGTTAAATCAGAGTAGAACACATAGCTGATGCATATCACATATTTGGCACTATCAGCTGGAAATTATACCCTCGGTAACATAGAACAAAGTGAAAGATTTTCATGGTATTTTCCAGATACAAAAGTTTGTAAATGGGACCAATGCCCACAACATGTTGGAGAAACTCCACAGGTTAGGCAATGTCTATGAAGGGAATTGAACAGTAGATCTCGAAGCATGAAAAGGCATCCGTTCATTTCCCTCTATAGTTGTTGCTTGATCCGTTGAGCTCCTCCACTGTGTTGTTGTGTTTTGGTCCAGATTTCCCTCATTTACAGTCTCTCTTGTGTCTCATTTACATTTCTTATATTTGAAGCCACATACTCAACGATTTAGGAACGGGTTCTGTCCCTCTGCTATCTGATTTCTGAATGGACATTGAACCCAAGAACACTACCTCCCTATTTCTTTAGCACTTATTTAATTTAACTTTTAATACATATATTTTTGGGGTAATTCACAGTTTCTACTATTATGTACTGCTGCATAACAACAACTTTCACAGCATGTGCTAGTGATATTAAATCTTATTCTAATTATTGCACCAAAATCAATGCCAAGTGTTTCCAGATTTGTTCATCCCATTGAAGCTTTTAAAGCTTTGCATTCTTATGTGATTCTCATGATTATTAGTTTGCAAAATGTTTGTTCCGGAGTTCACTGTGGTTCAAAACATTAACCTGCTCATCCTCTTTCTTTCTTTTCAAATCTTTTTATTATTATTATTATTATCCAAAATTAACAAGAGTACACCGGAGTGGGCAACACTTACAATGTCTCAAGAGAAAAAAAAACATTGTTTTAAAAATTGAAAAAAATTTTGGTGACGAAGAAAAACCCAAAGTAAAGTGAGGAAAAAAAAAACCCATTAGGTGTTCAACTCCGGAGCCAGGCATCATACAAAACGCTTCTAAAGATAAACATCAACCGCCAGCAAGAAAAAAAACTTGCTCATCCTCTTGGTTGAACATAACTGCATATCTTGGTTCAAAACTCTCCCATTTGCTATTTGTCATGGCTTCTCTTTCCAAAAAGAGCAGCTAAATGTCCATCATCCAGTTGGCAGGACTTTAATAATCTCCACTGATATTAGTAATAGTTTATTATTGCCACTTGTACCTAGATACAGTGAAAAGTTTGTCTTCGCAACTGCTTATGCAAATGAAATCATTAACCAGTGTATTGATCTAGATTAAGGTAAAGACAATAGTAATGCAAAACAAGGAATAAAAGCTACAGAAAATGTGCAGTGCAGGTAAACAATAAAGTGCGAGATCATAGTGAGATAGACTACATGGCCAAGAGTCTATCTTAATTGTACAAGTGGTCTGTTCAAGAGTTTGATAACAGTGAAACAGAAGCCATCCTAAATTGGGGTGGGGGTGTTGGGGGAAGAAGCAAGACTGCCTGAGATGGGTGGGGTCTTTGATTATGCTGAATGCTTTACGGAGGTAGCAAGAAATGTAGTTTGAGTCCGTGGAGGAAATGCTGGTTCCTGTGATATGCTGAGCTGTACCAACATCTCCATGTAGTTTCTTGTGGTCACATGTAGAGAGCAATTGTCAAACAAAGCCGCCTTGTATCCGGATAGAACACTTTCTATCGTGCACCGATAGAAGTTGATAAGAGTCAATGGGGATGTGCTGAACTTCTTTAGTTTCCTGAGGAAGTAAAGGCATTGGTGATCTTTCTTGACTGTGACATCAATGTGGCTGGACTACTTTGCCGATGTTCACACCGAGGAATCTGAATTTTTCAACCCTCCCAACCTCAACACTATTGATGTAGATTGGTACATGTGCAAAAGCCCCGGCACCCATCCCCCCGCCCCCCCCCCCCCCCCGTCTCCCCACCTTTCCGAAGTCAATGACCAGCTCTTTTCTTTTGTAGACAATGAGGAAAATGCTGTTGTCATGACACTATATCACTGAGCACTCTATCTCCTTCCTGTACTCTGACTCATGGTTTGAAATGTAGCGTAGTACAGTGATATCATCTACAAAGTTTTAGTTGGAGTTAGAACAAAATCTGGCCATGCAGCCATGAGCGTTCACGGGTAGAATAAGGACTGAGTTAGCAACCTTATAGAGCACCTATGTTTGGAGTAATCATGGCGAACAAATTGCAATCTTATTGATTGCGGTCTATTGGTCAGGAAGTCAAGGATCCAAGTTGCCGAATAAGATGTCAACTCCCAGTGGTCAGTGATGAATTTGCTCTGTTTCCTTTTCCTGACTAGTGGGGATGTTTGGCTTGCAGAAAAATGGGGATGCAAATATTGATGGGTTTGACATACTTCACAATAAGAAAGTTAGCAAATCAGGAACTAAGGAGCTCAGAGATACCACCACCAGACTGTTTTGTTTCCTGCACAACCTTTTGCATTTATGTGGTCAGAGATAGTTTATAGTAATTAAATTGATTCATTGGATCTAATTCATTGGTGGTGAACTGGTAAAATAATGAGATTAAAATTGAAGTTAGTCTGCTATTGGATAGAGAAATTTATCCAAAATTCACAAGTCTTGTTCGCTCAGCTTCTTCAGTGTAGTCTCTTGTATCTTGACTCTGGTCTTTTTTATACCGGTCCCCACCTTTGGCATCTTACTATGTGCAAAATGGCTGCACTGATTTCTCAAGTTGGCTGTTACTTTAACTTATTTAAGAAGATATTGTTACTAAATACTACATCTCAGAGATTCTGGAATGGAGCACACACAGCTGAGATAAGTATTGACTAAATTCCACCCTGTTTCATATTTTCCCTCTATTTTATTCCAGTAGTAAGCAGCAGCTGCCTGGCATAAGTCCCATTTAATACAGCAGAAAAATAGCACATTCTGTAGATCCCCCAGATTAGCATTTACACAGCACCTTCCCTGAAAGCCCAGAGTACTTCAGGGCAGTCTTAATGAACACATTTTGACACTGAACCACACAAGAAAATGTTATGGTTGGTAACTGAAAGCTTATTTAAAAATGTGGTGCTTAGGGAGTGTCGTAATGTGAGAAAGAAGGTTTGTAGTAAGAAGTTTGAGGTAGGGATTCCAGAACTTGGGGGAGGGGTGCAAACAGCTGTTTGGGAATGAATGGGAATGGCCACGGGCACAAGGGCAGAGGAAAATGACATCAGGGAGAGAGGGAAGTTGTGGTGCAGAGGATGGAGGCCAAGTGGGCTACTCATTCACTCAGTGCTCCCCTTCCCGAGGATAACAAGTCTCCTTGATGTTACTACTTCGAATTGCACTACATCAACGTAAAGAGATTCTACAAATGCTGGAAATCTAGAGTAATGCATAAAGTGCCGGAGGAACTCAGCAGGTCAAGCAGCATCTATGGAGAGGAATAAACAATCTATATTTTGAGCTTGAGACCCTGCATCAGGACTGGAAAGGAAGGGGGAAAAAGCTAGAATAAGAAGGTGGGAGGGGGGCAGGGGAAGGATAACAAGCTTGCAGGGGAGGGGGAAGGTGAGTGGGTGAAGGAGGGGGATGAAGTGTGAAGCTGGGAGGTAATAAAGTGGAAAAGGTAAAGGATTAAGGGAGAGGAGAGTGGACCATGGGAGAAAGGGAGGGAGGAGGGGAACCAGTAAGAGGTGATGGCGGTGGAGAGAAGGGAAGGGGTAAGAGGAAATTGAAAAGGAGGGAAGAGGCAGGGTGGAGAAATTATTGGAAGTTAGAGAAATTAGTTTTCATGCCATCAGGTTGGAGGCTACCCAAACGGAAAATGAGGTATTGCTTCTTCGTCCTGAGAATGGCTTCATTGCGGCAGCAGAGGAGATCATGAACCGACATGTTGGAATGAGAATAGGGAGTAGAATTGTAATGGGTAGCCATCAAAGTGATGAGGAGCAGGACAGTGTTAAAATGTGTTAACACTTACCAAACCCACAGCTCTCTGCATACATAATGCTGGAATATAACTTTGTTGAACTAGTAAATAAGAGGATAACTGTCTGTTCAATATATAGTGCTGAAATCCACACCATTGAAGTTACTATTGCTTGAAGCCTAGGTATATCTAGACAAAGGTCAAAGGATGTGTTAGAAGAATTGGATACATTTAACAGGCTTAATGGCAAGCTTTGGCAATGAGCTTTCATTGCTCTACAGGACCCAATCCCCCCAAACCTTCCTCTATCAAGTCAACACAGAACATTCTGCAGATACTGGAAGTCTTGTATTCCTCCAACAAAGTTGGTGCAGGAGTCTTTTCCATTTGGAATTCTAGACAGTGATACATCTGCTATTAAGTTTTCTATCTGTCCGAACTGAAATTTTTTTAGTTTTGAATGTAACTAAGTGTAATGCAATCTAATTTAATTAACCTTTGTATTGTCTCAGATAGTTCCATTAAATAGGGAAGTTCTTGCTTTTTTGATCATCAAAGTACGTACACATTGGACTATCAAAGGTTCTGCAGTGTTTTTGGGTTACAGGGAACATTTGAAGGAGATGCAGAAGATTTTGGCTGAGAGATATGGAACGGCCCCTAATCTTAGAGTTCCATCCGCCTTAACAGAGCCCTTTTCCATGCATCATAAATAATACAAAAATTATTTAACTAACCTTTTATTCCCAGTGTTTAATGAACTGTTATATTAATATCTTTAATTAAGTAAAACATAATGCCTCAATAAACCAAACATCTGTTGGTACAAGAAGTCTGGCATTTACTCTAGTATTGGCACTGCACAGTAACCTTCCGTGATTCCTTTCACTAACTGGTGCAGAGAGACAACTGCTAATCCCTGCTGGAAGCTGTGCACAAACGTGCCAGCTCAATCCATTTTTGGCAGTCATGCCTCCAGCACCTATGGTCCATATTTCTGGAATTCCCTTCTTATTGTCACTTTAACTCTCCAGCTCCTTCATCCTTGAAATCCATCTGTGTAGACCTTGGCAACCAACGAATCCCATCTTCCTTGCCCTGATTTGCTCCCTCTTGGTTGGTGATAAGCTCTATGGGGGAACGTAGACAGTATTTCTCCATCACAGAGGCTTTACAGAGGTGTGGCATGCTCTAATTCCATTCTGGAGGCTGAAGCCTTTCAAAGTTTTCCAGTGTTTTGCCAGTTGTAGGAGAGTGCAGCCCAGTAACTCAGACTTGAAGACCCCCGATTCATACACACATTGTGACTAGTTGGTGAACACCAACTAAGACAGGTGCTTATAATTGGCCTCAGTGTCACCAGGCCTCGATTTACATAAAGTGATGGCTTTGCTTCTTAGGAATGATCGATGTAGCTTGTAATCAGTCCTCCTCAGCTGATTAAACATCTTGTTATTCACCTCCATGAGTTGTTTCCCTCCTTAGCCCTTGTATGTGTGTGTAGGGTGTATGTTTGGTTTGTGTATAGTTTTTCATAAATTCTATTGTACTTCTTATGGTCTTGCATTTAAAGTGGAAGTTGAAAGGATCTTGATTAGCAAGGGTATCAAAGGTTATTGGGAGAAGTCAGGAGAATGGGTTGAGAGGGAAAGTAAATCATCCATGATTGATTGCCAGAGCAGATTTGATGGCTGAATAGCTTAATTCTGCCCCAATGTTTTATGGTTTTATTTCCCTGTAAATGCCTGCAAGAAAATGAATCTCAAAGTATATAGTGAAATATATATATATATTACTAATAAATTTACTTTGACTTTGAAGCTTGGAGCATACTGGTGAGTGGTACTGTTTCTGAAACTCAGAACTGTTGAGGTTAGTGGATGTGGTGTACTATGTGCAACCTGTTCCATATTGTGTGATGAGTACAAGTGCGGTCAGTGTGGGTGACCCCCTACCCCAAGTACTTCAGCCTAACTTGCACGTGACGGATAAGCTCCTGGTGTAGAGATAACAATGTAGTGCTGAAGTTAGAGCATCCAACACCAACCAGCATGATCAAAGTGCCCCGTGTATGTATCCAGAGAGATTACCTTAAATTTAGCAATTCTAACACTGTCACACACAGAACAAAATAATCAATGCCTAGCTAGTTAACAGAAGAGTTTGCTCTTGAGGATCAGACTGTGGGTAATGATTGCAGTCTTTGTGAAAAATAGAGTGTGTGACCAGTGTTTGGAAAGCAAGACCAAAGATAACAACCCATGAGAACAATTCTGTCCAGAGAAGAGGGTAAGAAGGGAGTGAAGCAGAAATTTGAATTTGAATTTTTTGCGTAAGTCTATTTTGTATGGAGGACATTTTAAACATAGGCGCTCAGCCAGGATGTACATACTGGTGGATTTACTGGCAGAAGTTGTTGGAGGGATGTTCTCATCGTTGTTGTGGACTCCTCTCTTTTCATGTTGCTTCAGTGTGAGATTTGCATTCTTCATAATCAAAGCAACATAAAATTTGCATTCCTATAGAGCTTCTGTCATAGTGAAGTACTCTGAGGAGTTTCATAGCAGTATCAGACCAGGCCACCGAAGGATATATCCAATACATAGCCAAACGTTTGGCTAAAGAGAGAACTTTTAAGAACTTTTAAGAAGTGTGTTATAGGAGGGTGGAGATGTAGAGAAACTAAGGGGACATTTCTAGAGTCATCAACAATGTGGCAAAGAAAATCAGGATTGATATGGAGGGTCAGAATTGGAGAAACTCGAGAGATCATCGAGGTTTATCGGGCTGAAGGTTATTGCAATAGTTGGGGAGATTGCAAAGCACTGGGAAATTGGAAAACAAGGATGAGAAGCTTCAAAGCAAATCCAAAGGCAGAACCACTCATTCATATAATCCCGTTCTGGGTGGGTTTGGCCCGTAATTGTTATAAAGAGGCCATCCTGACTTTACTGGCCAGTGACCTGCTACTGAAACCATTTACGTGATGGAATGAAGTCATCCGGAGTCCTGCCTAAACTTCATGTGAGCGACAGGCTTGTTAGTCCTGCCAGGTGGTCCTGGAATCTCCACTAATTCTTCCACTGAGGCTGTGTGACACTAGAACTAGAGGTCATAGGTTAAGGGTGAAAGCTGAAATGGTAAGGTGAACATGAGAGGCAACTTCTTCAGTAAGACGGTGGCGTGAGTGTGAAACAACCTAGCAGCAGGAGTGGTGGATGTGGGTTCGATCTCAACATTTAAGAGACATTTGGATAGGTAATGGATGGGAGAGGTATGGAGCTGATCTGGGTGCAGGTTAATGGGATTGGGCATTTTAATATTTCGGCATAGACTCGATGAGCTGAAGGGACTGTTTCTGTGCTCTAGTGCTCTGACTATGACTGTAAAGATTCAACTTCCAGATTTTCCTGTGAGGAAGGCAGGAGAAACATGGCCGTTAAACAAAAGACCTTGTTGCCTCATTTGCTGTGTTGCCTTCATTTAGTAATTATAAAAGCCTTAGAGATGGCGGGTGAGCTTTTGAAGTGGGCAGGACAGATTGGAGGTGTGAAGTTACATTGTGAAACACCGATTTGGCAAACCAGGTGGAGACATTTAAGAGTATTAACCAGCAATGTCTTTGAGAGGAATACACTAGACTTGTTTTAGTTTCCGGACAATTATGAGTGCAGCAGTTCTGTCATTAAATTACTGAACTGGTATCCAGAGACACAGATTATTGATCAAGATGCTGGAATTCTAATCCCACTCTGGCAGCGAGGTGTTTTTAAGTTTAAGTGATGAAATAAGTTTGAAATAAGCATTGAAAGCTGGTGTCAGCAATGGTTATGTGTAGAACCAGATTGTTGTAAAAGGCCAGCATTGCTCGGAAAGGTAATCCATTTGCCTTCTCTTCAAACCAGTCTAAATAAAGCTAATTTACAAATTGTTGTCTGTATTTTTTATTATTACACATAATGCAAAAGATGGTGTACAGACTGGCCACAATTTAAATGTTTGATTAAACTCTGGTGTAGACAGCTGTGGAAGCCAAATCATTGGATATATTTAAAGCAGAGGTTGATCGGTTCTTGATTAGTAAGAGCATCATTGGGGAGAAGAGAATTGAGAGGGATAGTAAATCAGCCATGATTGAATGCTGGATCACACTCAACGGGCCGAATGGCCTAATTCTGCTCTGATGTCTTGTGTCTAAAATGGCAAAAATGACTACACTGATGTTCGATTTTGTTTTTTTTTTGTGAATGCTACTTATATGATGCTATGTACTTGTGATGCTGCTGCAGGTCAGTTTTTCATTGCACCTGTGCGAAAGACAATAAATTTGACTTTGATATTAGAGTGTTAAATGTGAATTTCAAAATTCTCCATGCTTCTCATTTTGCTGCGCACTAATTATGTCAAGAGATTTCAGCATACATTGTTCATTCATATTTATATTTAAACCAGGCATGTATGTTGAAGAATATTTACCTGCTATATATCATTAATGTTTTTTTGACTAGGAACTTTCAGTGAAAGCTGGAGGAGTGTCCTGCTTCTCCCCCTGTAACCACAAGTTCCTGGGCATCTGCTGTTCCCACTTATTTTTGGATCTAATGGTAAGTTTGATGTTAAAAGGCTTTACTATCTGTATATACCTTACATATGTCAGACAGGATGATAGTCCTATTGAAAATAATTTATGCTGTTACCTGAAGTTACTTGATGGGGGAGGGCACATTGGCATGGGATTGAGAATGGAGTAGACCTGAATCTGCATTCATCTGGTCTCTATTCCAGTACGACTATACTAATATTGTTCATGTTCAGGAATAGTTTCACTGTGTTAGCCTAATGATTGGGTCAATCTTGCCTCAGTGGTAGCACCTTGGCATTCAAAATAGAATGCACATGGATTTTATTTTAGAGATACAGTACAGTAACAAGCCCTCCTCGTCCAATGAGCCCGCACCATCTGTGTGACCAATTTATCTACTAATCTGTATGTCTTTGGAATGTGGAAGGGAAAAGGAGCATCCAGAGGGAAACCCATGCAGTCACAGGGAGAATGTGCAAACTCCTTAAAATCAGCGGTGGAATTGAACCTGGGTTACGCTAACGGCCATGCTAACATGCTGTCCGGAATTCCCACAACTAAAAGCAATAATACAGGATGCAATTGAGGAATGGATCATATTCCAGATTAGCATCTTTTGATGATACTTTACACTGAGATCTCAGGTGAATGTATTAGCTACCTTATGGCAATACAAAAAAATGCAAGCAATGCCAGGTCAAAAGATATTGCCAAGACAAAGGACAACCACAAAGCAGTCTTTAAATGGTAAATTCGTAATTTCACTCACCTTGACCAGAGGACGTAACAAGATTTGCTTTGGTTAAAGAACTGGAATTGACAAAAGAGTACTCAACTGTCCTGCACTTAAATTGTCTGTCAGGAAATTGCAAGTCCAAAATAAATATATAAAAAAATTATGCTGTTTCAAGAAGAAAAGAACAAACCAGACATTCCATGAGATTTGATGCGCCTATAGGTTCACCACTGATTGCTTTTAAAGAGTTTGCAGATAAATAATTTTAATCAGCATGGGGAAAGAATGAGGAAGTCTATACGTAAGAACATATCATAGGAAAGAGAACAAGGAGTAGGCATCATTGTCAGCTCGATCATTCAAGATTTTTTAAAAAAAAGAAAAATGCTCATGTAAATGCAGCAGGAGCAAGAGGATGGCTTGGTAAAGTGTGGGTCCCTTTAGGGACCAAAGTTATTGGCTTTGGTTTATTATTTTCACATGTATCAAGATATAGTGAAAAACTTGTCTTGTATGCTGTTCATGCAGACCAAATGTGTGTGGAGCTAGGGGATGTAGGCAAAGTTCTAAATGAATACTTTTCGCACTTGTATTCACCAAGGAGAAGGATATGGTTGATAGTCAGGGAAGGTAAGTTGATAGCATGGAGCATGTCATTGTTAAGAAGGGGGTGGTCTCATAGTATGCATATGTGTTGATAAGTCCTCAAGGCCAGATGAGATATATTCCAGGATACCGTGGAAAGCTAGGAAGGAGATAACTGGGGCCCTGACTGATATCCTTGCACCAAATGAGGTACCATAAGACTGGAGAACAAAGCTCTTGTTCCTTTGTTTTAGAAGGGCAGCAAGGATAAATACGCTGGCGAGTCTTATGTAAATGGAGGAGAAATGACTGGAAAAAGTTCTGAGGGACATTGATTGATGGACATCTGGAAAGGCTGGTACTGATCAGGGATAGTCAGTATGGCTTGGCATAGTGGATATTCTGTATCACTTTGAGTTTTTTTGAGGAAATAGGAAAACTGATAAAGGCAGATCAGAAGACATTGACTATGTGGACTTTGGAGCTTGTCAGATACCTTACTCGAAGATTAAGGGACTCAGGATAAAGCACCTAACTGGATCCAGAAATGACTTAGTAATATCAGGTAGACAGTAGAAGTGGAGACATACTTTGCTCAGAATATATCTATGATCAGTGATATACCACGGAGATCAATGTTTGGACTCTTTATCTGATGTATATCGGTAACTTGGATGTGAGCATTGGCGGTATGATTAATAAGTTAGCTGATGACTGGAAAATTGGTGATGTTTTGGATGATGTGGATGCTCATGCAAGGGTGTAACAGGATATAGATCCAATAGAAATTTGGATGGAGCATTGGCAGATGGATTTTAACCCTGACAAGTGTGAGGCAATGCATTTCAGGAAGTCAAATAAGAATAAGGCATACACAGTGGCCACTTTATTAGGTACCTCCTGTACCTAATTAAGTGGCCACAGAGTGTATTCCTGTATGTTCACAGTCTTCTGCTGTAGCCCATCCACTTCAAGCTACTGATCTGTGCATTCAAAGATAATCTTCTGTATTCCACTATTGTAACACACAGTTATTTGAGTTATTGTCACTTTCCTGTCAGCATGAACCAGTCAGGCCATTCCCCTCTGACCTCTCTCATTAACAAGGCATTTTTGAACTGCTACACACTGAATGTTTTTTTTCTCTCTGTTTTTTTCACCATTCTCTGTAAATTCTAGAGATCTGTGTGTGAAAACCTCAGGCGATCAGTATTTTTGAGATACCCAAACCATCCATCTGGCACCAACAATATTCCACGGTCAAAGTTATTTCGATCACATTTTTCCCCATTCTGATATTTTGTCTGAACAACTGAACCTCTGGACCATGTCTGCATGTTTTTATGCATTGAGTTGCTGCCCCCATGACTGCTGATTAAATATTTGCTTTAACAAGCAGGTGTACAGGTGTACCTAAAAAAAAAAGTGGCTACTGAATTTGTAGAGTAAATGATAGAACACTACAGAATGTTGAACAATTCATTGTTCCCTAAAGGTGGCAATGCAGGAGGTTAGTGTGGTGAAGGAAACATAGGGCATGTTTGCTTTATACATCAGGACATAAAGCAGTTCAGATGTCATGTTGTAACTTTACAACATGCTGCTAAAATGGTACTCGCCATATAGTGTGCTGTTCTGATCCCTATAGTATATGAATGATGTGATTTCTCTCTAGAGAACAGAGGGCATTCACCAAGATGTTGCCTGCATTGGAGGACTTGAGATGTGGGGAGACATGGGGAGAGAATTGCAAATACTGGTTTGGTAACCTGATAGAGGTATACAAAATTGTTTACCTGATGCATGGATCAGATAAACAGAATTTTTCCCCAAAATAGAAGCATCAAGACAAGATAGCATAGTTTTAGAGTGAAGGAAAGGAATTTTAAAGGAGCTTAAAGGATTTGTTTTACATCATAATCATCACCATGTTACCCATTACACTACTGGAGTTTATGTCATTGGTGATGGAGTTAGCCTCTCTTCTCATCACATGCATAAGCCATCTCCAACATTTCCTCATGATGAGTATGGCCATGTCCTCTTCGTGACACTGAATGAGGAGAGTGGTTAATATTCTAGAACTTGAAGGCAGGCAGACAAAGTATTGGAATCAAATAGAGTGAAAACATTTAAGAAGTACTCAGACAAAACATAGAAAGTTACTGATCATAAGAAGGTAAATGGGATTTGTAAAAATAGGCAAAAAGATTGGTGAGGACATGGTTGATGGAAGGGTCGTTTCTGTGCTGAATAAATCAATTGACTTAATAATTTTAAGCTCTACGTTCTAGATCTTCTGCTTCATGAGGCATACAATAGTTATTTACTGTGAACAATTAGAAGGCTGTGAATTCCTAGGTGGTGAATATTTAAAAGCTGCAGGCGAATTCTGGAAAGAGCGATAATTCAAATGGTATGGATTACATATTTAGGATTTGGAATTTTGGGTCTTAACCAATAAAAACATATGTTAAAGGTTTCCTTGAATCTTTTTGAAAGTTTGGGAATTCAGAGCTGTTTAGGAAAAAGATTTGAGGTCAATGTTGATCATAGAAAGCACAAAACCGAAGAAGCCCATTTAATTCATGCTGAAACTATTTAAACTTCCTAATCCTATTGGCTTGCACTGGGGCCAGAGCCTTCCATACCCCTGCCATTCATGTCCTTATCCAAACTTCCCTCAAGCGTTGAAATCAAGCTCACATGCACTACTGGTGACACTCTCACGACCCTCTGAGTGAATAAGTTACCCTTTGTATTCCCCTTAAACTTTTTACCTTTCTCCCTTAACCCATGACCTCTGGTTTTAGTTCTACCCAACCTCAGTGCAAAAAGCCTGTTTGCATTGACCCTATCTATACCCCTCATAATTTTGTATACCTCTGTCAAATCTCCTGTCAGTCTTCTACATTCTAAGGAATACAGTCCTCACCTATTCAATCTTTCCTTATAACTCCTGACCTGACAGCATCCTTGTAAATTTTCTCAATACCCTTTTAACCCTGTTTACATTTTTACTGTAGGTAGGTGACCAAAACTGCAAACAGTACTCCAAATTAGGGCTCAACAACGTCTTATACAACTTCAGCATAACATCCCATCTCTTGTACTCAATACATTGATTTATGAAGGCCAAAGTGCCTGCCAAAAAGTTTCTTTATGACCCTATCTGCCTAAAGTCATAGTCATGGCCATACTTTATTGATCCCGGGGGAAACTGGTTTTCGTTAAGGTTGCACCATAAATAATAAATAGTAATAGAAATAGTAATAGTAATAGTCATGGAAATAATAACTAATAATAGAATAGTAATTGAAAAATAGTAATAAATAAATAGTAATATGTAAATTATGCCAGTAAATTATGAAATAAGTCCAGGACCAGCCTATCAGCTCAGGGTGTCTGACTCTCCAAGGGAGGAGTTGTAAAGTTTGATGGCCACAGACAGGAATGACTTCCTATGACGCTCAGTGCTGCATCTCGGAGGAATGGGTCTCTGGCTGAATGTACTCCTGTGCCCACCCAGTACATTATGTAGTGGATGGGAGACATTGACCAAGATGGCAAGCAGCTTAGACAGCATCCTCTTTTCAGACACCACCGTGAGAGAGTCCAGTTCCATCCCCACAACATCACTGTTCATTTTTTTAAGACCTACCCTGGTTGGTCCTACTGAAGTGCAAAACATCATACATATCTGCATTAAATTCCATCTGCAATTTTTTCAGCCCATTTTTCCAGCTGATGCAGATCCTTCTGCAAGTCATGATGGCTTTCCTCACTATACACTACAACCCCCAATCTTGGTGTCATTGGCAAACCTGCTGATCCAGTTGACCACATTATCATCCAGATAATTCATATAGATGACAAACAACAAAGGACCCAGTTCTTATCACTGCAGCGCACCACTAATCACAGGTCTCCATTCAGAGAGGCAAACAAATACTTCCACTCTCTGGCTTCTCCCACAAAGCCAAAGTCCAATCCAATTTACTACCTCGTCTTGAATGCCGAGTGACTGAACCTTTTTGACCAACCTCCCATGCGGGACTTTGTCAAATGCCTTGCTAAATTCTATGCAGAAAACATCTACTGCCTTTCCTTCATCCACTTTCCTGGTAACTTCCTCGAAAACCTCAATAAGATTGGTTATACGTGACCCACGATGCATAAAGTCACCCTTAATCAGTCCATGTCTATCCACATACTTATATATCCAGCCCCTTAGAATACTTACCAATAACCTTCCACAACTGATGTCAGACTCATCGGCCTATAATTTCCTAGTTTTTGTTTAGGGTTTATGTTTTTAAACAGCAGAACAACACTGGCTATACTCCAATCTTCTAGTACCTCTCCTGTTGCTAAGGATGACTTATATATCTCTGCTAGAGCCCTGGAAATTTCTGCACTTGTCTCCTGTAGGGTCTGAAGGAAGACTTAGTCAGGTCCTGGGGTTTTATCCACACTGTTCTGCCTTAGGGTAGCAAACACTTTCTCCTCTGTAATTTGTGCAGGGTCCATGAAATTTAGCCTTCCTAATTTCTTTATTACGTGTTGTCTTGCATTTCCTGTATTCCATTAGCAGCTCATTAGTTCCCCCCTGCCTATATCTGCTATGCACCTCCTTTTTTCTCTTAACCAGAGCCACAATATCCCTTTAAAGCCAACTTTCCCTAAGTTGTTATCTTTACCTTTTATTCTGAGAGACACGTGCAAGCTTTGTACTCTCAAATTTTTGCTTTTGAAGGGCTCCAACTTACCAAGTACACCTTTGCCAGAAAGCAGGCTGTCCCAATCCACACTTGGCCAGATCGTTTCTGATACCATCAAAATTAGCCTTACTTCAGTTTAGAATATTAGCCTGTGGACCGGAACTCTCTTTTGCATAATTGCTTAAAACTAATGGCATTTTGGTCACTGGATACAAAGTGTTCCCCAACACAAACTCCTGTCACCTGCCCTGTCTCATTCTCCAACAGCATATCCAGTATCGCACGTTCTCTCATTGGGTCTTCCATGTACTGATGAAGGAAACTTTCCAGAACGCAATTGAAAAGGAATAGTCCATTTAAAGTATGGGATTCCCAGTCAATATGTGGAAAGTTAAAATCACCTACTATAACAACCTTGTTTTTCTTGTAATAATCTGTGATTTCTTCACAAATTTGTTCCTCTAAATCTCTCAAGACTGTTGAGTAGTCTGTAATATAGCCCCATTAACGTGGTCACACCTTCCATATTTCTCAGTTCCATTCATAACACCTCACTAGATGAGTTGTCCAGTCTATTATAGACGTGAGTCTTACTTCAGTGGTTGTTAAGTTGATGGAGGAGATCCTGAGAGGCAGGATTTATGAACATTTGGAGAGGTATAATATGATTAGGAACAGTCAGCATGGCTTTGTCAAGGGCAGGTCATGCCTTACGAGCCTGATTGAATTTTTTGAGGATGTGACTAAACACATTGATGAAGGAAGGGCAGTAGATGTAGTGTATCTGGATTGGTGACAACACCGGTGCCAAGCTGTATGGGTCCTAATGCCCTTCCCTTGGACAACATTGGTGGTGTGGAGAGGGGAGACTTGCAGCATGGGCAACTGCTAGTCTTCCGTACAACTTTGCCCAGGCCTGCGCCCTAGAAACCTTCCAAGGTGCAAATCCATGGTCTCACGAGACTAACGGATGCCCATAAAAAAATATGGATTTCAGCAAGGCATTTGATAAGGTACCCCATGCAAGGCTTATTGAGAAAGTAAGGAGGCATGGGATCCAAGGGGACATTGCTTTGTGGATCCAGAACTGGCTTGCCCACAGAAGGCAAAGAGCGGTTGTGGATGGGTCATATTCTGCATGGAGCTTGGTGACCAGTGGTGTGCATCAGGGATCTGTTCTGGGAACCTTACTCTTTGTGATTTTTATAAATGACCTGGATGAGGAAGTGGAGGGATGGGTTAGTAAGCTTGCTGATAACACAAAGGTTGGAGGTGTTGTGGATAGTGTGGCGGGCTGTCAGAGGTTACAGCAGGACATTGATAGGATGCAAAACTGGGCTGAGAAGTGGCAGATGGAGTTCAACCCAGATAAGTGTGAAGTGGTTCATTTTGGTAGGTCAAATATGATGGCAGAATATAGTATTAATGGTAAGACTCCTGCCAGTGTGGAGGATCAGAGGGATCTTGGGGTCCGAATCCACAGGACGCTCAAAGCAGCTGCGCAGGTTGACTCTGTGGTTAAGAAGGCGTACGGTGTATTGGCCTTCATCAATTGTGGAATTGAATTTAGGAGCCGAGAGGTAATGTTATGGCTATATAGGACCCTGGTCAGATCCCACTTGGAGTACTGTGCTCAGTTCTGGTCGCCTCACTACAGGAAGGATGTGGAAGCCATAGAAAGGGTGCAGATGAGAATTACAAGGATGTTTCCTGGATTGGGGAGTATGCCTTATGAAAACAGATTGAGTGAACTCAGCCTTTTCTCCTTGGAGTGATGGAGGATGAGAGGTGACCTGATAGAGGTGTATAAGATGTGAGAGACATTGATCGTATGGATAGTCAGAGGCTTTTTCACAGAGCTGAAATGGTTGCCACAAGAGGACACAGGTTTAAGGTGCTGGGGAGTAGGTACAGAGGAGATGTCAGGGGTAAGTTTTTTACTCGGAGAGTGGTGAGTGCATGGAATGGGCTGCCAGCAACGGTGGTGGAGGTGGATATAATAGGGTCTTTTAAGAGACTTTTAGATAGGTACATGGAGCTTAGAAAAATAGAGGGCTGTGGGGAAGTCTAGTAATTTCTAAGTTAGGGGCATGTCCGGCACAACTTTGTGGGCCAAAGGGCCTGTATTGTGCTGTAGGTTTTCTATGTTTCTAAGGCTTCCAAATTCTTTTTTATTTAACATTCAGTGATGTTAATTTATTTTTAAACCAAAGCACTGATGCCACTGAGATGGTCTCCTGGAATGATGTGCCATTTCAGTGTTTGAGGGGGCTTACCCACGTGATCCTTCCCTATAGAGCTTTCATTTTGGCTGCAGCAAGCTTCAATGCATCGCTCAGCGTATACTCTTGCAGCCTGGACTGTGCCAGTCGGCAACATTCCCTGATAGACATCTTGCTCTGCTGGAAGATTACTTAGTTTCAGGCAGACCAATTGGCATCTTGCACCACCAAGTTGACAATCTTTCAGCAGCGGTTGAAATCTGACTCGGTGAGTGTCCCCATTAATCAGAGAGTCCTCTGTTATGCAGCTGCTTGGGTTGACAAGGACAAGGACCCTTGTACCTTTCTCTGCACCCCCTTAGCAAATCCACAGTCCGCAAAGATGTGGGTGACAATCTCTTCCCCGCTGCAGCCTCCCTGAGAGCAGTATGCATGGAGGATGAAGTTATGTATGCACACTACAATAGGATCTGACTGTGAGGGCCCTGCTCCATGGCAACCAGGCAAAGTCTTGTTGCTTGTTGGTTAGTCCTAACGATGAGGCTAGATGACGTGGATTGATTGCTCTGGGAACTACTTCACAGAATCCTTTTCCTGCAATGTCTGCTGGACATTCAATGCTAACCACTGTCTGATGGACTTGTAGTCAAAGTGTTTGTTTAGAGAACTCATCTACATTTTAGCGACCAGCAATCTCAGGATGTACTAGTCAATGGTGTAGTAGAAATAACCTTGTAGTGAGCAGTACATGTTATTATTGGTATGATTCCATAATGTTCACAGTATTATTACCTGTTTCAGCTTAATTGCACTTTTCAAAAGCAAAAGCTTGTTTTACCACTTTACAGAAAAACTAACAAATAGGGTTACGTCACTTTTGTTCATCATATACCTGTCATGCTCAAAATCTATAAGCACATGTGCGAACATGATTGCATCTGGAAATTGGGCTGGCAATCTCCAGTACAGCTGCACTCATCCTTTATACGCCTGAATAAGCATGACATTCATCTCTGTTTTATGAACAAAACTCTGACCTTTATTTTGGCAAAGCAAGGAGCAAATCCCATATTGAGTTGCTTGGGAGATATGAAAGGTAACCCACTGGAACAGCAAAGGACTGGAAAGCACTCTACTCGACCCACAGTTCTCACAGATTTTCCAGTGTCTCACTGGCATTATTGCTGTAGCTGTAACATGAGGCTGTGAGAAGCTCCTACTTATCACAGTGGACAATGGCTCTTTTGTAAAATGTCCTTCCCAATGGAAACATAAAAAACCTACTACACAATACAGGCCCTTCAGGCAACAATGCTGTGCTGAACATGTACTTACTTTAGAAATTACCTAGGGTTACCCATAGCCCTCTATTTTTCTAAGCTCTATGTACCTATCCAGGAGTCTCTTAAAAGACCCTATCCTATCCGCCTCCACCACCGTTGCCGGCAACCCATTCCATACACTCACTACTCTCTGTGTTCTCAAAAAAAAAATTACCCTGACATCTCCTCTGTACCTACTTTCAAGCAACTTAAAACTGTGCCCTCTCGTGCTAACCATTCCAGCCCTGGGAAAAAGCCTCTGACCATCCACGCGATCAGTGCCTCTCATCATCTTGTACATCTCTACCAGGTCACCTCTCATTCTCCGCCGCTCCATGGAGAAAAGGCCAAGTTCACTCAACCTACTTTCATAAGGCATGCTCCCCAATCCAGGCAACATCCTTGTAAATCTCCTCTGCACCCTTTCTGTAGTTTCCACGTCCTTCCTGTAGTGAGGTGACCGGAACTGAGCACAGTACTCCTAGTGGGGTCTGACCAGGGTCCTATATAGCCATAACATTACCTCTCGGCTCTTAAACACAATCCCATGGTTGATGAAGGCCAATGCACTGTATGCCTTCTTAACCACAGAGTCAACCTGCGCAGCTGCTTTGAGCATCCTATGGACTCGCACCCCAAGATCCCTCTAATCCTCCACACTGCCAAGAGTCTTACTATTAATACTATATTCTGCCATCATATTTGACCTACCAAAATGAACCACCTCACACTTATCTGGGCTGAACTCCATCTGCCAGTTCTCAGCCCAGTTTTGCATCTTATCGATGTCCCGCTGTAACCTCTGACAGCCCTCCACACTAACCACAACACCCCCAACCTTTGTGTTAGCAGCAAACTTTCTAACTTATCTCTCAATGTTTATAATTACTTCTGATTATACAATTTTTTTTTTATAAATTCCATAGAAGATCATATAGTGCCACATTCAGCATGTAAATTAACTTGAAAAAAATTGATAAGCATGAAGTTAGAAACAATCATAATATTTCATTTATTGTTACCTGAGGGCTGACAAGCCCATCCAGGTGACTGACTCAGCTCTGTGACGAATCCAAGGATGGAGTAGAAAGACAGATGTGTTCAATTGGACTTTGTGTGTTGCAACTTCTGCACTGTAGAACACAAGTGGGGAAGTCTAGAACTTGCTGGAACCTGCACTGCCAGGCATTTTCCCACTCATTCAACTTGCCTAAATTGCATTGGAGCCTCATCACACCCTTTTCCCAGCTTAAATTCCCTCGTGTTATCTGCAAACATGGAAATCTTACATGTAGTTTTTATTTATTATACTTCACCAATTGCTGACTGAGAATCCTTCAGTTTTGGGGCCGGCTGGTGGCGCAATGACATCAGCGCCGGACTCTGGAACGGAGGTTCCCGGGTTCGAACCCAGTCGGGTCCACTCCCGAGTACGCTTTCCATCTGTGCCTGGTTGAGTGTCGAGATCGCAACTCAACCTCGTAAAATAAAGGGATAAATACTGCCAAATGTCTGTGTGAGGAATGGCGTGCCATGCAGTCTCTCTCTCTCTCTCACACTCCATTCCTTGTAAAAGCATGAAAAAGACATTGTCCCGCCAACATCGCACATGCACACATGCAGACGCACATGCACAGAAGCGAACGCAAGCACACGCCAAAAAAAAAAGAGAATCCTTCAGTTTCTAAAATAAGACCATAAGACACTGAAGTAGAAATAGGCCATTTGGCCCATGGAGTCTGCTCCGGCATTTGATCATGGTTGATCCTTTTTTTTTTTTTTACCCCTCCTCAGCCCCACTCCCCGGCCTTCTCCGTGTAACCTTTGATGCAATGTCCCATCAAGAACTTATCAAACTCTGCCTTAAATACACCCGACTTGGCCTCCTTAGCTGCCTGTGGTAATACATTCCACAAATTCACCACCGTCCCGCTAAAGAAATGTCTTCGCATCTCTGTTTTAAATGGATGCCCTCTATCCTGAGGCTGCGACCTCTTGACCTAGATTCCTCCACCACAGGGCACATCTTTTCCATATCTACTCTGTCTCGGCCTTTCAACATTTAAAAGGTTTCATTAAGATCCCCCTCCCCATTCTAAATTCCAGCAAGTACAGACCCAAAACTTTCAAATGTTCCTCATATGGTAACCCTTTCATTCCTGGAAACATCCTTGTGAACCTCCTCTGGAGCCTCTGGAGCCTCTGGAGCCTCTCCAATGCCAGCACATCTTTTCTAAGATGGGGGACCCAAAACTGTTCACAATACTCAGGGTGAGGTCTCACCAGTGCCTTATAACGCCTCAGCATCACATCCTTGCTCTTGTATATTTCAGTAAGGAAATGCAAGTGTTGCATTGAATTATATTTTGTCCACAGGGCTCACCACAGGCAGTGACTGTGAACAAACAAGCCACAGCCCCAATACATCTGGAACAGGGAGAAGGCTTGTTTAGAACAATAAATGTGTTGTTCAAATTGAGGGATTACTTCAGAACTTCAGTAAAAATAATCATCTGGGACTGACAAAATAATTACTTTTCGTAATTGGTGGGGGGGATCCACAAAAATGAAATGCAGTTCAGAACATTCATGACTGACTTCCAAAATAAAGCCCAATTTGACACTGCAATGACAATTTTAATCTCAAACTCAAGTAACATATCACAGAAAATATAATAAAAAATCCAGTACATGCTGCATATGGAGTCAGAGTACAGCATAGAAACAGATCCTTCAGCCATTCAGATCATTGACAATCGACAACAGACACGGCACCGATTCCTGTGGTACTCCACTAGCCCCAGGCCTCCAGTCAGAGAGGCAACCATCAACTACTTCTAGGTTCTCCTGCAAAGCCAATGTCTAATCTAATTTACTATCTTATCTTGAATGTCGAGTGACTGAACCTTCTTGACCAGCCTCCCATGTGGGACCTTGTCAACTGCCTTGCTAAAGTCCATGTAGACAATGTCCACTTCCTTACTTTTGTCAACTTTCCTGGTAACTGACTATCCTTAATCAGTCCGTGTCTATCCAAATACTTGTATATTTGGTCTCTTAGAACAGCTCGTAATAACTTTTCCACCACAGATATCAGGCTCATCAGCCCATAATTTCCTGTTTTATTTTTAGAGCATTTCTTAAACAATCCTCTGGTATATCATCTGTCGCTAAGGATTGTTTAAATATCTCTACTAGGGCTCCTGCAGTTTCTGCACTTGCCTCCCATAAGTTCTGATGGAACACCCTGTCAGGCCCTGGGGTTTTACCCATCCTAATTTGCCTCAAGACAGCAAACGCTTCCTCCTCTCTAATCTGTATGGAGTCCGTGAAGTCGTTGCTTTACCTTACTTCTATGGACTTTGTCCATCTCCAGAATAAATACAGATGCTAGAAATACATTTAAAATCTCCCCCCATCTCTTTTGGGTCCACACTTGGATTACCATTCTGACCTTCCAGAGGACCAAATTTGTCCCTTGCAATCCTTTTGCTCTTAAATCCTTTAGGATTCTATTTCACCTTGTCTGCTAAAGCAACCTCATGCCTTCTTTCAGCCCTCCTGTTTTCTTTATTAATTGTTCCAATACTCCACAAGCACCTCATTAGTTCCTACCTGCTTATATCTGCAAAGCACCTACTTTTCTTCATAACTACAGCCTCAATATCTCTTGAAAACTAAGGTTCCCCACACCTGTTATTTTTACCTTTTGATTCTGAGAGTCACATACAAGTTTTGTACTCTCAAAATTTCATATTTGAAAGCCTGTAGCGATGTGCTACACACAGCGCTAGAATAACCACACGGAGTCGGTGAGTTAGAGTTGCGATGAAAGAGATTTATTCAAACTTCGCCGCCCGCTTTAAAGCCTTCCCGTTCCCGCCCTCCCTGGGCGGGATTGCTGTGGGGAATGCATATTCCCAGACCCTTTCTGCGCGCGGGATTTTCCCCCTGCTGGTGAAGATGGCCTGGCGCCCTTTTTGGGGCCGGCCCTCTGCCTGCGCGCGCTGTTGTGAGCCGGTTCGTGTGTGCCAGAAAGTGGGTCGCCACATAACCCCCCCCCCCAGAACCGGTGATACCTCCCCCAATGTCCACAGTCTGGATCGGCCTCTGTTTGGGAGGTCTGCCCCTGCGCCGCGGAGCCTGAGCCTGGACCGGTTGCACCAAGTCCACATGGGCCGGTTTGAGTCGGTCCACCGTGAAAACCTCCTCTCTCCCCCCAATGTCCAGCACGAACGTACGAACGTGGACTCGTTGTTCCTGATCACCTTAAACGGTCCCTCATAGGGCTGCTATAGCAGTGCCCGGTGTCCACCCCGTCATACAGAAAGAAACTTACAGTTCTGCAGGTCTTTGGGTACGCAGGTCGGGCTCTGTCTGTGCTGTGAAGTGGGGATGGGGGCCAGGTTACCGAGCCTCTCTCATAGTCTGTCCAGGACTGCTGTGGGTTCTTCCTCTTGCGCCCTTGGGGCTGGTATGAACTCTCCTGGGACGACCAGGGGCGCGCCATACACCAACTGGGCCGACGAGGTGTGCAGATCCTCCTTGGGCGCCGTGCAGATTCCGAGCAGGACCCAGGGAAGCTCGTCCACCCAGTTAGGCCCCTCCATGTGGGCCATGAGAGCCGACTTCAGGTGACGGTGGAAGCGCTCCACTAGTCCGTTCGACTGTGGGTGGTAGGCAGTTGTGTGGTGTAGCTGTGTTCCTAAAAGGCTGGCCATAGCCGACCACAGGCTGGAGGTGAACTGGGCGCCCCTGTCGGAGGTAATGTGGGCCGGTACCCCAAAGCGTGCTACCCAGGTTGCGATCAGTGCTCGGGCACAGGATTCGGAGGTGGTGTCGGTGAGCGGGACTGCCTCTGGCCATCTGGTGAACCGGTCTATCATAGTTAGGAGGTACCGCGCTCCTCGCGACACTGGCAGGGGCCCCACGATATCCACATGAATGTGGTCGAACCTCCAACGGGTGGGTTCGAACCGCTGCGGCGGAGCCTTGGTGTGCCACTGCACCTTGGCCGTTTGGCACTGCATGCACGTTTTGGCCCATTCACTGACCTGCTTACGAAGTCCATGCCACACGAACCTGTTGGCGACCAGCCGGACGGTTGTCCTGATGGAGGGGTGCGCTAAGTTGTGAATAGACTCGAAAACCCGCCAGCACCAGGCTGCTGGGACGACGGGGCGGGGTTGGCCGGTAGCTACGTCACATAGTAGGGTCCTCTCACCTGGTCCTACGGGGAGGTCTTGAAGCTGTAAACCGGAGACTGCAGTCCTGTAACTGGGGATCTCAGTGTCTGCCTGCTGTGCCTCTGCCAGCGCTGCATAGTCCACCCCCTGGGACAGGGCCTGTATGGTAGGTCTGGAAAGTGCGTCCGCCACGATGTTGTTCTTTCCAGAGACATGCCGGATGTCCGTCGTGTACTCGGAGATGTAGGACAGATGTTGCTGCTGGCGGGACGACCAGGGGTCGGACACCTTAGTGAAGGCAAAGGTAAGCGGTTTGTGGTCTGTGAACGCGGTGAAGGGCCTACCTTCTAAGAAGTACCTGAAATGCCGGATTGCCAGGTATAGTGCCAATAGCTCCCGGTCGAAAGCACTGTATTTGAGTTCAGGTGGTCGTAGGTGTTTGCTGAGGAACGCCAGGGTTTGCCAGCGACCCTCGATGAGTTGTTCCAGCACTCCACCGACTGCTGTGTTGGATGCGTCCACTGTGAGGGCAGTAGGAATGTCTGTTCTGGGGTGTACTAGCATTGCGGCGTTTGCTAAGGCTTCTTTGGCTTTAACGAAAGCGGTTGCGGCCTCTTCGTCCCAGGTAATGTCCTTGCCCTTACCCGACATCAGGGTGAACAGGGGGCACATGGTTCGGGCTGCTGAGGGGAGGAAACGGTGGTAGAAATTCACCATACCTATGAATTCCTGCAAGCCTTTGATTGTGTTGGGTCGGGGGAAGTGGCGGACCGCGTCTACCTTGGTGGGCAGCGGAGTTGCCCCGTCTTTAGTAATCCTGTGGCCCAGGAAGTCGATGGTGTCGAGTCCGAACTGACATTTGGCTGGGTTGATTGTAAGGCCGAATTCGCTCAGGCGGGAGTAGAGCAGGCGGAGATGGGACAGATGCTCCTGCCGACTACTGCTGGCTATGAAGATGTCATCCAAATAGATGAACGCAAAGTCCAGGTCGCGTCCCACCACGTCCATTAGCCGCTGGAACGTCTGTGCGGCATTCTTTAGACCAAACGACATTCGGAGGAATTCGAAAAGTCCGAACGGGGTGATAAGTGCTGTTTTGGGGATGTCGTCCGGCTGTACAGGGATTTGATGGTATCCCCGGATGAGGTCTACCTTGGAAAAGATCCTTGCGCTGTGTAGGTTTGCTGCAAAGTCTTGAATGTGTGGCACAGGGTAGCGGTCTGGCATTGTAGCCTCGTCCAGTCTGCGGTAGTCACCGCATGGTCTCCAGCCCCCCGTTGCCTTGGGCACCATGTGAAGGGAGGAGGCCCATGGGCTGTCGGACCGTCGTATGATCCCTAATTCCTCCATCTTCTTGAACTCCTCCTTCGCCAGTCGGAGCTTGTCCGGGGGAAGCCTTCCAGCACGGGTGTGGAGGGGTGGTCCCTGGGTTGAGATGTGGTGCTGTACTCCGTGTCTGGGCATGGCTGCCGTGAACTGCGGTGTCAGTATTGATGGGAAATCCGCCAGGACCCTGGTGAATTCATCATCGGACAGCGTGATGGAGTCCAGGTGTGGGGCTGGCAACTGTGCTTCACCCAGGGAGAACGTTTGAAAAGTCTTGGCGTGGACTAATCGCTTCCCTTGCAGGTCGACCAGCAGGCTGTGGGCTCATAGAAAATCTGCCCCCAGCAGTGGTTGGGCCACGGCGGCCAGTGTGAAGTCCCACGTGAACCGGCTGGAGCTGAACTGTAGCCGCACCGTGCGGGTGCCGTAGGTTCGTATTGTGCTGCCATTAGCGGCCCTCAGGGTGGGTCCCGGTTCTCTGTTGCGGGTGTCGTAACTCGTTGGAGGTAAGACGCTGATCTCCGCTCCGGTGTCGACCAAAAAGCGGCGTCCCGACTGCTTGTCCCAGACGTACAGGAGGCTGTCCTGATGGCCAGCCGCCATAGCCATCAGCGGCGGTTGGCCCTAGCGTTTCCCGGGAATTTGCAGGGTGGTCTGCAGTGGCGGGCCTCTGTGCCCCACCACTGGTGGTAGAAACACCATTGTTCGTTGGGCTCCTCACTCCCGTCGCCGGGTTTTGTAGGCTCTGCTGCCAGGCCTGGTCTGGTCTGTCGTTGGGCACGCGGCTTGGTGATCTGTGCGATGGATGCCCCTCTCTCTTTCCTGGCATTCCACAGCAAATCTGCTCGGGCCGCCACCTCCCGGGGGTTGCTGAAATCTGTGTTGGACAGCAGCAGGCATATGTCCTCGGGCAGTTGCTCTAGGAACGCCTGCTCAAACATGAGGCAGGGTTTGTGTCCTTCAGCCAGGGCCAGCATCTTGTTCATTAATGCTGACGGCGGCCTGTCAACCGAACCATCCAGGTGCATTAAGCGGCGTGCTCGTTCGCGCCGTGAGAGTCCGAAAGTCCTTATGAGCAGGGTTTTGAATGCTGTGTATTTGCCGTCCTCCGGGGGCGACTGTATAAACTCCTCAACTTGTGCAGCTGTCTCCTGGTCGAGGGAGCTCAGCATGTAGTAGTAGCGAGTGGACTCCGAGGTTATCTGCCGAATGTGGAATTGTGCTTCTGCTTGTTCAAACCATAATTGGGGTCGCAGCGTCCAGAAGCTTGGCAGTTTTAACGAAACTGCATGAACACATGCAGTGTTGGTCATCTCTGGTCCAAATATCGTTTGGGCCGTCGGGGTCACCAATTGTAGCAGTGTGCTACACACAGCGCTAGAATAACCACACGGAGTCGGTGAGTTAGAGTTGCGATGAAAGAGATTTATTCAAACTTTGCGGCCTGCTTTAAAGCCTTCCCGTTCCTGCCCTCCCTGGGCGGGATTGCTGTTGGGAATGCATATTCCCAGACCCTTTCTGCGCGCGGGATTTTCCCCCTGCTGGTGAAGATGGCCTGGTGCCCTTTTTGGGGCCGGCCCTCTGCCTGCGCGCGCTGTTGTGAGCCGGTTCGTGTGTGCCAGAAAGTGGGTCACCACAAGCCTCCCACTTACCAAGTACTCCTTTGCCAGAAATCAACCTCTCCCAATCCACATTTGCCAGATCCCTTCTGATACCATCAAAATTGTCCTTTTTCCAATTTAGAATCTCAACCCATTTTTCCTTTCTGCATATTTACTTTGAAACTAATGGCATTGCGGTCACTGGATGCAAAATGTTCCCCGACACAAATTTCTGTCACCTAATCTGATTTATTCCCTAAAAACAGATCAAGTATCGCGTGCTGTCTTGCTGGGACTTCTATGTACTGATTAAGAAATCTTTCCTGAACACATTTGACAAACACTATCCCATCTAGTCCTTTTACACTATGGGAGTCCCAGTCAATATGGGGAAAACTAACATCACCAACAATAGCAACCTTGTGTTTCTTGCAACAGTCTGCAACCTCTCTACAAATTTGGTTCCCTAAATCCCTAGGACTGTTGAGTGGTCTGTAATATAGCCCATTAACCTGGTCATTTCTTTCTTATTACTGGGTTTCACCCATAATGCTGCACTAGATGAGTCCTCCAATCTGTCCTGGCTGAGAACTGCCGTGACATTTTCCTTGACTAGTAACACCATCCATCCCCCTTTAATCTTTCCTACTATGTTGCATCCAAAAGAATGGAACCCCAGAATACTGAGCTGCCAGTCCTGCCCCTCCTGCAACCAAGCTCGCTACTGGCTGTAATATCATGATTCCAAGCATTGATCCATGCCTTGAGCTTATCTGCCTTTCCGATGATACCTTGTAATGAAATGTACGCAGCTCAAGTAGATGCACCATGCTTAATCTTTTGATTCCTGACTTATTCTGAAGTTTAACAACATCTTGTTCCCCAATCTCCCCACTAACTGTTCTGGCACTCTGCTTTCCATCTCCCTGCAACTCTAGGTTAAAACCCCACCGTGCACCACTAGCAAACCTTCCAGCTAGGATACTAGCCCCCCTCCAGTTCAGTTGCAAACTGTCTTTTCTGTACAGATCCCACCTTCCCTGGAAGAGACCCCATTGATCCAAATATCTTACGGTCTCCCTTCTATACCAACTCCTTAGCCAAGTGTTAAATTGTATAGCCCTCCTATTTCTGGCCTCACTATCAGATGGCACAGGTAGCAATCCTGAGATCACAACCCCACCCTTTAAATTAGTGTTTAACTCCCTGAACTCACTTTGCAGAACCTCGTCTCTCTTCCTACCTATGTCATTGGACCGTGACCTCTGGCTGTTTGCCCTCCCAATAAAGCATGCTGAAGACTTGATTTGAGATATCCAAGACCGTAGCACCTGGGAGGCAATGTTCCATCCCCCGATCTCGTTTTGTCAAAACAATTTTCTTTCTGTTCCCCTAACTAATGAAACCCCTATCACCACAGCTCACCTCTTCTCTTCCCTTCCCTTCTGAGTCAGACAGCCAAACTCATTGCCAGATACCTGACCACCATGACTTTCTTCTGCTTGGTCATCTTCACCACCCACCCCAGAAGTATCCAAATTAGTATACTTTTTGTCGATGGGGATGGCCACGGGTGCTCTGAGTTGGCTGTTTAATCCCTTTCCCCTTCCTGACTGTCATCCAATTTCCTGTGTCCTGCAGCTTGTGTGTAATTGTCTCTCTATATGTCCAATATATCACCACTCAGCCCCCTAAGTAATCTAGAGTTCATCCCTTTCCAGCTTCAACTCCTTAACATGGATTGTTAGAAGCTGCAGCCGGATGCAATTCTCGCAGATGTTGCCGTCAGGGACACTGGAGGTCTCCCTGACTTCCCACGTCCCGCAAGAGGAGCATTCCACTGTCTAAAATAAAAACAAAAAAATACCTAAAATAAAAGCAACAAATGCTGGAAATACTGAGTAGATCAGACTGCACCTTGTGGGAAAAGAAAAATAAGTTTTGGTTTTAGGTTGAGGATACAATGAACCTCAGTCTGAATGAATAGAACAGGAAGCATATACCCCACTGTATAATTAACCTGGTTTACTCAGCGCCAGCAAATAATCAGAGTAAGATTTTTCTAAAATATTAAAATAGGTGGTGAATATAGGAAGCATTAAGAATACAATTTGATAGGGTGAAGATATTCTACCATTTTTCATTCAACTCAAACAGTATCTATAACCAAAAATTCTGATAAATACAATGCCCATCTGTTATCAAAATCTTTGAGCATAAGTATAAATCTGTATCTGCCCTTAATTTCAATAGTTCAGGAAGTTATTCCTGTTGTGTTACTACAGCCAGTTTTCATTGTGCCCTGAGTTTTGTTAAGCTTTAGCAGCCAATTTAATACAACCTGTAATACTCAATGCATTTAACCACCGCTGTACCATCAATAAGAGTGCCTGCTGCTCCATTGCTTACCTGCACTTTGGTTGACCTGACCACCTGGCTAGGCTTCCTGTGCCTACACACAAACAGAGGCTGAAGAATGCAGCGCTGCTAAAGGAGACTATGAAGAATTGGTTGGAAGAAGCAGATGAGCAAATTTGGGATTGCTTTGAGTTGGTGGACTGGACCATGTTAAAGGATGTGTCAGTGACCCTAAATGAAATGCTAGTCATTACTGACTTCGTAAAGACATGTGTGTAACTATAAAAACATTCTGAGTCTTTCCCCACAAGAAGCCATGGAAAAAAACAGGTGATTTGTATTTTGCCGAGGGCTAGCTCTGTAGCATTTAGGGCTGGTGGCCCAAAGTCATAGGAGAAGTTGACGCACAAACTCCAGAAAGTTGTTGTGAGTGCAAAGGGCCAATCTTGAACTAAACTGGAATCACAGATGGATGCTCAGCACCTCTGGCAGGGTCTGGACAATATAAGGCACCTCCTGCAAGGCGAGGTTGGTAGCATAAGTGGCAATGACTCATCACTCACAGTTGACTCAAAAGCTTTTATATAGGCTTTGATAGGGAGAACTATGACATACCCACATGGGCCCCCACATCTCCGGATAACTCTGTAATCTCAATCTCTGTGAACAATGTTCAATGGTCTTCCAAAGGGTCAATAGGCAAAAGGTGTCTGATCCAGACAGAGTACCTGACCATGTACTAAAGATGTGTGTGGACCAACTGACTGGAGTACTTATAGATGTATTCAACTTCTTGCTTCTGCAGTCTGAGATTCGCATTTGTTTCATAAAGCTATCTGTTGCACCAATGCCCAAGGAGAGTGTGGTGACCTACCCAAATGGCAACTGTACAGTGGCACTCACAGCAACTGTAATGAAGTGCTTCAAGGTTGCTTGCAGCACATAGCAACTCTTGCCTCAGAGATGACCTGGTTGTACTCCAGTTTGCCTACCATCACAGTAAGTCAGCAGCAGATGCTACCTCTCTGGCTCTTCATTCTGCTCTGAACCATCAGGGCAAAATCCCAGGCTGCTGTTCATCTTCTACAGCTTGGCCTTTGACACAAATATACCATTCAAACACATTGTCAAGCTTCCGGACCTGGGCCATCAGTACCTATCTTCACAATTCAGCTTCCTCATCAGCAGACCTCAGTCAGTGAAGATCAGTAACAACATCTTTGTCGCACTGATCATCAACCCAAGTGTACCTCAAGGCTGTGTGATAAGCCCCCTGAAATGCTTTCTGTACGCAGCTGACTATGGCTAAGCAGAGTTGCAATGCCATTTTCAAATTTGCCGAGAGCGCCACTGTTGTGGGCGAATCACAGGTGGCTTACCAGAGCAAGACAGAACACCTAGTTGAGTGGTGTCATAACAGCACTCTGCACGAACAAAGGTAAAGAGCTGATTGTTGATTGCTGGAAGGGGAAGGAGGATATACATGAACCAGTCTACATTCAGGGATCGGCAGTGGGAGAGACAGCAGCTTTAAATTCTTGGGCGCAGCACATAGATGCTGAAGGAAGTTGAGGAAATTTGGCTTGTGACTGAGCATTCAGACATCTACCAGTGTACTGTTGCAAGTATCCTGACTGGTTGCATTGTGGTATGGTATGGCAATTTAAATATGCAGGAATGTAAAAAGCTGTGAGAGATCAATGAACTCTGCCCTATCCCTCCACTGGCAGTCATATCTATAGGAGGTACCAGCTCAAAAAAGGAATGTCCGTCATCAAGGATCCCACCGTCTGAACACATGCCTTCTCACAGCTACAATTGGGCAGGCTTACAGAATCCTGAAGTCCCAGAGCACCAGCTGCAAGAACAGCTACCTCCCTTCAGCCATTTGGTTCTTGAACAAACTGGCAAAATCCTAATAATTACAATTTAGCAACACTATGACAACTTTGTACTAAAATAGACTTTGTTTTTTCCTATTCTAATTGTGCATAATTTATCCTCAATTTTAAGTTTTTTTAATGATGTTGCTTATACTGTTTTTGTGGCCTGTGATGCTACTGCAAGTAAATTTTTCATTGCACCTGAAATAAAGTATGACAATAAATTTGACTTTGACTTTGATAATAGCTAACCTTTGAAAAGCAGCCCACAAGCTTTTCAAAGATTATTTTAAAGATTACAGTATATTCAACTTGATTCCAGAGTATTGAAACGAGTTCTTTCTAGCTGTTAATCGAAAGTGGCAAGAGGATATTTACCCTATGATTTGCAAATGAAGTCCTCACTCTATGCCTTTGATAGATACACTGTAAGCACTTAAAGTTATATTACATATTGCATCATGCATTTTACACTAGAAAAGAATCAAACTGAACTTTAATGGGCAAGACTAAGATTCTAATTATTCTTAGTCTAGAGCCATTTCCAAGTTTCCATCTGGATCTTAGGAAATCAGACGCGTGGTTTTAGCTTGACAGTTGTTACTGTTGATATATTTTGGATAGATTTGTGATGCAATCTCTCCAAAGGCAATTAAGTTTGCCAAAAGATACAATGGAGTTTAAAAATTATGAGCTGGTGGATTATTTCCAAATGGCCGTGCTGCCAGAGTTCCAACTCTGCGTCCCTCTGGAAGTTTGTTTAGTTTTGTTTTGCATTTCTTTTTTGTTTTTCATTATAGAAAGTAACTGAGCATTTATAGTCTTCTGATATTTAGTATTTGAAAATTTCACAATATGCTGTGATAAATAACGTTCTTTCTATGGGTAAACTCTTCTTTTTCTCGTCTCCAAAAGTATTTAAGATGTTGTAGTGTCATAGATTTATGCCAACTACCCACAAACTTTTATTAGAATCCCCCAGATAAGCTTTGATATGGTGTTGAAATATGGTTGTGACAGCTGTCACCTCGCCTTTTGACTTGCCTCCAGCCTTTGATATGCTCATGTCTTCCTCTAATGCATCCTGCTGTCTTCCAGTTAACTCTATTCTTAACCATTCTGTCATTGATCATCAGAAACATCTTCACTTCTTATGTTTTTAAACTATTAAGTCTGGGGTCACCATGAATCTGGCCTTTATGTCTTCTTATTTGCTCCTCAAAAAATATCAACATGTTTACCAGATTTACCTCTCCCCTAACCCTCCTGCCTCCCCTATCCCCTACTCCAACTCTCTTTACTAACCTACAATCCTTGAAGTCAGATTGCTTGTGCAGTAGCCAATACAGGTCGCACAGATTCCTCATTCCAAATAATAGGGTGCTGGAAGTCATTCTCTTCAGTTTACACCAAAACTTCCAAATATCCATTCCCTCTGCCTGGCAACTCTGTGAAACAGAACCAATTTATTCCCAGTTGATTCCAAATGAAGCTTCACATTTCATTTTCAAGTCTGCTTATTTCATCATTCAAAACAATAGCAGGCTCCACTGCTGCCTTGGCTCACTAGCTGCTGAGATTTTCATTTGTCTGTTTACCTCAGGATGACTAATCCAATGCTGTGCACTCCCCACTCTTTGCCCAAGGTCTAAACTACTCAACCACCTGTGGCTATCCTTGTCCTTAACTCATGGCTGTGACCCATAACCCCTATGCTTCCAAAATCTAAGAGTTTACATTCAAGCAGTGTCTTGGTTCTGAAATTCTCATTCTATTTTTTCAAACTCCTCTTTAGTTTCATCCCATTTTATCTCCCGCAGTCCTAAAATTCTCCAAGATATCCATTTGGGCCCCTTGGTCAACCCTAAGTTTGATTGCCGCACCCTTATTGAACTTGCAATGGTTTTAAGCCTCTAACCTCTGTGATTTTTGTTTTGGTTCTCTCAGCCTTGTCAACTCCTCTACATCTTTTAAGATAAACCTTTCCTTTTTTGTCCAAGATTTTAATATTAATCCTAATATCTTCTCTTTCTTTTTCCAATATTTTTTTATTGATTTCTATATAGAAGAATACAGAGTTCAAGAGAATAAATATTATAAAACAAAAGAAAAATATAATAATATATTAATACCAGATACAGTATACAGTAAAAATATAATACCAGATACAGTATACTGAATCACATTAACAAACTCCTTACTCTATATTCAAATGGTTTAGATTAATTCGTATATTAGAATATAAACAATTTTATTTTGAAAAAAGGATCCACACCCACTACCAAAGTTGAAGCTGTTTGGGAAAAAAAAGAAATATGTTAACCCTCTCATTGCCAGCATCATTCTAGTGAATCTTCTCTGTACCCTCTCCAACGTCAGCACATCCTTTCTTAAATAAGGAGACCAAAACTGCCCACAGTACTCCAAGTGAGGTCTCACCAGCACCTTATAGAGCCTCAACATCACATCCCTGCTCCTATACTCTATCCCTCTAGAAATGAATGCCAACATTGCATTCGCCTTCTTCACTACCAACTCAACCTGGAGGTTAACCTTAAGGGTATCCTGCACGAGGACTCCCAAGTCCTGTTGCATCTCGGAACTTTGAGTTCTCTCCCTGCTTAAATAATAGTCTGCCCATTTATTTCTTCTGCCAAAGTGCATAACCATACACTTTCCAACATTGTATTTCATTTGCCACTTCTTTGCCCATTCTTCCAATCTATCCAAGTCTCTCTGCAGGCTGTCCGTTTCCTCAGCACTACTGGCCCCTCCACCTATCTTCGTATCATCAGCAAACTTAGCCACAAAGCCATCTATTTCATAATCCCTATCGTTGATGTACAATGTGAAAAGAAGCGGCTCCAACACGCACCCCTGTGGAACACCACTGGTAACTGGCAGCCAACCAGAATAGGATCCCTTTATTCCCACTCTCTGTTTCCTGCCAATCAGCCAATGCTCTATCGACGTATGTAACTTCCCCATAATTCTATAGGCTCTTATCTTGTTAAGTAGCCTCGTGTGGCATCTTGTCAAAGGCCTTCTGAAAATCCAAATATACAACATCCAATGCATCTCCCTTGTCTAGCCTACTGGTAATTTCCTCAAAAAATTGTAATAGATTTGTCAGGCAGGATCTTCCTTTAAGGAATCCATGCTGAGTTCTGCCTATCTTGTCATATGCCTCCAGGTACTCTGTAACCTCATCCTTGACAATCGACTCCAACAACTTCTCAACCACCAATGTCAAGCTAACAGGTCTTGTTACAAGTGGTTTCATATTAAGAATTACATCAAATATATTCTTATCAGTCTATTAGGAAATGTAAATAATTGAGATCGCAGAAAATCTCTCATTTGTAAGTACCAGAAAAAATGGGTTTTTGGTAAATTATATTTAGTTGACAATTGTTCAAACGAAGAAAGACTTCCTCCCATGAACAGATCCTAGAAGCATGTAATACCCAATCTTTCCCATTGTTTAAAGACTACATCAGTCATAGAAGGCTTAAAAAAAAATTTTAAAAATGGGACTAGAAAGGGAGAATCTCAATAAACCAAAGTGTTTTCAAAATTGTATCCAAATCCTTAAAGTATGTTTGACTACCACATTTTCAGTTATCTTACTGAAGGATAAAGGGAGTTTAATACCTTCTCAAACTGCTGTCAATTTTTCATTTGAGGAGAGCATTGCGAAAACCCTTGGGACATTTTTGTTTTGTTGAAGGAGTTTATCAATACCAACTGTTGTTGATTACATTGTCTCCTAGTTCTGGATTATCAACTTGAGAAAATGCCTTTCACTATCTACCATCTCAAGCAATCTCAGAATGTTATGTTTTAGTGGGATCACCTCTCAGTTTTCTGAATGTCTTCAACTAAGTACTTCGAAAATGTGAGCAGAACTGGGTTGAGCATAACAGTCTGCTCTACCTTTGATCAACATCAAGAGAGGAGCTTGCACAGGTGGATTGGAGGAGGATACTGTGGGCGGTGGGGGGGATGACGGCAGAGCAGATATAGCTGAAGTTTCTGGGAATATTTCACAATGTGCAGGATAGATATATCCCAAAGACAAAAAAGTTCTCAAATGGCAGGGGTAGGCAACCGTGGCTGACAGAGGAAGTTGAGGACTGCATAAAAACCAAGGAAAGGGCATATAAGGTAGCAAAAGTTGGATGATTGGAAGCTTTTATAATCCAACAAAAGGCAAATTTTAAAAAAGCTATATGAAAGGAAAATATGAAATATGAGGGCAGACTAGCCAATAATATAAAGTAGGATACCAAAAGTTTCTTCAGTTATATAAAGAGTAAAAGGGAGTTGAGGGTTGATGTTGGACCACTGGAAAATGACGCTGGTGAGTTAGTAATGGGAGACAAAGAAATAGCAGATGAACTTAATGGATACTTTGTATCTGTCCTCACTGTGGAAGACACTGGTAGTGTGTCAGAGCTCCCGGAGTGTCAGGGAGTAGGAGTGAGTGCTATTGCTATTACAAAGGAAAAATTGCTAGGCAAACCCACGAGGTCTTAAGGTGGATAAGTCACCTGGACCGGGTGGACTACATCCCAGAGTCCAGAAAGAAGTTGCTGAAGAGATAACGGATGCTTTGGTCATGATCTTTTAAGAATCACTTGATCCAGGCATGGTCCTGGAGATTGCAAATGTCACTCCACTCTTTGAGAAGGGAGGAAAAAGAAAAGAAATTATAGGTCAGGTTAGCCTAACCTCAGTTGGGAAAGTGTTGCAGTCTTTTATTAAGGATGAGGTTTTGAGGTACTTGGAGACTGGAGGACATGCTTTGAAGGCTGGGGGGGGGGGGGAGTTCAAAGGGGTTGTGAGAGGGCAGTTTTTTACTCAGCGTCCTGACTGCCTGGTATGATGGTAGAGGCAAATACTTTCAGCGACTTTTAAGAGACATTTGGATAGGCATATGGATGCAAGGAAGATGTTGGGATGTGGACACGTTGTAGGTAGGAAGGGATAGTGCTTGGGTGTGTTTGATTTCCTTTTAACTGGTTCAGCACAGCATTGTGGGCTGGATGGCCTAATTCTGTGCTGTACTATTCTATGGTTTTTTTGTCATTATGCAAGTCCAAGGACATGCTTTGAACACCATAAATATTTTTATGGCATTTTGTTCATCAGAAGCTACTCTTTTTTTTTTCCATTCCTCCTAGCAAATGTGACTAATGAGATATTTTGCCATACATTTCCACCGCTAATTTCTTGTCTACTTATTAAAATTGTAATCATTATTTTGCTGGTTTTTACATCATACTTGTAGTTATCTTCTCTGCCACATTTGTATCATCAGCAAATTTGTTTCTGTTCTTGTTAATGGAAGCCTACGAGAGGGCAGGCATTCCCAACCTAGGGTCCACAGACCTTTTGGTTAATGATAGGGGTCCATTGCATAAAAAAGGTTGCGAAGCCCTGGTTCAGGTTGACCTTGGAATATGTTAAATGGTCAGCACAACACTGTGGGCCAAAAGGCCTGTACCGTGCTGTGCTGTTCTATGTTAATTCTTTTTCTTTAAAGATGAATATTAACTTTATTTGTCACATGTACATCAAAACATTGAGTGAACTGTGTTACTTGACTCAAATCAAACCGGAAAGAATTGTACTAAACAACCTCACAAATGTCACTACACTTCTGGTTCCAACACAGCAAGCCAAAAATTCACATACACCTAACCATACATCTTTGGAATGTGGGAGGAAACCAGAACACCCAGAAGAAACTCACGCAGTCACGGGATGAACCTATGAACTCCTTACAGGCGGCGGCGGGAATTGTAAAATGTTGTGTTAAGTGCTACACTACCATGCTATCAACTAGGTTGTTAAAGTAAATCACAGAAAATGCATTTGATGACCCATAAACTCCAACCTGTATTCTGAAAACAACTCAAATATTTTTTCCTGGCTGACTATTTTTCATTTAGCTAATTTTGTCACAGATTATGATCCCAGCTCCTTGGAATTGGTAAATTGCTTTTTGGAATGGCAATTGTATACATAATTTTTTACTCTTTGATGATTACTTAATTAATGGATGATTGATGAGTTTATACAGTAACAATAATGCATTATAGTTTACTTAATTGCAGTTGCAATACATCCTATTTTAAATGAAAGTGGAGTCAAAAGATCTTAAAATTAAAAGATTAATTTGTTTTTATATTCCAGAGCATAAATAGCAACATGGAACAGAATAACATGATTACCAAAAAGAAGATGAGTGACTTTGCGCTGCTGGGAAGGGTACTTTTTTGATTTGTTTACACAGTACAGAAAAAATGCACTAAGATGCAGACAGTGGGAATTTATGGGTACAAGTCCCAGTCTACATTCCACAATGATCATTCCTGATGATGTAGTCTTACCATTACCTAGTCCCCTACAATTGACATCCAGGTGGCTATTAATTTAGAGTTAAATTGGACTAACCACATAAATAGCATGTCTCTAAGAGGGGGTTAGAGCCAGATAAGCTGCACCAAATAACTCACATCCTTACACAGCAAGGCCTTTCCAGCATTTACTTGCCGCAAGTCAGCGGTGTTATGGAATGCTTTCTTTTTGCCTAGATGAGTAAAGTATCAAAACTTTCGCCATCCAGGACATAACAATGATTGGTCCTGTCTTTAACTTGAAATTGTTTGGTCTTCCATCAATCAGCTTTGTCACTTATTCGCCTTACCACCAGGGAATAGTGGTTGCAGTGTGTACCATCTGCAAAATTCACTAGAAGGGTTGCCTCAGCCCCTCCAACTGTATCTCCCTAGCTATTATTGTCTACTACCAAGAAGGAAAAGGGCAAAGAAGTGTCTGCAGCTCCTCCTCCCAGTCACACATTATTCAGTTTTGTAAATGGACTGGGGTTATATCATTGTTGCTGCGTCTAAATCCCAGATCACTTGTGGGAGTACTTTTCACAGAAAGGCTGAAATAGTTCAAGGTGACAACTCATTACAGACTTCTAAAGAGCATTTAGGGATGCCCAAATCCTGAGAATGGATGTTTAAATAAAAAGACATTTAAATGCAGTGTTGAATGAGTGCTATCGTGTTGTTTAGCTCCTTCACATACGAGGGATTATTGATAAATTCGTGGTCTAAGGTAGAAGGAGTCAATTTTAGAAAACCTAGCTCATTTATTTTTCAACATAGTCCCCTCCTACATGTACACACTTAGTCCAGTGGTTATGGAGCGCACGGATCCCTTCTTTGTAGAAGTGGTCCACAGCAGGGGTGATTGATAGGTTTGTGGCCTAAGGTAGAAGGAGATGAGTTATTAACTTCAAACTTTCTGCATTATCACTCAAAGAGTTAATCTACACGTGCATGTAACGAGGGTGTCTTGGACTTCCAGGTGGTCCACAGCAGGGGTGATTGATAAGTTCGTGGCCTTGGGTAGAAAGGGATGAGTTATACAGTTCTTGTTACATGCAGGTTCAGTTCAACTCTTTGAGTGAAAATGCAGAAAGTTTGTTAACATCTCCGTCTACATTAGGCCACAAACTTATCAATCACCCCTGCCGTGCACCGCTTTCTGGAGGTCCAAGATGCCAACTTCTACAAAGAAGGGATTCGTATGCTCCACGACTGCTGGACTAAGTGTGTAAATGTAGGAAAAATAAATGTGCTAGGTTTTCTAAAATTGAGTCCTTCTACCTTAGGCCACGAACTTATCAATCACCCCTCGTACAGTGGTTGTTTAAATTCTGTAACTCTTGGATTCAACCAATTTGTTACACTTGTTGAGTAGTTCAAGCCACCAAGCTTTCTGCTTAACCAATAGACAATCCATATAGCAATTTCTAAGGTATACTTTAGAAGGTGAAGCATCCTGTTCTGTAGTGCTTCCTTAGAAATGTGGTGCCCTGGGTGAAATTAGTGGGACTGCTCTTCCCACCACACACAGTATGGAGCCTGAGTCTATGAATATATTCATGGTAAAGCCAGGCAAATGGTTGAACTATGTATGCTATGCTATGTATATCAGCAAGAAGTGTGGAGATAGGATTTGATTAATAACAGACTAGATTTGTCATCTTGCCTATTCTTGTTGTTCTCTTGTATTTTTATGTAGTATTGTTTTATTGATAGGTGCTGAATGAATTATCATTACATGATGTTGCACTAATTTATGGGAAATCACCCTTATGGAAGAGAGTTATCAATACTATTACATATCTACAGGTAAATTTATTTATGCTGCATTTTCTACACATCAATAACTTCTATACAGATTTTGAATTGAGATTACTATTGCATATGAGAAACAAGTAGAAAAGAGTTGTAGCATCAAAAGCATTGCGTTTTAATAAGAATATGTGTGCTTTTATCACTCTACCTAAGAAACTTGGAGCAATAGAATGTGAATTACATAGGACAATAGGTTTAATAAGTCATATCACCAAGATACTTCTAAGAATTTTGATGACAAGAGCTAAAAGTAAGATACAAGCTGAAATAGGCAAAGAACAATGTGGTTTTGTGAAAGACAAAGGTACAAGAAATGCAATATTGATGTTAAGGATGCTATCAGAACGAGCTATTCAAGTGCAAAAAAATGTGTTTGTTTTATTGACTACACAAAAGCATTTGATAAAGTGAAGCACAATAAGTTATTAGAAATATTACAGAAAACTCTAGATCTAGATTTGAAAGACCTCCGCCTAATCAGAAATCTGTACTGGGAACAAACTGCTGCTGTAAGAATAGATGGAGAAGTGAGTCAGTTTACGAAAATCAAGAGAGGTGTTAGACAAGGGTGTGTTTTCTCCCCTGATTTATTTAATGTGTACGGTGAAACAATATTACAAAAAATAAGAGACATATTGGGAATCAAAGTTGGTGGTGCAAGCATCAATAATTTCAGATATGCAAATGACACTGCTAACTACAAGTATGGAGGAAGAACTACAAAAATTAATTGATATAATTGTTGAAGAAAGTGCAAAAATGGGTCTATCTATCAATTGCAAAAAGACAGAATGTATGGTGATATCCAAAAAGAAGGAGAATCCTATCTGCAGGCTGAGAATAAATGGGGAAGACATAAAACAAGTACAGAACTTTTGCTACTTAGGAAGCTGGGTGACATCGGATTGCAGGTGCGACTTAGACATCAAAAGAAGAAGAGGGATGGCAAAAGACACCTTTACGAGAATGAAAAGTGTACTGACCAACACTAAACTAGGCATGACAACCCACCTCAGAGTACTGAAATGTTACATTTATCCAGTTATGTTATATGGCTCAGAATGTTGAACAATATCTAGTAACATGAGGAAATGAATTGTAGCAGCAGAGATGCGGTTTTTGAGGAGGATACAGAATATCATGGATGAAACGAATATCTAACGAGAATGTCATGAATAGAGCAAACATAAAAAGAGATATAATGTATGAGATCATGAAAAGGCAACGTAACTTCATTGGGCATGTGATTAGGAAAGAGGAGTTAGAATGCACGGTAATTATGGGAAAGATTGAAGGGAAGAAAACAAGAGGAAGACAAAGATAAACGATGATGGAGACAGCAGCCAGAGAACTGGAAATCAATACCAATGAATTGATCCACTTAACCCGAAACAGGAGTGTGTGGGCCACGGCAGTCAAAGCTCAAACTGGGCATGGCACCTGATGATGATGATGGCGTGTGCTTTCTCATAATTCGTTTGTCCACTATTTAACTTGAACTTTAATCTAGGCGACTCATAAAATAAAATAACATGATTTGAAAGTTTGAACATTAGCACTGAAGAATGGAAAATGTCTTTCTCCATTTCTGCATAAAATCATCAGAATTTTTGAAAACCGTGTTTGCTCTGCCTTTTGGACTTAAGGTTATTTATTGGTAATCATGGCTTAATGCATGGGATTTCTAAATCTGGATCAAAATAATTTTGTGCTGCAAGCAGTCAGCTAGAATTTCACAAGTCATACATAAAGAAGAGGACTCAGTAAAGGCACTCCTTACACACGCCCATTCACTCACACAAAAACATTGCCTTGTCACTCTGCTGTCATTGTGTTGAGTGTATGCACTTCCCCAGAATATTCTCATAATTAGCCCACTGCTTTCCCTCTGCAGTGCTACATACATTCAGCGTCAGACACCAAAGTATAGTTTAACTTTATTCCTTATTTGTACTTAACTATAAGTGTGTAATTTTGTTAAGTATTCTGCTGTTTCTCTGCTGGCTCCTCTCGGGTTGGCTTTATGGTGCCTTTCCAGCCATACACAGTGGAATATTCTATTTCTTTAGTAATGGCGATGTGTAAGTGTGTAAATGTTTTTTGTACACTGTACTTAAGGAAGATACTTCTGTTTATTTTGTCATATGATTGTAACCACATTGTGAGGTGCATCATATTCAAATTCATGTGTAGTCTTAAGTTAATTTTGTTGGTAATTAAAGAATTAATGATGGTGTTTTCTCATGCCTTTTAAAAAAAAGAACTTCTTGCCCTCAGTAAGAGAGGGAGGTGGGGGTAGATATTACAAAGTATTTTGTAAATATTGATATTTTTCTTTCACTATTTTCACTGATAACTGTGCTGCTCCAAAGAGGTCATTTTTATCCTTAGCCATTAGGGTCTATTATGAGTTAACCTATAGCTGGGGAAGTGATGACCCCTCCTGTTAGACTGTTTGAGGTAATTTTTAAAAAATTCTTTCTTACTTCTCTTCTAATATTTGTATATCAGTGCACTTGTAAAGCTACTGTGACACTAATTTCCCTTGGGATCAATAAGTATCTATCCATCTATCTAATATTTGATGCACCTAGTAAACACCCTTGCGCTAAAGTGCTAAGTAACTCCAGCCATTGTTTCTTTGGTCATAACCCATTGTCCCTACTATGGCAGGTCTGAGATTTAACCACTCATCTAAGATTTTCCCCCCATTTGCTGACAAGATACTGGAGGACCTCAGCAGGTCAGGCAGCACCTATGGGGTGGAATAAACAGTCAACATTTTGGGCTGAGACCCTTCTTCAGGACTAGAAAGAAAAGGGGAAGAAGCCAAACTGAGGAGGTGGAGAGGAGGGAAAGGGATACAAGCTGGCAGTTGATAGGTGAAGCCAGGATAGAGGAGAGATAGAGAAGTTTGGGAGTGGGGATAAAGTGTGAATATGGGAGGTGATAGGTGGAAAAGGTAAAAGGCTGATGAAGCAGCACTTTGCCTTATATTTGTTCACAAGGATGTGGACACCTCTGGCAATGGAAATATTTACCTAAATTTAAGGATGGAAGCTATATAAACTAACGTGGGAGTGAAGCCTTCGCCAAACTACAGTTGGGAATTGGCTCACTGAAAATGTGGAGCTGAAAGTGGCAAGTGAAGGGAGTCAACAAGGAGACAGGGAGTTGGTTAGAGGGCCACACCAGTCATACCAGGTACCAACACCATCCACAATCTATAGTTTTAAGTCTTGGCTGCTGTAGTTAATATTAAAAAAATTCTTAGAAAACCTACTGTTGTGCACATTTGGAAGACATTGCTGGTCTAATTTTAAACCAAATATTTGATGGGTAAATTTGAAGCAGTTTTAAATTTAAAATCATTAAAGTACTAATTCAACATATACTTCAATAATTCTTAGGAATGTTCTATAATGTAAATTCAACAATTTCAGCTGACTTGTTTTTTCCTGAGTAATACAGAAAACAAATCTTTATTATAATGAATGTGAGTGACTTATTTTTAACAAGATACATGTTTAAAATAAATATCCTCAGCAGGTCTGATAATAGACAATTAAGTGTTCACGTTTTACTTTTTAATAGGATGTGGGTGTCAGCAACAATTAATGAGGAAGCAAAGTTGAATATTGAACTTTATTCCAAACAGATTGGAGTGTAGAAACTTGGTACACTATAGAGTGTTGATAAGACCACATCTGGAACACTATAGGTGCTTCTACCTATGAGGGAGGGGACATACAATTCAAGTTTAATTCTGTTTTCAAGTTTAACTGTCATTCAACCATACACAGGTACCCAAAATACAGCCAAACAATACAGCGTTACTCCAGGGCCAAGGTGCAAAACACAGTACCAACAGTCACACAGCACAAAGTTTACATAGTGCATACAAGATAATGAAGAGGTATCAGTAAGATACAGCCATGCAATAAGATTTGAGCCATCAATGCCGCAGAAATCTGTAGCCAACCACAGTAGAGTTTGTCTTCTGCTGAGTGAACACTGGGGGCAGCACCGACTCCAGCCTGGACACTTTGCTAGGCTGCTCTGGTTAGAGCGCACCGACACTGACACCTTCCTCCTGGCGACTTGAGGCCTAGTCCATGCGCATACACGACAGCAAGCACATATAAGATGTCAGTAAAACACAACCACACAGCGTTTAGAGCCCAGACCCTGATTCCATCAATGCTGCAGAAATCTGCAGTCGACCACAATGGGGCTTGTCTTCTGCCGGGCAAATACCACAATTCTTACTGGCAATAGGGGGTTGCCTATTGAATATGGAGATGAGGAATTTCTGTCCTTAGGAGAAAATATTTGGTATGTTCTACCACAATGAGCCATGGAACCGGTATTATTGGATAGGTTCAAGTCTGAAAAAGACAGGCTTTTTTTGTGTAAAAGTCAAGAGAACATTTAAGAAACTGGAGATGACCAAGGTCAGATCAAGCATACTCTTATTGAATAGCAGACCAGTAATGAGGGATTGTATATTCTACTACTGCTTCTGTCTCTTGTTGGTGAAAATAAAAACACACTTGTAGCCCATCTCTGAAGGCTCCTGAACTGAATGGCCCAGTAAGCCAGTTCAAAAGGCAGTTAAGAGTAAGTCACATTATTAAGTATCTAGATTTCCTCCAGGCTAAGACTAGTAAAGAGAGCAGCTTTCTTCATTAAAAATGTTAGTGAATCAGACCAATAGTTTAATGGTTATCACTTCTGAGACCAGATGTAACTTTTAGCATTATATTTAATTAAGTTCCACAATTGCCTCCAATTTTCTGGGCCACTGGACACGAGACCTGTAACTTAATAATAATTCTGCTGTGAACACTGAACACATGGCAACTACTTGTAATTTATCAATTTATTTCCTGACAAAGAAGAAAATTAGGGCTGATTATTTATTTTTCAAGCCAAATGTTGATGAAATTATCTAAACCACAATAATTATTGTAAGTGGACCACCGTTTAGCTTACAAGACTTAGACCTTTATATGTCCCAGAATGTAAGGAAGTACTATTTGTGTGCCATTCAGTAACTTTATTTGCAACACTTCCAGTATCTGATCACTGCTGGGTCACGGGTAAATGTGTTAATAAAGAAGGTGGCAAAGTACCAGATACAACCTGCAAGCAATGCACAGGAGTTTTATTTCAACATTGATCGGCAGTTACCTGACTACTTTGAGGTGGGTGTCTAGCAACAATGTTTTGCGACATTGTTTGATGTAGTAATTAAGTATTATTTCATTGTACCACAATAATTGTAAGAATTACAGTACTGTAAAAAAAAGTCTTGGATATATAAAAAAGACCATAAGCCGTAGGAACAGAATTAGGCCATTCAGCCCATTGAGTCTATTCCACCACTTCATGGCTGATCCCGGATCCCATTCAGCCCTGTATACCTGCCTTTTCACTATATCCCTTGGTGCCCCAATCAATCAGGAAGCTATCAACTTCTGCTTTAAATATACCCATGGACCTGGCCTCCACTGCAGTCTGTGGCAGAGCATTCCACAGATTCACCACTCTTTGGCTAAAAAAAAAATTCCTCCTTACTTCTGTACTAAAGGGCTGCCCTTCAATTTTGAGGCTATGCCCTCTAGTCCTGGATATCCCACCATGGGAAACATCCTCTCCACATCCACCGTATCTAGTCCTTCCAACATTCGGTAGCTTTCAAGGAGATCCCCATGCATTCTTCTAATTTCCAGTGAGTACAGGTCCAAAGCCGCCGAACCCCTCCATGTTAACCCTTTCATTCCTGGAATAATCCTCGTGAACCTCCTCTGGACTCTCTCCAATGACAGTACATCCTTTCTGAGATAAGGGGCCCAAAACTGTTGACAATTCCAAGTGCAGACTGACTAGTGTCTTTTAAAGCTTCAGCATTATGTCCCTGTCTTTATATTCTATTCCCCGTAAAATAAATGCCAACGTTGTACCTGCCTTCCCTACCACAGACTCAACCTGTGAATTAACCTTCTGGGGGTCTTGCACGAGTACTCTGAAGTGTCTCTGCACCTGTGATGCCTCTGCAGCCAACCAGAAGAGGTCCCCTTTATTCCCACTCACTGTCTCCTGCCTGTCAGCCATTTCTCGATCCATGCCAGTATCTTTCCTGTAATACCACTATAGATATATAGTGCTTTCTTCGCTATTATATTTGTATGATGTGTCCAGGACAAGTACTCTGAGATAGTGACATATGGCTAGCTGGTGGCGTAGTAGCATTAGCGCCAGACTTCGGAGCGAAGGCTCCTGAGTTCGAACCCAGCCGGCTCCCCAGGCACGCTTTCCATCAGTGCTGGGTTGAGCATCGAGCTAGCAACTCAACCTCGTAAAAAAGAAATTGCCCGCTACAGAAACATCAACAGCAAAAAGTTGATGACCCAGCCAACCAGAAGAGGCCCCCCTTTATCCCCACTCGCTGTCTCCTGCCTGTCAGCCATTTCTCAATCCATGCCAGTATCTTTCCTGTAATACCACTATATATATATATATATATATAGTGCTTTCTTCGCTATTATATTTGTATGATGTGTCCAGGACAAGTACTCTGAGATAGTGACATCAAGGAATTTAAAGTTACTGACCCTATCCACCGCTGATCCTCTGATGGACCTCTGGTTTCTCTCTCCTGAAGTCTTGTTCTTACTGACAATAAATGAGAGGTTATTGTTAATACACCACTCAGCTCTCGACAGCCCCCCTTGCCTGTGTGCCCACCCTTTCTCTCCTACGCCCCCCTCTCCCACGCGCCTGCTCCCTTCCACGCTCTCACGCAGGCTCTCTCACACACTCATTCGTTCTCTCAGACACACATTCTCTGTCACACACACCTTCCTTTACTCTCTCTCTCACTCTCTGACATTCTTTCTCTCTCTCAGACATTCTCTCACTCTCTTGTGCATACATTCTCTCTTCCGTGCACACATTCTCTCTCTCTCTCTCTCTCTCTGTCATGCACATGTTCAACAGCACGATGGCTGAAGCATAGTAATTGTTCTTGACCCTGGAGGTGTGAGTCCTGAGGCATTTGTACCTCTTTCCTGATGAGAAAAGAGTATGGCTTGGGCGGCAAGATCTTTGATGATGATGAGTGAGTGTGTGTGTGTGTGTGTGTGTGTGTGCATCCCACAGCTAGTTCCACTAGTTTGTGATTCAATCCATTTTAGGCTTAAAAACAGCTCAAAAATAACCTCATTACATGGTTCACTAAGCACCTAAGGAATGTGGTAGGAGGTAATTTGTGATCAAAGAATGCCTATTGTGGATAGCATAACACAGCAGCTTTATTTTTTTTCCTCTTTGCCTCTATGTATCATTCATCTGCCACTATTTCCCGACCGTAACTAGGCTTTCCTCCCTTACCTGCCACAACCCGTCTGACATCTTACATCCCTGCTCAGAACACCAATCCTCTCGGCCTCCTATCACACCGCACCCCTTCTTTTTGCAATGGCTTTCTCACTGCTTCGCCCTCGTTCCTGATGAAGCATCTCAGCCCGAAACATTGACAATCCCTTTCTTCTCTCAGATGCTGCCCGATCCACTGAGTTCTTACAGCAGATTGTTGCTCCAGATTCCAGAATCTGCAGTCTGATGTGTCCAAAACACAACATCTATCTGATGATGAAGATTAAACTGTGTGACAGATGAAAATGGTTATTAGAATGTGGAAACCTGAGTACGTTTATTTGGAATATATTACCAGGAGCTATAATGTTGTCCATTTCTTTATCTTCTTTAGGCGTGGTGCGTATCAATGTCAAAATCAAATAGCTCTGGAGTATGGAATTCAATTCTTGTGTCGATCTTGTCAGGAGGAGAAACGGGTATGTACGTGACGAGCATTAGATCAATGTCTCTTGGTGTCCAGTCCCTTAGTTAAGTATTTACATGGAGATTACATAATATTTTGAATTGAGCAGCAGGAAGTTACATTTCAGTATTAACCAATCAGGTTGCAAGTTATAGTAGCTGAACCGTCTGGTGGAACTTGACGATGAATTTGTACCAATCATAACCTAGTCATCAAACCTGCACACAAGGGCAGTGTCTTTATAGAGTACCTTGCAGAGGCCAGATGAAAGCTCTTGGATATCTCCTCGTATCAGCCATTGGACCATGACTCCACTGCCAAGCACCTGCCATCATCTCCAGCACTGTCAATGATCTTATTCAATCAGGAGATCTCCCCTCAACAGCTTCTAACCTGATAGTGACTTAAACCATCACTTCCCACTTCTATCCCTTACCAAAGGTCCATTAACAGGACAGTCCAGTTAGACCCATTGTTTCTGCCTGATTCTGCTCCACCGAATGGATACCTTGACTCCATTCTATCCCCTCTGTCCAGTCTCTCTCCACCTACATCCAGAACACCTTATATGCCATCTATCACTTGGGCAACTTCTGATTCTCTGGCTGTCAACGTCACATCATAGCTATGGATATCCAGGCTTTATGGACCTCCATCCCAATCAAGAAGGTCTAGAAGCTCCCCACTTCTTCCTACAATAAGGAAGTGGACTTCCTCTCCACTAACACTTCATCTACCTGACTGAACTCATTCTTGCCTCAAACAAATTCTCTTTTGACTCTTAATTTCTGCAATAAAAGGTATAGCTATGGCCCCAACAGTGTCTGACTTTTTGTTGGCTACGTGGAACAGTCCCTGTTTTCAAACTTCGCTTTTTTTTTTTCTCCACCTGTGCAGAATTTATCAATTTTATAACCTTTGCGACCAATTTCCACTCTTACAATTTCACCTGGAATTTTTCTGACTTATCTGTCCATCTTGGGAGACAGACTATACCACTGATATTTACTATAAATTCATTACAATTCCCACAACTACTTAGACTACACCTCTTCCTATCCTGTCTCTTGTAAAGAAGCCATTCCTTTCTCCTAGTTTCTATGTCTCTGTTCCATCTGCTCTCAGGGTGAGACTTTATGGTTTAGGAAATCTGAAATAGTCCCCTTTTTCAAGAAGTGTGGCTTCCCTTCTGTTGTGGTTGGCGGAACCCTATGTCACATCTCCTCTGTTTCTTGGACTTTGCTCTCACCTCACCTCCTACCAAACATAATAGATGTCGATTTCCTCTTGTCCCCACAAGACTCCTCATCCACCATACTATCCCTTTTCATTTCTGCCAGCTGAAACCTGATCCCATGTTTTCCGGTTCCTACCCCTTTCTGTGGGAACTACACAGTCTGGGACTCCCTGATCCGCTCATCCTGCCACACTCATCCTTCCTTTCCCCAGACACTTTCCCGTGCCCCTGCAGTAGATGTAATACTTGTAGTTGCACCTCCTCCCTCGCCACCATCCAGAGACCTAAACAGTCCTTACGGGTGAGGCAAAGGTTCACATGCATCCCTTCTAACCTTGTCTTCTGCATTTGGTGCTGCCAATGTGGCCTCATCTACATCAGCGAGACGAAGTGCAGTCTCAGTGACTGTTTCACGGAACACCAATGCTCAGTCCACAGTGGCCATCACAAGCTCCCAGTTATTGACCACTTCAACCCCCCTCCCCATTCCCACCTGTCCATCACTGGCCTTCTCCACAGCCAGGATGAAGACAACATAAACTGGAGGAGTAACACATCTTATATTCTACAACCCAAAGGCGTAAGTATTGAGTTTTTCAATTTTAGTAACCATCCCTCTATTTTTCTTTTATTTTCCTATCCCCCTCTTGCTCCATCCCCTTTCTAAACCATTTCTGATCTCCCCCCCTTTGTCCCTTCTGCCTCCTCCATCCACCAACTTCACGCCCTTCTCTTGTATGGTTCCTGGTTATCTCCCTCCCCTTTTCACACTCCCCTCCTCCTGCTTTGCTCAGTCTGTTCCTTTTCTTTTCCCCCCTCTATATCTGCCTCCATCTAACCATTCTCTTGTTACTATCTCCTAACTCCACCCCCACTTATCTCCCATACCTGCCTGTTATCTTACACCCCCCCCCCCCCCAAAGAACACTAATTACCTCAGGTGCTTTCTTGTCACCCCTCTTTTCTTTTCTATACTGGCCATCTTGCCATTCTTTTCTCTGTCCCAATACAGGGTTTCCACCCAAGATAGGTGACGATCCCTTTCTGGCCACCAATACTGCTTGACTGGCTGACTTTCTCCAGCAGATGTGATGCTCCAGATTTCAATATCTACAGCCTCTTGTGTTTCCATTTACCATGAATCATTTGGCCAGTTTATTAGTATTTGTAAATCGTCTTCTAATATATTATAGTTTCAAGACAAGGGAGGGCCTCACTTTTTCTATTCATTCTGAACCCAATCCACTGCAAAGATTTGTTGCCTGCAATACTCATCCAGTACTCCGAATATTTTCGGTGTCCAATGCAATGACTAAGCCTGGGGAGTCATATCCAGACAACCGCACCCTGAGTGTACTGATAGACTTTGCCAATGGCATCTGTGTCTGTGGTATTCTCAAATGCTTTAAAGCTCTTTAAGTAGTTAGAACATTTTTTCCAATGTAAAGAAATAAATGCATTAAAGTACTACTGTAACTAAGTTAAATCAAATGAACTGAGCATTTTAAAAGTGTACAATGTTCTTCCACGGGGTCAATCATGTGAATGGGGAGACTTTCATTTCACACCTTTCTGTGACACAAGCTGGAATTCTCCTCAGCACCTTACAGCTTTGACGCTGAACTCGATGGTGAATTCAGTGATGGAAATATCATTCTGATGTGCTGGCAACTTATTTCCAAAACGGAGAATTCCATATTTCAAAGCATGCATGTAATACTGAGTTGGGTTGAAGCACAAATTTTTGATGGCCAACAGTTTCCTTCAGAACTACCGAACATCAGCACAAAACAAGCTAATGTCCACCTGTCTCAAACAAGAGAAAATCTGCAGATGCTAGAAATCCAAGCATTACACACAAAATGCTGGAGGAACTCTGCCTGAAACGTTGACTGTACTTTTTCCCCATATATGCTGCTTGGCCTGCTGAATTCCTCCAGCATTTTGTGTGTGTAACTTTAATGTCCACCTGCTTCCAGTATGGTATCAAAGGAGGCTGTGGAAGTGAGCGAGGTCCTCAATGAATACTTCTCTTCGGTATTCACCAATGAGAGGGAACTTGATGATGGTGAGGACAATATGAGTGAGGTTGATGTTCTGGAGCATGCTGATATTAAGGGAGAGGAGGTGTTGGAGTTGTTAAAATACATTAGGATGGATAAGTCCCCGGGGCCTGACGGAATATTCCCCAGGCTGCTCCACGAGGCGAGGGAAGAGATTGCTGAGCCTCTGGCTAGGATCTTTATGTCCTCGTTGTCCACGGCAATGTTACCGGAGGATTGGAGGGAGGCGAATGTTGTCCCCTTGTTCAAAAAAGGTAGTAGGGATAGTCCGGGTAATTTTAGACCAGCGAGCCTTACGTCTGTGGTGGGAAAACTGTTGGAAAAGATTCTTAGAGATAGGATCTCTGGGCATTTAGAGAATGATGGTCTGATCACGGACAGTCAGCATGGCTTTGTGAAGGGCAGATCATGTCTAACAAGCCTGATAGAGTTCTTTGAGGAGGTGACCAGGCATATAGATGAGGGTAGTACAGTGGATGTGATCTATATGGATTTTAGTAAGGCATTTGACAAGGTTCCACATGGTAGGCTTATTCAGAAAGTCAGAAGGCATAGGATCCAGGGAAGTTTGGCCAGGTGGATTCAGAATTGGCTTGCCTGCAGAAGGCAGAGGGTCGTGGTGGAGGGAGTACATTCAGATTGGAGGATTGTGACTAGTGGTGTCCCACAAGGATCTGTTCTGGGACCTCTACTTTTCATGATTTTTATTAACGACCTGGATGTGGGTGTAGAAGGGTGGGTTGGCAAGTTTGCAGACGACACAAAGGTTGGGGGTGTTGTAGATAGTGTAGAGGATTGTCAAAGATTGCAGAGAGACATTGATAGGATGCAAAAGTGGGCTGAGAAGTGGCAGATGGAGTTCAACCTGGAGAAGTGTGAGGTGGTACACTTTGGAAGGACAAACTCCAAGGCAGAGTACAAAGTAAATGGCAGGATACTTGGCAGTGTGGAGGAGCAGAGGGATCTGGGGGTACATGTCCACAAATCCCTGAAAGTTGCCTCACAGGTGGATAGGGTAGTTAAGAAAGCTTATGGGGTGTTAGCTTTCATAAGTCGAAGGTTAGAGTTTAAGAGTCGCGATGTAATGATGCAGCTCTATAAAACTCTGTTTAGACCGCACTTGGAGTACTGTGTCCAGTTCTGGTCGCCTCACTATAGGAAGGATGTGGAAGCATTGGAAAGGGTACAGAGGAGATTTACCAGGACGCTGCCTGGTTTAGAAAATATGCATTATGATCAGAGATTAAGGGAGCTAGGGCTTTACTCTTTGGAGAGAAGAAGGATGAGAGGAGACATGATAGAGGTATATACAAGATAATAAGAGGAATAGATAGAGTGGATAGCCAGCGCCTCTTCCCCAGGGCACCACTGCTCAATACAAGAGGACATGGCTTTAAGTTAAGGGGTGGGAAGTTCAAGGGGGATATTAGAGGAAGGTTTTTTACTCAGAGAGTGTTTGGTGCATGGAATGCACTGCCTGAGTCAGTGGTGGAGGCAGATACACTAGTGAAGTTTAAGAGACTACTAGACAGGTATATGGAGGAATTTAAGGTGGGGGGTTATATGGGAGGCAGGGTTTGAGTGTCGGCACAACATTGTGGGCCAAAGGGCCTGTACCCTGCTGTACTATTCTACGTTTTATGTTCTATGAAAGACTCTTTTGTGGTTTCAAACCTTATCATTATTTGGAAAGCTATGGAGAAGTAAAAAGATTTGTAAGATCATATAATTAAGAATTTTTATGATAAGGCAGAGAAATACTAATAAAAAGCATCAACATAGTTTACTTCACTAATTCAGTGAATTCTGTCATAATTCCTAACTTTTACTTAACAGAATGGACTTCAGAACTTCTGGCAGATGTTGCAATATTGTACAGCACATGTTCAGATGTTGTGTCAGCTGATATTCCAGTAGCAATGAAAGTAAGGCAAATCTCAAATTGTTCCTTTTAATAAAAAAGCAATAATAAATCAAATTTCAATATCTCAGTTGGTTTCTTGAGGTTGCAATGGAAGTATGGAATTGTGAAATATTTTCTTTGCAACTCAATAAAATAGAACAAATTGAATAAATGACTTTTATTGTTGTAATTTCTGTGGTAGTAATGATAAAAGGAGGTTGGAATGAAGGGTAGTTAGCTCTGTTTTCAGGCAACAAACTAAGATTTACAGTATTTACAGTATGAAGTTCAAATTAATTTAGCAAAACACAGAACAGATTGTACCTTACTGATTTTTGGCATGCAAAAATTATGTATCAATGTGTCATTTTATTTGGCCAAGAATTGGTAAGGCAAGTTTTAGGTTGCCATTTTCTGGGTCACTTTGAGTAGTGCAATGGAAGTGCATTGGGTACCATAAGTATACAAATTAGAGATTTAGCAAAATTATAGGACACCAAAAAAAAAAATTCTAAGCCTCTGCTTTTATTTTAGAGAATCACTGAAGCAATTCGAGCCCAAGGAAAGAGTGCTGAGTTTCTCGGGCTGGATGCAGAGGTAAAGAGCTGTTCTGGGTAACAAGTAAAACAAAGCTTATGGATCTATTGTGTTTAATTGGAGCAACCTTGTCACACCAACATCATTTCAAAGACAGATGAGTGGTGTGGTCCTGTCTGAACTTACTTTGTAGAGCAATTTTGAAGGTAGTGGAAAACGATAATTGCCTTAACAAATGGATGATTTACAAATGGACAGTTTTACATCGCCCAGAGTTGAATTGTATTGCCATCTCATCCTTTGATAAAATGGATTAGTGCTAACAAAGCAAAGTGCTTCAATAAATAATTTCTTTATACCTTATCCCAAGATGAAGTAACATTCTCCATAAATAGAATTAGGCGCAACACGTAAAGAAACAGTAAATAATAATATCATGTGGATGAGCTGACCATTGGTCCTTCATGAAAGGGAGCACAGTCTGTTGCTCAGGCAAAATGGCTTGTTTGAATGTATGGATTCTTTATGTAATTTATCATGTTTCCATGTGATAAGTTATGTAAAGAATACAGAATTGGTGGCTGATTGGTAGGAAGCAAAGTATGGGAACAAAGGGAGCTTTTCCTGGTTAGTTGCTGGTGACTATTGGTGCTCCACAGGAGTCTGTGTTGGGACCACATTTTTTTGTGTTATATGTCAATGACTTGCATGATGGAATTGATGGCGTTGTGGCAAAGTTTGCAGATAATATGAAGATAGGTGGAGGAGAAGGTACTTTTGAGGAAGTAGAGAGGCTACAGGAGGACCTAGACAGATTAGGAGAATGGGTAAAGAAGTAGCAGATGGAATACAGTGTTGGGAAGTGTATGGTCATGTACTTCAGTAGAAGAAATGAAGGGGAAGTCTATTTTCTAAATGGAGAGAAAATTCAAAAATCTGAAGTGTGAAGGGACTTGGGAGTCCTTGTGCTGGATTCCCTAAAGGTTTATTTGCAGGTTCAATCAGTGGTGAGGAAGGTAATCATTTCAAGAGGACCAAAATATAAAAGCAAAGATGTAATGCTGAGGATTTATAAAGCAGTAGTGAGGCCTCACTTGGAGCATTGTGAGCAGTTTTGGGCCCCTTATCCAAGAAAAGATGTGCTGACCTTGGGGAGAGTTCTAGCGAGGCTCACAAAAATTGAAAGGCTTGTTATATGAAGAGCATTTAATGGATCTGGGACTGTACTCATGGGAATTCAGAAGAATGAGGGGTGACCTCATTGAAACTTAATGAATATACATGGTAATTTTTTTCTGCATACCTCTATACCTCTTGATTCTCTTAATATCTGAAAGCCCTTGATCTTCAGCTATCAGTGAAATCAATGCCTGAGCCTCCAGGAAGTATCTCCAAAATTCTCTAGCTGTGAATTTATACATGGTAAATGGTAGGGCATTGAAGAATGCAGTAGAACAGAGGGATCTAGGAATAATGGTGCATAGTTCCCTGAAGGTGGAATCTCATGTGGATAGGGTGGTGAAGAAAACTTTTGGTATGCTGGCCTTTATAAATCAGAGCATTGAGTATAGGAGTTGGGATGTTATGTTGAAATTGTACAGGGCATTGGTAAGGCCAAATCTGGAGTATTGTGTACAGTTCTGGTCACCGAATTATAGGAAAAATGTCAACAAAATTGAGAGAGTACAGAGAAGATTTACTAGAATGTTACCTGAGTTTCATCTCCTAAGTTACAGAGAAAGGTTGAACAAGTTGGGTCTTTATTCTTTGGAGCGTAGAAGGTTGAGGGGGGACTTGATAGAGGTATTTAAAATTATGAGGAAGATAGATAGTGTTGACGTGGATAGGCTTTTTCCACTGAGAGTGGGGGAAATTCAAACAAGAGGACATGAGTTGAGAGTTAAAGGGCAAAAGTTTAGGGGTAACATGAGGGGGAACTTCTTTACCCAGAGAGTGGTAGCTGTGTGGAACAAGTTTCCAGCAGAAGTAGTTGAGGCAGGTTCGATGTTGTCATTTAAAGTTAAATTGGATAGCTACATGAACAGGAAAGGAATGGAGGGTTATGGGCTGAGTGCAGGTCGGTGGGACTAGGTGAGAGTAAGAGTTCGGCATGGACTAGAAGGGTCGAGATGGCCTGTTTCCGTGATGTAATTGTTATATGGTTATTATATGGAATGTTGAAATGCTTCAATAAAATGTATGTGAAGAGGATGTTTCCAGTGGTTATGGAGTCCAAAGCTAGAGGACACAAACTCAGAATTGAGGGATGTCCTTTTAGAACAGAGATGAGGAATATCTTTAGCTACAGCATGGTGAATCTGTGGAATTTGTTGCCTCAGGTGGCTGTGGAGGCCAAATTATTGGGTACATTTAAGGCAGAGGTTGATAGTTTCTTGATAAGTCAACACGAGTGGATATATGGAGAAGGCAGGTGATTGAGTCTGAGAGAGAAAATGAATCAGCCATGATGAAGTTGCGGAGTGGAATACTTGGGCCAAAACGCCTAATTCTGCTCTTATATCTTATGGTCTTTAAGAAAATAAGTATTAGATCCAGAATTGTCATCTGGCCCTTATGAGTCTGTTCAAGTAAGCACGAACATCATGGCAGCTCATCTACCCTCAGCTCCATTTTTTTTTCTGCATTACCTTTATACCTCTTGATTCTCTTAATATCCGAAAATCCTTGATCTTCAACTATCAGTGTCTGAGCCACCAGGAAGTATCTCCAAAATTCACTAGATGTTCATTGTGGAAATTTCTTCTGATTTCTATGCTAAGTAACTTACTTAGACCATGATCACTGTGCTAAATAATTTACTAAGACTGTGAGCACTGGCTCCAGACTCCTCGACCAAGGAAAATATTCATCTTTTATCCATCTAGTTGAAGCTTGTAAAAAAAACTGCGGGTTTCACTGAGATATGTTTGTTGAATTTCACACATGGATTGTTTAATTTTTTTTGAGGATTCCTTTTTTTGTGAAGGAAATTCCTATGAATTTGTCTATAATCCAGTTTACATAAGAAACTTCCATTTTCTTAACTTGTTGAATAATGAACAAGGCAAAATAATTGAATTTATGAAACCACACCTCTTTTCAATCATGCATAAAGGATATAGAAAGCATTTTGTTTTACAAGTGTAAAATTGATACCAGTGCTGAAAATACTAAATTGTAACAATGCCATCTTATTCTGCCTTCTACAAAGAGCCTTTATAGAAATTAAATTGTTTGCTTTCTTGTCGTCCTCTCAGTCGCACCTTAAATGAAATAGTCAACTAGCATATCAGAAACCAAATCAGAAAACGTATATTCTAAAATGCCAATGCATGTACATAACAACATGCAAATATATATAAGAATTTCAAATGCTAGAGAATTGATTACAAGCAACTAAGCTGAGGAATGGGATTAACTGGAATTCCTCCATTTACTTCCTTGTAATCTATTCTGCCATAGATTCAATAGGTCCAATGGCTTGTTCCTCAAAAGCATGAAAATATGAGAATAAGTTGATAACTTAAAGCTTTAAGTATGTTGCAGAAAAGAAATTGAAACAAATTGTTGCAAACTTTCTTTAACCAGACTGCAGTATCTTGGCTGCTGTCTCCGGAGAGTGGTGAAGCTGGTCGGATGTTTCAGAATTTCTTGCAGAAGCATGGTTTCCGCTGCTTCAGAGAAGTAAGTGTCTTATTACAATTCAAACAGTGTGGACAATTGCAGTGTATTAGAATTGGGTTTGTTACCACTGACACGTGTTGTGAAATTTGTTCTGCAGCAGAAGTATAGCACCAGACATACAGATTACTGTAAGTTACAAAAATAAGTAAATGGGGCAGAAGATAGATAATGAGATGGTGCTTGTGGGTTGGTGAATTGTTCAGAATGGTCCTTGATTAACAGCAGATTGTGATCAGTGAGCAAATCCTTTATTTTTGCAGACTGAATTGCGTGAAAAGTCATGGAGAAATGATCCAACAAAGCTGCTGCCAGCAATCCAGGCAAATTTACAGAACACCAACACTGTTGTTAAAGAAACAGTGTTGTCTCCAGAGGAGGCTGTTGATTCCCTGAAGTCCAACATTACTTTGATTAGAAAGTACGTGAGAATACTTTGGATATCCTACTGATACATACTCATATTGGTCTTGAATTACTGTTCAAAGGTCAAAGTAGACTTATTATCAAAGTATGAATATGACACCATATATTGCCTTGAGATTCATTTTCTTGCAGGTATTTATGGGAAAATAAAGACATAATAAAAGTAAAATAAGAAAGGGATATACCTTAGGTTTTGGAGTGAAGTGGAGAATTACTAGCTGATTACCAACAATTACAGAAAATTGCTTATTGTATACTTAATAAGTTATCATTTTGACCAAACCATCTCATTATGTGATATGCTAATGCTCCAGTGATGCACCACACAGTATTTCCCATGATCAAGATTTTCAGATGCACAACGTTATTGTTGTCATTACAGAATTGCCCTGCGCTTGTTGTTGCCAAAGGCGAGGAAAGCCATTGCTGACAGAGAATTACTGAAGGCTGAAGCAGTCAGATTGCATGATATCTTTAAGGTTGCCTATTGGAAGCTGGCCAAACTTATGGTACAGGAGGTGAGGATTCTTACTCACTTAGACTCATTGCATGTTCTTTAAAAGGGACTTTCATTTTATATCTGTGCAGGTTATGAGTACTGTAGAACAAAATAATTCTAGGGTTGTGTCCATTAAATCCTGTGCCAGCCCCCAAGATGTAAATGAATGATTAACTTCCATGACCCAGATCTACAGATTTAACATTTCAAACACAACCTGATAAATTAAAACCACAAACATGATGATAAACGATTCAATGCAATAAAACATAGACTAGCACATCATAGGAACAGGCCCTTTAGCCCATCATATCTGCACCAAACATGACTCCAATCTCAAATAATCCAATTTGCCTGCACTTGGATATATCTCTCCATTCCCTGCCTGTTTATCTGTCTGTCCAAATGCCTCTTAAACATGGCTGGTGAATCTGCTTCTACCACCTTATCTGGTAGAAGGCACCTTCTACTCTCTGTGTAAGATGAAACTTACTTTGCAACTCTCCTTTAAACTGTAATCCTCTCACCTTAAGTATTTCAACCCTGTGTAAAAAGACTATTTACCCTATCTACGCTTTTCATTATTTTATATATTTCTGTCAAGGTACCTCTCAGACTTGGATGCTTCAGAGAAAGAATCCAAGTTTGTCCAACCTCTTCTTATAACTAATGCTGTCCAATCTAATACCCTGGTGAATCTCTTCTATACCCTCTCCAATAGCCACCATATTCTTTCTATAGTGTGGTGACCAAAAATGCACACACGTGGCTTAACCGAAGTTTTATATAACTGGAACATGACTTTGCAGCCATTACACCCAATGCTTAAATGCAAGCATGCCATATGTCTTCTTCACAATCTGAGCCATTATGTTGCCACTTTCAGTGAGCTATGGATTTGCACCAGAAGATCCCACAGTACATCAATGTTCCTAAGGTTCCTAAGTTTTTCACTTTTGTCTCAGCTGTACTATTGTAGTTAACATAAGTGAAAGATCCTGGCAACGAAGATCAGATGATGAATTAATAAGATTTGTCCAGCATACGGAGTCAAGCAGCATTGAATCAGGCCCTTTGGACCAACTGGACCATGTTGACTAAGGTGCCCTATCCAAGCTAGTCCCATCTGGCACTATTTGGCCCATTCTAAAACTTTTCAATCCATATACCTGCCCAGCTGTCTTTTAGGTGTTGTTATTGTGCATGCCTCCACTACTCCATGTGCAGTGATACAGTATTGACACCGCCCATTGGGTTTAAACAAAAAATGTCTCTCAAGTTCCTTTTATATTTTTCTCCTCTCATTTTAAACCAGTCCTCTCTAGTTCTTGATATGCAAACTCTGGAAAAAAAGACTGAGTACATTCATCCTATCTATGGCCATTAAAATGTTATACACTTCTATAAGATCACCTTTCAGTCTCCTGCACTCTAAGGAGTAAAGTCCTAGCTCTTCCAACCTCTCCTTATAAATCAGTACCTAAAGCTGTGGCAACATCCTTGGAAATATATTCTACTTGTATCATTTCAAAACGTAATTACATTGAAATAATGCAAAGGAAAAGCATTAACAGAATGCTCATGCTGAGCAACATTGTGAGGTTCAGAAATCATCTCTGATGTATAAGCAGTCTGTTCAGGAGCCCTACGACAGCAGGAAAGAAATCGCCCTTGAGCGTGGTGGTGCGTGTCTTCATACTTTAATATCTTTGGCTCGATGTAAGGAGGAGAAGAGGTTTCAGGCTTTGATTATATAAGCTGCTTTTCTGAGGCAGTCAAATGTGTAAAGTTGAAAGTAAATTTATCATCAAAATACATATATGTTGCTATATACTACCCTGAGATTAATTTTCTTGCAGCATTCACAGAAGCAATGAAAAGCTACACACAAGATGGCCAGTCAATGTGCAAAAAAACAACAAACTGTGCAAATACAAAAAGATAAAAAATAAACAAAATAATAATAAATAAGCAAAAATATTAAAAGTGTGTCCATAGATTGTGGCAACAGTTCAGTGCAGACAGAACTAACGGTATGAGTCTGAATATTATTAAATATTTCCTTAAATTTTCAGGGTTATTTACCAGATGAGGACCTGCTGTTCTTCCTAACACATTCAGAAATTGGACAGATACTTCAGCAGAGGTCAATGTCAATGATAACCAGGTAGGAAAGATTGAATTATCTCATTTACAAGTCAGTAAAAACGTTAGTCATATAGCACAGACTTAGCCCCTTCTGCTCTCTGGAGTCCACAGTGATGATCAAGCACCCATCCATGTACACTAAATACACACCCATCAACAACACACAGCACCTCCCCCCAGCATACATACCAATATAAAAGCTAAGAAATTGGAGCAGAATTAGGTCATTCAGCCCATTATGTCTGCTCTGCAACTTCAATGTGGCTGATTTATTTTCCCCCTCAAACCCATTGCCCTGCTTTCTCTAAGAAACCTTTCAGGGAAACCATGCTGACTTTGGCCTATTTTATTATGGGCGTCCAAGTACTCCAAAACTTCCTCTTTAATAATAGACTTCATCTTCTTAACCACAGGCTAACTGGCCTATTATATCCTTTCTTCTGCCTCAGCCACTCTTGAATGCAGTGAAATTTGCAATTTTCCAGTCCTCCAGCAGCATGCCAGAATTTAATGATTCTTGAAAGATCATTGTCAATGCCTTCACAATTTCTCCAGCTACCCCTTTGAGAACCCCTGGTGTATAGTCCATTTGGTCCAAGTGACTTATCCACCATCAGACCTTTCAGCTTGACAAACACTTTTTCCCCTAGTGATGGCCATTGCATTTGCTTCTGTCCCACAACACTTAGACCATAGACCATAAGACATAGGAGAAGAATTATGCCATTCAGCCCATCGAGTCTGCTCCTGGCTGATTCCAGATCTCACTCAACCCCATACACCTGCCCTCTCACCATATCCTTTGATGCCCTGTCTGATCAGGAAACAATCAACTTCCACCTTAAACATACACATGGACTTGACCTCTACCATCGTGTGTGGCAGAGCATTCCACAGATTTACTATTCTCTGGCTAAAAAACTTCCTCCTTACCTCTGTTCTGAAAGGTTGTTCCTCAATTTTGAGGCTGCTCTCTCTAGTTCTGGATACCCCCACCCAAGAAACACCTTCTCCACATCCATGCTATCTAGTCCTTTCAACATTCGGTAGGTTTCAATACGATACCCCTGCATTCTTCTAAATTCAAATAAGCACAGGTCCAAAGCAGCCAAACACTCCTCATATATTAACCCCATTCACTGCTGGAATCACCCTCGTGAACCTCCTAGACTCTCTCCGATGACAACACATCCTTTTTGAGATATGGAGTCCAAAACTATTGACAATACACCAAGTGCAGCCTGACTAGTATCTTATAATGGCTGAGCATTATCTCCTTGCTTTTATATTCTATTCCCCTTGAAATAAATGCCAACACTGCATTTGCTTTCTTTACCACAGACTCAACCTGTAAATTGAACTTCAGGGAGTCTTGCACGAGGACGCCTAAGTCCCTCTGCACCTCTGATGTTTAAACCTTCTCCCCATTTAGATAATAGTCTGCACTATTGTTCCTTTTACCAAAATGCATTATCATACATTTTCCAACACTGTATTCCATCAGTCACGTTTTTGCCCATTCTTCCAACTTGTCTGTCCTGTTGCAATCGCATTGCTTCCTTAGCACTACCTACCCCTCCACCTATCTTTATATCATCCGCAAACTTTGCCACAAAGCCATCAATTCCATTATCTAAGTCATTGACAAACAATGTGAAAAGTAGCGGACCCAATACTAACCCCTGAGGAATACCAGCAGCCAATCAGAAAAGGCTCCTTTTATTCCCACTTGCTCCCTCCTGCCTGTAAGCCATTCCACTATCAAAGGCAGTATCTTTCCTGTAACACCAATTTTATCTTGTAAACCAGCTTCATGTCTGGCACCTTATCAAACGCCTCCTGAAAATCCAAGTAAATGACATCCACTGCCTTTTCTTTGTCCACCCTGCTTGTTACTTCCTCAAAGAACTTCCCCAACCACTGAAGTTAGGCTAACTGGCCTATAATTTTCTTTCTTTTGTCTTCCTCCCTTCTTAAGGGCTGAAGTGATATTTGCAATTTTCCAGTCCTCTGGGACCATGTGAGAATCAAGTGATCCTTGAAAGATCATGACCAATGCATGTGTTATCTCTTCAGCAACCTCTGTAATGTAGTCCATCTGGTCCAGGTGACTTACCCACCTTAAGACCTTTGGGATTGCTTAGCACTTTTTTTCTTTGTGATAGCAATGGCACTTACTCCTGCTCCCTGACACTCATGGACCTCTGGCACACTGCTAGTGGTTTTCATGTGAAGACAGATGCAAAATACCCATTAAGTTCATCTGCCATTTCTTTGTTCCCCATTACTACCTCACCAGCATCATTTTCCAGTGGTCCAATATCAACTCTCACCTCCCTTTTACTATTTATGTAACTGAAATTACTTTAGGTATCTTGCTTTACATTTCTGGCTAGTCTCCCTTCAAATTTCATTTTTTCTCTTCTTGTAGGTTTTTTAGTTGCCTTTTGTTGGATTTTAAAAGCATCCCAATCATCCAACTTCCCATTCACTTTTGCTACCTTATATGCCCTTTCCTGGGCTTTTATGCAGTCGTTAACTTCTCTTGTCAGCCATGGTTGCCTATCCCTGAGAACTTCTTCCTCTGTGGGACATATCTATCCTGCACCTTGAGAACTATTCCCAGAAACTTCAGCCATCTCTGCTCTGCCATCATCCCTGCCAGAATCCTCCTCCAATCCACCTGGGCAAGATCCTCTGTCATGCCTCTGTAAATCCCTGTATTCCACTGTGAGACTGATACATGTGAACTTTTGAACTTCAGCCATACTGTTAGTTTGTTCCACAGTGAAGACAGATCCAAAATACTTATTTAGTTTATCCGCCATTTCCTAGTCCTCTATTTCTATCTCACCTGCGGGGCTGATATCTACTCTAGCCTCTCTTTTACTCTTTATATATCTGAAAACACATCATGTCCTCTGAAATTATTGGCTAGCTTACCTTCGTACTTCATTTTTTTACTTCTTATGGCTTTTTCATTGCCTTCTGTTGGTTTGTAAAAGTTTCCCTATCCTCTAACTGTTGTTTTATTTTATTCCCTCTCTTTTGCTTTTATGTTGTTTTTGATTTCCGTTGTCAGCTATGGTTGCATCATCATCCTGCCTTGAGAATACTTCTTTTTTGGGAATTCATCTGACCTGAGCCTTCTGAATTTCTCCCAGAATTTCTAGCTGTTGCTGTTCTACCATCACCCCTGCTCATGTACCCTTTCAATCAACTTTGGCCAGCTTCTCTCCCATGTCTCCATAATTCTCTTTACTTCACTGCAATACTAATGCATCTAACTTCATCTTCTCCTTCTCTAGTTGTCGGGTGAATTCTATCAATTATCTGCCCTCTTAAGGTTTCCTTTAAGGTCTCTAATCAAATCTGGTTCATTGTAGAACGCCCAATTCAGAACAGACTTTACCCTGGAGGGGTCAACCACAAGTTGTTCTAAAAAGGCATCTTATAGGCATTCTACAAAATCTCTCTTAGGATACAGCGTCAACATGACTTTCCCAATCTACCTGCATATTGAAATCCCCCATGACAATTGTAACATTCCCCTGTCTACATATGTTTTCTGTCTCCCATTGTAATTTATACCCCACATCATGGTTACTATTTTAAGGCCTGTATATAATTCCCAAAAGGGTCTTTCTACTCTTACAATTTCTTACCTCTACTCAAAAGAATTCTACATTTTCCAATCCTATGTCACCTCACTCTAAGGATTTGATTTCATTTTTTTTTTATATCAATGGAGCCCCCCCCCACCTGCCTGACTGTCCTTTTGATACAATGTGTATCCTTTGTTGTTAAGCTCCCAACTATGATATTCTTTCAGCGATACTCACAACATTATACCTACCAATCTGTAGCTGTGTCACAAGTTCATCCACCTTATTCTGTATACTGCATGCACACAAATATAACATCTTCAGTTCAATATTTGTCACCCTTTCTAATTTTGTTCCCATGTTACACTGCAACTTATTCTACTGACTGCAATTTTGCACACCACATCTCGTTGTATTCCAACTACCCCATCCTCTGGTTCCCATCTCCCTATCAAAGTAGTTTAAGCAATGCCCCTGCCAATTTTAGTCTAGAGCAGGGGTTTGCAACTTTTTTATGCCATGGTAAGTAAGGGATTCATCGACTCCAGGTTGGGAACCCCTGACTGAGAGCAGACCAATTAACCTACCAACTTGCACTTATTTCAGATGTGAAAGGAAGCCAGTATGGTGGCAGGGACAATGTTCCAACTCAGCACAAAGGGCGTCGGCGATCAGGATTAAACCCAGGTCACTGGAGCAGGAAGTTGGCAGCTCTACTAGTTGCAATTGTGTGCTGCTCTGTCCTGCAGATTTAGTATCTGATCATTTCTTTTTGGCTGAACACTAAATTCCATTTTGTAATTTCCATTTTTATGGTCATCTAACACAGGTGTTATCTCATTAATGTAGAGCCCAGTGTCGGAGAAAATTACTGGGGAGACAAATGGATCTACAGTTTAAAGAAATGAATATCGGTAAACCACAGCCAATCAATCAATGTCAAAGTGGGAAAAATGGAACAAAGTTCACATTGAAAGGTAACAGTGAGCATGGACAGTACAGCTCGGGAACAGGCCCTCGGGCCCACAATGTCTGTGCTGACCGTGATGCAGATTTCAAAAACCATCTGAGTGCACATGACCTATATCCCTCTATTCCCTGTCCGTTCATTTGTTTGTCTAAATGCCTCTTAATTGTTGCTATCATATCTTCTTCTACCACTGCCCAGCAGAAAGTTTCAGGCACTTAATACTAATAAATGTAAAAACAAATTTGTCTCATAAAATCCCCTTCAAACTTGCCCCACACCTTAGGGCCATGCCCTTGAGTATTTCGCATTTTCACGTTGGGGGTAAAAAAGATCATCTCCTCTGATTATGCCTCTAATAATTTTACACTTTTTAAAAAATCAGATCACCCCTCAGCCTCCAGCATGCCGGAGAAAACACATTTCTCCAATTTTTGTTGCTCTCTCATCATAGTTGAGTCTCTTCTGCACTCTCACCAAAGTAACCATTTCCTTCCTATAATGCAGTGACCTGAACTGGACACAGTACTCTTAATGTCACCTAACCAGAGTCTTATACAGCTGCAATATTACTTCCA